>NW_026000037.1:2779986-2986112 GCF_001458135.2 Marmota marmota marmota
GGGGGGGGTGACGAACAACTTGTGTACATGGATACAGCAGGAGTGGGAACCGTTTATTGTAGGACAGGAGGGGTATATCTACATTCCACACTGCTTATCTAATTAACATAAACTAGATACAGCAGTCAACCAATAAGGAATCGCCACACTTAATGGCTCGCTGGTGTTACTTCACAAACCACTCCCTCTGGCAAAATGCCAGGGGCCATACAGACTCGGCCCGTGGCTCTCAGCATACTTGAGTTTCTTACTATTCCAAAAAGTTCATTTAGAATTTTAGCATTTAAGTATCCGTCTTACAGAACATATATTGTGGACTTTTATTTATTGAAAGCTGATTACTTGGCCAGGTATTTATTCTTTGTCATCATGAGAATCATTGCAATGACAATTCCTTCAATCTATGATATTTCGCAAAGTAAAAATAAATTAGGATTTTGTTTTATAGTGAAAGCATTAAGGTATATAAAATGTTATTAGGAGAAAATTCACCAATTTATAAGAGATTTTGTTTTCTATGTTGACCTTTTTTTTTTCCATTGAACTGTAAACTGGAACAAATCCTGTGATGCAGTCATGTATACGGTTTTAGGAACAAAGGCATTCTTCAGACACTGGTAATTCAAGTTTATATTGAAAATATCCACATGGCAGATATGTTATATAAACAAACATGTTTCATTGTGTGTATATGTGAGACACTATGTCTCTCAAAAATCTGTGTCTCAAAGTCTTGAACTCAGGACACCATTTGGAGCCTTCTGGGGATGTGATAAACACACTGCACCAGGTGGAATTCCCCAAATGTTTGGATTCTTTTCCAAAATTTCAAGGAATTTCTGACATCCACTTTTTGTAGTATACATCAGTACTGAGGCTAGGTTTTATTCACAGCATTCAGGCAAACGAAGGAGAAGCATTCCCGTGGCTAGAGCTCACCGACTGAATTCAGACTCTGGCAAAACCACAAATGTACTGATAACCATGGATCAGCTGAAATGACGTTATTTCCGACTTGATCTGGTTCCTTGAAAATCTATTCTAACACACATTCTCCATGTATGTGCAATTACAAAATCTGAAGGCAACTTTGGATGTATAAGCTCTTTTCTCTCAGATCTGACTTTGTAACTGGCCTTCAGAGCATGGTAGAAACTGACTATGGTTAAAAACGTGGATGGACATGGGGTTTCACGTGGGAGTTTCAGAGATGCTGGTGGGAGTTTATGTATCAAATTGGGTGCTAGATTTCGATGGGGGAATTCCAGAGTGTCCAAGGCCAAGTAATGAGCAAAGACTTGAGTTACTGAGGCAAGGACGGAAAGCTTTTGATAAACTAAACATGTGACCCTGAGAGCCATCTGGCGGTGGCTCCTGGGTCACCAGGCTCCTGAGCCCACACCAATGAACCATCTTATGGATCTGCTCTGCTCTGCAGGGACTCAGGCCTATGCTTCACCCCGTTTGTTTCTGGCTCTGCTCAAACGTCACACGGTCCGTGAGACCGTCCACTCCTGCCAGCCCACCTCACAAGCATGCTCCTGCTGAACTCCGTGCTCTAAAGCAATCACTCCCCCTTCCACCCTGCTGTAGCAAACTCTGAAAGCAGGGGCACTGGACACCACTGGGGACGGACCCAGAGCAGGCCAGCCCTAGGACGGTCTCCTCAAGGACATGCAACACAAGTGGGCGCTGAAAACTCACTGATCCAGATAGAGAGTGTTTTGATGCAATAACTGAGAAAAAACTGCAAACAATCCCCTATGAAAAAAAGCTAAAGTTTTAAGCAAAGACAGTACTAGTAGTGATTCCATGCTGAGCCGTATCGGAGACTGAGGCAAGAGGAAGTAGCACCAATCCAGTTGTGTGGGATTTTCAAAAAATGCATTCTGGGCCTAGGAAGGGGCAAGGTACTGCACCATCATCTCCCGCCACTAGAAGCTTGGACATCTGCAGATGGGCTTTAGGGCTTGGAAGGAGTGTCTCCACGATCTGGATGCATTTTTTCAGATCATTCACTCAGTTACCACCAAAGCTGCTGAGTTTTAATCAAGCTCAGAGGAAGACAAGCTTGCCCACCACGCTGCTCATGCTGATTATGTCTTGGAGAATTGGTGTCATTAGTGGTCCAAACCCCGAGAGGAGAAGAGCAACAGAAGCCCTGGGTGTTTGGAGCAAAGCTACAAACTTTTGGGCAAATGATATTCCATCTCCCATTGGAGGCTGAAGTGCCACGCAAGGCTTTCCACACAGCCAGGCTGTGTGCACACAGGTCGGTCTGTCAATCAATCAGGCCTCCCCCTACCCCAGACTCTTGTTCTGAACCTAATGACTGGAAGAAGCAGGTGCCATGTGAGCATCCTTCAGCGGCCAGGTGGTGACAGCACAGTGTCTGTCTGATCAGTGACGGCAGCTGTGGGGGCTCCCTTGGACATTCTGCAACATTATTATATGTCACTTCTGACCCTGTGGCCTGCCAATATGATCCCCCGGCCCTCCTAGAAGTTGTGTGAACTGACCCATATACTCTGATTTCTATTTACCTAATGAAATCTCCAAGAGACTATTTCTGTGACTGACAGAGTCTTGACTTACACAGCAACATATGGGTCATACCAAGGGAAGAATGGATATCGGTTTTAATCTTCAGTATAGCAGTTTGGCCTGCTCAGAGAGAGGCTCTTTAATTTAATTTTTCCTTTGTGGAAAGCTGCCCAGATATCTCTTAATGGACCTTCCCCTTGACTGCACAGTGACTGGCACATGTAGCAGCGTGAGTCACACAGTTAGCTGAATGCACAGCAGTGAACATGACCCATTCCATTAAGTAAACCACCCATTGTAAAGCGTCCTAAATCCTTAACTTACCACCCATTGTAAACAAACAAATCAGGAGCAGCAGGTGCGCGGGGGACGTTACCCCATGAGCCATGGAGCGGCATAGGACAGCAGCCCTGGGCAGGCGGGCACATGTGAAATGAGGAAGAAGACCACACGGTCAAGGGCAGTCGGAATCCATGAAGCTTGGGAAGCCATGGCCTTAGCTCTGCAGAACACAGTCTCTTTGAGGGATTAGCAGTTGACCGCTGTCCACTGAGGCTTGGTGGGGATGTGGAGACCCTGAGTGCCTGGCCATAGTCCCTGCTCAGCCCTTTCCTCCTGCCTGCCTCCCACGGATCCCCGTGGGCTCTCTGGGTGCCCCAAGCTGCCTGGCCTGGCTCCCCAAGGACAGGGTGATTAAGAGGAACAGAAACCAGGGGGAATAAAGCGGGCCTTTGTGGGTAGGAAGGCAGGAGAGAGCTCCTGGTGACTCTGGTGTCCGCCTGTTATCACGCATGTCGCAAGGAGCGAGAGGTTGTTTGGAGGATATCTGAGAATCTTAGTGAGAACAGACTGTACTGATTCCTTTGCTCCTCGACGCCATGTTTAGCTCTGGGTTTGAATAGCAGCTAGGCTTCAGAGACTGAGGAAACTGGTCAGCGAAGGTGCCCATCAAATGCATGACGGGAAACTAGCGCAGACAGACCGTCAGTGGAAAGCTTCCCACAGCTGCAAAGCTGTCACCTCTGCATCGTCCTGCTCCCTTCTGGGATGGAACACCAGGGCCCCGTAACCAGCCCCGAGGGGCGTGCACTTTACCACGGCTGTTACTGCAACCAACAGCTCCGTAGGCTCCGAGCCCTGGTCTAGGAGGGTCCCTCCCCTCCCAGGAAGTCCCTGGGCAGGATTTTTAAAGCAAAGTGATCCACAGCTGACACACAAGCCATGTCACAGGAGTGACAAGCCTGGTAAGTGACTCTTCTTGGAAACTGGACCCCGAGTCCCAGGTGGAAACACATGCCCCCAGCACACCTAGCAACCCAGTGTCCATCCGCGGGGTACTTCTGGTCACGTTTTGCAATCTCCAAGCCGCCCATCCCCATGTCAGCGACATCCTCGGGCCAACAGTGAACGTGGTGATGGCTGGAATTCAGTGCTGGCACCCAGAGTGCTCCTTCAGCAAGGCACTCAAGTTAATTCTGCCCCTAGCTGCCAAGCCAGCCAACTGGTGTGCCCCCGCCTTTGGAGGGGAATCTAGACGTTCATATCGACTCATGTTGTTTTCCTCTCCTCAGTGTGATCTTGGGAACCTGGCCAAGGGGTTCAGCTGTCATCTGATGATGCTGGGAAGTCTTCAATAAGCTGACATTTCCTGTGGCCGAGTTGCCATGTCTGAAGGCCAAACCAAACAGTGCTTGGGCCCTTTGGACCCTGACTCTGTTTCTGTCTCTCTCTGCCTTCTCTTGATCCAGTCCCAGGCCTGCCCGCCCTGTGCCTCAATCCAGCCTGGGTAGCTGGGCCATGCAGGGGTCAGGTGGAGGGTTGCTTCCAGCTAGACTGAACTACAAGCCACCCTGGAGAGCAGAGCAGGTGGGGGTGAGACTCGGGCTTTGCTATGAGACACAAAAGGGAAACACTGGCTAGAACGTGTTGCCCATGGGCTAGAAGGAGTTTAGGAGGCAGCCTCAAACTTTTGTCTCTCAAAACTTGTGTTACTGCTAATTGAATCATGTCACTAAAAATAAAAATGCTAAAGTTAAGAAAGTAAAATCTGGGAGGAGGACAACAAGGAAGAGTGTCACCAGCTTAATTGGCCCAAACAACCCTTCACGGTGTTTCTTCCTGCATCACAACGATTACGTCCTCTGACCCCTAAAATGAGCACCTTCTAGCAGAACCTGAGAGTTTAACCTTATTGCTTAAAAGCACGGGTCAGGTCTCACTGCAGGGCTGCCCACCTCTCCAGCCTATGAGTGGCTCCCCCTGGGGGGTTGGCAGGCGTGGTCTGGACAGACCCCAGGCAGTTTCCCAGCAGAACTCCAGGTCCGGGTCCTCCACCATCTCAGGACAGCGCTCCCATGTGTGGGGTGTGGGACAAACAGGAGGTAGGGAGCCATTTCTTGGAAAGTGGGCATCGGACCCACCGTATTACGTCTTAGCTCTTGGGTCACCCCCAAAAGTCAAGCAACTATTTATTCTTTTCCCTCAACCCTTTCCACCCAGACACCCCTCTGCAGACCTGCTCAGACTTTCTGCACCCCTCTGCTCTTGCCTTTCTGTTCGTGATTTTTCTATGGGTCAGGAAGTGTATTTACTTTTACTGCAGCCAGAGGTCAACACTCTGAGACTCTCGGGATCCCTCGTTTTCTCTGGAGCTGGCCATTCTTCCGGGATAATCTACTCTGGCCCCTCCTCTGGCCGTCAGGGAATCTGGCTCTGCTCAGCGTGGCCAGGTCGTGGCCGTGGACTCAGCCCCTGGCGGCTGGTGTGGAGGGCCGCAGCGCTCTCCAGGGCAGTCCGGCGCAGTGGTTCTTGTTTTAATGTAGGGATCTGGATGGAGCAACAGGCCACATGGCTCAACGGTCCCAGCTAGTGACATCAATAATAAGTGAAATAAGTTGAGCTTGAAACAGGCTGACCCGCCGACATGGGGTCAGGGAGTGGGCAGTGGGCAGAGAGCTACAGCAAGGGGTCCATATATGGGCAGATATTCAGCGACGACGGCTCAAAAGTTCTATCCAAAAGAGAGAAGCCTCTCTGGGGAGAGGCCAAAGCTGACAAGAGCAGAGCTGACCACGAGCCATGTGGGAAATGACTCATGAAGAGGCCACAGACCTGGAAGGGGCTGGGGACATTCACCAGGCAGCAAAGCAGAGCCGGCCAGGAGCTGAGGCCAAAGCCTCCCAGTACCTCAGTGTCCAGGACTGATGGACACTGCATGCGCCTGGGACCGGACCCTGGGCTGTGACCTGAATATGACCACCACCGGGAAGCAGGCACTTGGGCACAGGGAGTGACAGCCAAGCAGCGGGACCCTGGGGCAGTGCGCTGTCACTCATTTTGCGTTCTCCTGCAGTGAGGCTGGGGAAGTTCCCTTGTTTCTTTGGTCTCATTTCCAATTGAATGTGTTACTTACCTTATAAAAGTAGAGAATGAGGAGAAACAAAAAGATAAACCAAACAGTGACCGGGACACAACAGGGTGGCCGCACAGACAAATCCCACAGGGTTTCAAACCCAGCGTAGCAGGATTTCGCTACCTCCAAGTCCACTCCTGAACACACAGGCCTGGTCTTAGGAATGCTACTGCTTTCTAACCAATCCCCCGGCCAGGAACTCACTCCCGATCTCTTTCCCTGTGTCCTTAGCCACCACCAAGGCCCATTAGCTGTCTGAGTTCCTCTGGGAAACCTTCTCCCCTCCCTATCTACCTGCTATGGCCTTAGCTCCCAGCTCACTGGCCCCCACACCTGGCTGCACTCATCTCTGACTGGTCTACCTTTTCTGCGTCGTCGCTCCCACACGTGCATCTCAGTCTCAGGTTCTAAGACACAGCGTTGATTTAATGGAAGTCAGGAATCAGCACCCACAAGCTTAATCCATCAGGATGCCGTGGGTTGTGTGGACTGAGCCAAACAAAGATGTTGGATATAGCAAAGTTTTTGCCATAAATGAAGCACTGATTAATTGGACTACATTAGGATTAAATACTCCCAATCACCAGAAAACAGCCTTCAGAGAGTGAAGCAGCCAGCTATGTAGGAGGAGGAGATATATTTGCAACTCATATTTCCTTCCAAAGGATGTATCCTTGGAATCTGTAAAGTTCTTCTAAAATTCAGCTTTAAGAAGCGCCAACCTAATAAATCAGATGTGCAAAGGACTGACAGGCATCGCACAGCAGAGGACATCTCAGTGGCCCATGGGAGCATGGAAAGGAGCACAGGTTAAGGACACAATGAAGGACTGCTCTCTCCCTACCAGGTGGCGGAGATGACATCTGCACACTGAGGGCCTGGAGCAGGAGGAATGTCCACAGCTCTTGGTGAGAATGGAAGAAACCACGCTGGAGGCTCCTAGGGTAAGACACAGGTCTCATCCCACCACAATCCTGTTCTAGGCCCACGCACGGTAGTGTCCCCAGAGTGGATGAACAAACTGTGGAACACTGTTCCACGACCAGAATAAGAAAACACTGTTCCACATTTATGCTGTGGATGAATCTCAAAGCCGTAACCTCAGGAGAGAAATCAGGTGCAAAAGTGTTTGTGCTGTGTGATTCCATGAATGTGCATTTCAAAACCAGACAAATCAACCTGGTGTTAGGGATCAGATCAGCAGCCATGCTTCAAGTGAGGTGCACTGTGGGTGGAGGGCAGAAGGACCCTTCCACAGTGCTGGTGACATTCTGCTGCTCTCACGGCTCAGTCACAGGAGTGTTCGCTTTGTGCAAGTTGGTGAGCATCATTCTTTAGATGGTCCACTTTCTATCAATATATTTCCTTCAATAAAAATTTTAGGATACCAAAATGTTATACAGATTTAATGCAATTCCTGTTAACGTTTCCTATGACATTCTTCATAGAAATAGAAAAAGCAGTCATGAAATTCATTTGGAATGGAAATAAGAGACCCAGAATAGCCAAAACGATCCTCAGTGAGAAAAGTAAAGCCAGAGGCATCACAATATCAGACCTTAAGTTACACCACAGAGCTATAATAATAAAAACAACATGGTATTTACACCAAAACAAACATGAAAACCAAGAGAACAGAATAGAAGGCACAGAGACAAACCCATATAAATAGTTACCTAGTCCTAGGCAAAGTTGCCATTAACACACAGTGGAGAAAAGATAGCTTCTTCAGCAAATGGTGCTGGGAAAACTCAAAATCCATAGGTAGCAGAATGAAATTGAACCCCTTTCTCTCACCCTGCACAAAACTCAACTCAATGTGGATCAAGGACCTAAGAATTAGACCAGAGACCCTGTGCCTACTAGAAGAAAATGTGGGCCCAGCTCTCCACCATGTCAGCTTAGGAACTGACTTCTTCAAGTCTCCTAGAGCACAAGAAGTAAATCAAGAATCAATAAATGGGATGGATTCAAACGAAAAAACTTCTTCAGAGCAAAGGAAATAATCAAGAATGTGAAGAGAGAGCCTACAGAATGGAAGAGAATCTTTGTACCTGCACCTCTGATAGAGCATTAATCTCCAGGATATATAAAGAACTCAAAAAACTTAACACTCAAATAAATAAATAAATAACCCAATCAACAAATGGACAAAAGAACTGAACAGACACTTCAGAAAAGAAGAAATTCAACTGGTCAACGATTATATAGAAATGCAAATTAAAACTACACTGAGATTTCATTCTTTAGTGAGAATGGCAATTATCAAGAATAAAAGTAACAACAAATATAGATGAGGATGTGGAGGAAAAGGCACGCTCTTGCATTGCTGGTGGAACTACAAATTGGTGTCACCACTCTGGAAAACAGTATGGCGATTCCTCAGAAAACTTGGAATGGAACCACCATTTGACCCAGCTATCCCACTCCTCAGCATATATCCCCAAAGACTTAAAATCAGCATACTGCAGTGACGCAGCCACATCAGTGTCATAGCAGCTCAATTCACAATAGCTAAGTTATGGAATCAACCCAGATGCCCTTCAATAGATGAATAGATAAAGAAAAGGTGGTACATATACACAATGAAATATTAATCAGCCTTAAAGAAGAATGAAATTATGGTGTTTGCCAGGAAATGGATGGAACCGGAGAATATCATGCTAAGTGAAACAAACTAGTTTCCCCCAAACCAAAGGCCCAATGTTCTCTCTGATATGTGGATGCTGACTCAGAGCAGGTGGGTGTTGGGGTTCACCTGATGGGGAGGGGATGGGGGAAAGGGAGTGGGGATGGCAATGGGAAAGATGGTAGAATGGTAACTTTCCTATGTTCATATATGAATACAGGACCAGTGTAATTCCATGTCATGTACAACCACAAAAATGAGAAGTTATACTCCATGTACATATGGTATGTCAAAATACAATCTACTGTCATGTATAACTAAAAACAACAAATAAAAAATCTTTAGAATGTATCATTTTAAAAATGCATGAATATTGGCACATTTTTAATGATGTAGAGAATTCCTTTAAGGAACCTGATCAAAGCAATTGTGTCCTTGCTTGTCGACTATTCTTCTAGCACGTATTTAAGTAGCTGTACACTTTCCTCTTTTCTTACAGAGACACTATCCTCTGGCTTTCGAGGGCCTCTGAGTGGGACATTTCCCATGGAGTTCTCAGTCGGAGAAGTGCCTCCTGGGGGCTGTTGGATCACAGAAGCCTGTTCTCCCTCCCTGTCGTCCTATCTAGAAAGAGGGAATTGGTGACCCAGGAGAATTTAGGGACCCACCTGACATAATCATGAAACCTGTTCACAGGGATTTGGTTGTCGGTTCATTCTCATTGATTTAAAAGGAAATCATTATAAAATCAGAATAAAGTTTGTGTGTGGACATACACAGCACATGATTATTGATCAGATCAGAATATGTACCATAGCACTTTTGCCACATTTTGGTAACTTATCAGTGTGGTAGTTATCAAAACACCAAAAGTGTGGGCTGACGATGTAGCTTGGTGGTAGAGACCTGCCCTAGCCCATTGGAGACCCTGTGATAGATCCCCAGCAGCAGAGGGGAAAAATCCAGAATGTGTAAAACTCATCACCGTGTTTAGAAAACTCTTAAGAAATAACTACCTTGAGCTGGGGAGTGGATAAACTTTAGATTAATAAATATGGGGAAAAAACTAAATAAAATTGACCTTTTATTTAAAACTGTCTGAAAGGAAGAAACCTCAGCCATTATACCTTTCTTTGGGAAAGAGTGAATTTCTGAGTCATCGAAGACCTTATCATGAAAATATATCGAATGTATTAGAATTCATTTGTTTCTGTTCCCAATGATAAGGTAAAAATATGTGAAAAGACTTCAGTCTGGAAAATTATGGAATCCAACCTGCCAAATGAAACTCAGGCACAAGGACTGAAAAAATGTGATTTAGCAATAGTTGGGGAGCAAGTATTTCCTGTTTGATGTGCAGAACTTTGTGAAACTTTCGTAACAAAATCTGAGACTTCCCTGGTTTCAGTGTCAAACAAACCTGAAACCCAGACAGGTTCAACCAAAGCTTTGCCAGGGTTCATGAACTTGCATCAGATGAGGCCTGATTTATTTTCTAAGTTGGACCATTCCATAATTTTTATCAGTTTAGACTTCTTTTCCAGTGAAAAGAAACTTCTTTTTTCCTGAAGGTGACTCATTGCTATTATGATAAAGAATAATCGATTCTTTCCTGGGAGGATAGCTCTCAAGGATTTACACACAGAAGGACAACCCCTGAAGAATCAGAGTTGTCCAGAGTTTCTCAAATGAGGTTTTGAACACGTTGTTTTTGTGTCTTAACCTCATGATAAAGATACCATTCGGCTGAGTTGGTTTTGTTTTTTTTGAGTGTGACATGCCCACTCTCTCATTATACTACTGTCTTGTAACAGTGGGTCATGTTTTCAGAGTCGCCTTATTAGGCAATTCCTTTATACTTTTTAAAATTTGTTCTAATCAGTTATACATGACAGCAGAATGATCTTTGATTCATTGTACACAAACGAAGCACAATTTTTCACTTCTCTGGTTGTACACGAAATAGGGTCACACTATTCATGCAATCATACATGTACCTAGGGTGATGATGTCCATCTCATTCCACCATATTTTCTGCCCTAATGCCCCCACCACTCCCCCCCTTTGCCCCATCCAAAGTCCCTCCACTCGTCCCATGCCCCCTCATTATGGTTTGGCATCCACTTACCAGAGAAAATATTTGGCCTTTGTTTTTTGGGGATTGGCTTACTTTGCTTAGCCAAATATCATTCTCCAATTTCATTCATTTACCTGCAAATGCCATAATTTTATTCTCTTTTAATGTGGAATAATATTCCACTTGTATATATGCCACAGTTTCTTTATCTATTCATCTGTAGAAGGGCATCTTGGTTGGTTCCACAGTTTGGCTATTGTGAATTGAGCTGCTATAAACATTGATGTGGCTGTGTCACTGTAGCATGCTGATTTTAAGTCCTTTGGGTATAGATAGACCGAGGAGAGGGATAGCTGGGTCAAATGTGGTGGTTCCATTCCAAGTTTTCTGAGGAATCTCCATACTTATTTCCAGGTTGGTTGCACCAATTTTCAGTCCCACCAGAAATGTGTGAGAGGGCTTATTAGGCAATTTCATTCTGTGAACATCGTAGGGTGAACTTACACAAACAGTCCTGGCCCAAGAGTCACTGGGACATGCACTCTTAAGGGGCCACTTCCACACGTGCAATATCTCTTTGGCAGAGATGTCATTAGAGAGGGTGGGACTTGATATCGATGTAAAAGTCCTGCCGTGTGAACCGGGCACAGGCCCGAGGGATGCTGGGGAGATAAGGTATACATGATATATAAATATTGCTTTGCTCTGGACCTCGCTCTCTGTGGGGCATCATGAACAGGAACTGCACAAGAACATACAATGGGCCATTTTATAAATCCGGGTCCGCTTCCGTTTACCTTTCATTCCCCAGAACAAGTGGGAGCCTCTCAATACCACATATGGACTTAAAGGACCTTAAAATTTTATTTGAATTTTATTCCAAGTAAAATTCTTGGCTTTTTATAGTGTGTGTGTATGTATATGTATATATACATATATACATTCAGTTCTCTCTCTCTCTCTCTCTCTCTCTCTCTCTCTATATATATATATATATATATATATATATATAAAATATATATATTTTTTTTTTCATTCAAAACCAAGGAGCCAAAGACCAGTTTTCCCCTCATTAGACTCTTGTGCCTACCTTCAGGCTTAAGTTCTAAAACTAGAGTACTATATTACCAGGTGTGTTGTGGAACATTCTCTACTGCTGTGAAGATCCAGGGAAAGAGGTACATTAAGTAGTTAATAAACCACCCCCTTGGTGGAACAGCTATCCAGATTCATAGCTGCCTAAACATGAGCTCCGTAAGGTTTATAATAAGAAAATTATAGTTATTTACTTAGGAAATAAAACCAGTCATGTGGCAGGATTGCTCTCTAAAACAGATGCGAGGCTTGAGTCTGCCGTTTATTACACGCGCACTCCATTTATCATGGTTTCCTGGCCTTTGTAGTTCACCCCTGACAACTGTACATCAACAGAAAAGACGAGGCACCGCAGTAAATCAAAGTGAAGAACAATTACTTAAATAAGTGGAAAATGCGCTCGGTATTGCGGTTATAAACAATTTGTATAGCATTGAGCAGGAAAACAGAGCTGCCGCAGAGCGTGCCAAGAGTATAACTAATAGCATTTTCAAAGTCATGAGACCCTTTAGTTATTTGGCATAAATACATAGAAGAGTAATTAATGTATGGAAAATATCAGTTGTATTGTGCCTTTTCCTAAGAAGGCTTTTATAAGGAAATCCCTTAATCTTTAAAGCTATTTCCCATTCATTTGCTTAACCAATTCCTGCTTTTGGTAAGAACTTCATCCTTCACGGGTCAGTCTTCTCACAGTGATGGTGGGTTCCACTTGGAACCCTGTGCTCGGCCAGGAATTCATCAGAGCCAAACATTCTGTTCTTGACAGTGGTCCAGAGCTTGGCCTTAGTCCCTGAGGATTCATATTAAACGTGACACCACTGGGCACTGGGAAATTTCTCTTGGTTTAAACAGCACTTGAGGCATATCCTGTGTGGAGCGCGCCAGAGGTAAATGGTGGTCAATCACGTTCTGGAAAGCTGCAGCAGGTCTGCCTGACTTCAATTCAATCAAGTCAGTGTCTGGGCTTTCGTAGCTTTTCCACAAGGGAAATGCTCTGAGCACATTACTGGTTCAGAGATGCACTAAATGGTTTATTTCTCAGTTAGGTGTGCTGGAACTTTTTATTTATTTATTTTTGTACGGAGATTGAACCCAGGGGTGCTTTAACTCTGTGCCGTTTCCCCAGTATTTCCTTTTAATTTTCAGAAAGGATCTTGCTGATTTGCTTAGGGCCTCACTAAGTTGCTAAGGCTGGCCTCAAACTCAGAATCCTGCCTCAGCCTCCCAAGTTGGTTCACCACCATGCCTGGCTTGAAACTTTAATATCCGTTCAAACTTGAACAAATAGCCTTCAATCCTATATAAAGTGTCTTCCCTTTAACTCCTGAGCTGTATAGGATGAAAATCAATCAGAATCAAAACTGTTATTTTGACCTATTATGAGTCTTCTGCATGTGTCCTTCCAGGATTTTCCACATAATTCATTATGCTTCTTTACATTTTATTTGAAAAATATAGCATAAACTTTGCAATAATACATGGGAAATGCAATCAGCAGAAATGCTGTCTACATAAACTCAACAAGTCCAATTCATGGAAAAACCTAAAATGTCAACAAGGCCTTCATCAGAAGGTTACAAGACTTCCTTGCTGTAATTATTATTATTATCTCTCTTAGCAACAGAGCATGGTTTGTTTAAGCTAAATAATTCTTCAGGAGGCAGTCACCGAGATGGCTTAGTGCATCACACGGCTTGTGCCGTTGGACTACAGGGTCCATCCCACCAGACTTCACCAACAGCACTGGCTCAAGCCTGTGGAACAGTCTGTCTACACCAGGCCTTCGGAGCAGAACCTGGCAGAGGCAGCAGACCAGATACTCAAAAACCCTGAATGTCTGCTCTTTAAGAAACATGCTCGCTTTTTACCACGGTGTGTTTGCTTGTAAATTAACCCTAAGTTAGCCACTTTCAAATGGCTGTAACACAACATGATTTGATACATCATCAGATATACAATAGCAGAAGTATTTGCCCTAATATCAGATACCTTTGAAGAGGGATTTAGAACCTTGTAGAATGTCTGTGGACACTGACAGCAAGTGCAACACTGAATGTCAAGGCCTAGTAGTTGATATAAGGTGTTTTGCAGGTTCAGTGGGTAACTTTTTCTCTTCTGTCCCAATCTCCGCCCCTCTGAAGACTGCTGTCTTGCAGGTGTGTGGTTTCACAGATTCTGAATTCTAGAGATGCGGTAATTTTCCTACTACATGAATCCAAGTGGGACTCATGGCTTTCTGTGGCCTATGGAATGACAGTGTTGAAACTTCCAGAAGGTTAGCCTACTTTTGCATTCTGTCTTTCTGTCCTTCTCTATTTGTCTATCTGTCTTTCTTTCTCTCTTGCCCTGTCACCACCCCCAGCACATGTCTGGGCTGGCCTGCTGAAGGAGAGTCCAGCCAAGACTTCCTGGCCTGGCCTTTGTAAACTAACCAAGTGCAGGTCACCTGCCAGCTCCTGGAGAGGTCTCACTGAGCCAGGCCGGGTGAGGCCAGCCACACTCAGAGCAGCAGAATCTCGGCTGACTTCAAGACAGGGGAAATAGTACATTGGTGTTTTAAGCCGCTAAGTTTTGAGATGAGTATTTTGTGCAGCAGAAGGGCTCACTGGAGAACGATGACACCTTTGGTCTGAGCCACAGCAGATGCACATCTCTGTGTGAGTCACCTGGTACCACAGAGAAGGCCATAGACAACTCCCGAGGGAGCCCTGCTGCCCGCGCCTCACCTTCAGGCACCACACAGGCAACCCGCGGCCTTGTCAGAGCTGAGGACAGCGTGCACAGTGTCAAAGGAGCGTCCCCCAGGGGGCACGGTGTGCATTGTGAACACTGAGAACATATATTTTCCTTTTCTTTCTGTGCCCCACAAGTTTAAGAAAACCCTGTTAAAATATTAGCTAAATCACTAAGCTAACAAAACACAGACTTCAGTGATCACATGAGACAAAACATACAGAGATCACCAAATTACTTTCCCAAGTCACTGAATGGAAGCAACCCACACTAGCAGCAGCAGCAGCAAGCCTTGGGGGTGAGGAAAATCTGACAGAATATTAAAAATTTCTACTTTTCCATAGAAATTATTGAGCTTGCAAAGAAAGAAGAAAGTATAGCCAGAAATTAATAAAGAAAGAAATTAATTGAAAACATTCCTGAAGAATCCTGGGCATCGGACTTAGTGGACAAAGGCTTTAAACCACTATTTGCAAAATGTTCAAAGAGCTGAATGAAATCATGGGCAAAGGACACAAGAACCAGGAGGACCACATGTTGCCAGGTATAAAATGTCACTGGAGAGACAGGAGCAAACAGACATTTTAGAGTCAAAAAGTAAAATGAAAAGCTTCCTGGGAAATTACCACAGCAGATCTGAGCAGAAAGAAGAAAAGACCAGGGCACAGGCATGCCAGTCTGAGGAGCTGAAGGAGAAGGGGAGGGATAAAGTGAACAGGTCCGGGAGACCCTGTCTCCACTGAGCTGAGGGCAGGTACATAGTGGGAGTCCTCCAGGGAGAGGAGAAGAGCAGGGGACAGAGTGTCCCAAATTGGAAGAAAGACATGAATCCACATGAACAAGGAGCTCAGCGAGCTCTCCTGAGGAAGAGTTCAGATAAACCCACAGCCACACGTCGCAGTCTGACCGCCAAAGGCCAAGGCTGCCTCAACACCTTCCTTCCCCCCAGCGTCCATGAGCGCTCTCCACACACCTGTTAATGGCTTTGTAAAATATCAGAGCCATCCTAGTGGACATGAAGTGTACCTAATTTTTTTACCTGCCTTGCTTTAATGACTAATGATGTTGAGCACTTTTTATGTATTTATTAAGAAAATGTCATAAACAGATGATTGGGGCAAAGCACCTCATCCTCTGATGGGGCCACTGTGAAAACACCCAAGTGGATGTACGGGGAGTGGGGGGGACGGTCCCGTTAGCCCCACACCTTCTCTGCACACACAGGAGCTGGGACCCTCTTCTCCTGCGGGCACAGTGGGTGGAGGAAGCTGAGTGGGAGCCCAGGAGGAAATCCCACGGGGGCTCCAGGGGGTGCTGAGCTCCCAGGGTTTACTGTCAAACCAGAGGGCACTCCAGAAGCAGGTCTGCCTCTCCAGGAAGACAGGAGGAGGCCAGGATATCGCAAAATCAGGATGGGGAACTGGAATCTGAGAAGCAGTTCACACAATAAGGGGAAGAAAATGCAGAAAGTTGATAGAGATTTCAACATTACCCGAATTAGAATCTTCATTTGAGGCAATTAAAAGGGGCGGGGGGGAAGCAGCCATAAATGGCACTAAAGGAAATTGGCAGGAGGACAAGAAACAGGGAACGTCTCCTTGAATTAACTGAAGGTGACGAAAAGTGAAGGTTGGGCTCATCTATGGAGAGTGGGGGAGAGACGGAGGCCCGTGGGAAAGTGAGCGGGCAGCTGAGAGAGGCCACAGACCTGTGAGAGGCAGTGGGGGGCTCAGCTGGACTCCAGGCCTCCCTGCCTCCTTGAGCATGTGGCTTTGGGGTTGCTACCCTCCTGGTGACCCTCCGGTCTATGATGGTCACACAGAGGACACTCCTTCTGACCAGCTTTTAATTCCTCCTCAGCCATTTGCTGAGCATTCGGTATTCACAAATGATTTTGGCCGATGTTACCCAAAGGGCACCACCTCTGTGACTCTGCGTTTGGAAATCTCACTCCCTGACCTCTCCCTGCCTGGCCCTAGCGCCCTCCCCCAATGCACAGCGAGCTGTCTGCCGCCCATCAAGCCACTCCTCTCCCTCTCCAAGTTCTCCCTGTCCTTCCTGGGGCTGTAATCCAGCCTCAACCATTGCAGTCCACTCCCAGCTTCCCTAAACTTTTGGACATTTGCCTGGTGGCTCCTAAACATCCCACCCTTCATCAGCTGCATTTCTGTGCCCATGCAACAAAAGAGAAGAAAAGGCAGAACCTGCTGACCAGACTTGCTTTGAAGTCCTGGTGCAGAGCTGGGTGCCCACTGGCTGCCAGGCCGGCCTGTGGTACAGCTTCCTTCTCCGATCTTCAGTGGATCTGATAGTGACCGTGGCCTGAGTTGTCCTGATGGAGTGATTCACTGAAACCTTCAGTGGTAAAATAGTTGTAAACCCTTCCAAAGAGTACTGGTGTGAAAGTGAGTGGATAGTTGGGGTGTTGTAGGAGCCTACCGCCCACATGCCCCTGGGCGATGGAAATGCGGCTCCCCTCTGGTGGGGTGGGCTGGCTGAGAAATAAAACCTAGGAGAAACAGCATGGCAAAATAACCACAGAACACAGAAAGTGTTCCAAAGCCGGTGGTGGGGGGAGCAGGACTGGCAAGCTGACCAGGCAGGTCCAGCTTCTAACACACAAAGGAGCCCCTCTTTGCTTTATTTATATTGGAGAACATCAAAGGCTTTCCATAGAAGGTTCTTCACCAAAATAGGATAAAGGTGGGGCAGGCAGGCTGCTCAGTTCCTAACTGGCTACACCCATCTCCCATGCTACTGTGCTGGACCTTCCTAAGGCAGCACAGGGGAAGGTGACATGCATTAGGTGGTCTGTCTCCCTGGGGGAGCCACTGGAACTTCCCAGTGCCACACCTGTCAGATTGCTAAATCCAAGGGCCAATTCTAGACGCACTGCGTGCCCCTGTGGGTACCGAGGCTGGGGCACACCTGCCCTGAAGCCTCCTGCTGACTCCTGTCTGCTTTTTTCACCTTCTGAGCAGATGCTTCGTCACCCCGTGTCCCTTCTTCCCAGTCACCCGGCCTCTGAAGAGCACCATGTGCCACCCACCCAACTTTTCCAGGTGTCTTCCACATGGCTGTGCGTCCCATCTCTGGGTGCCAACCTGCACCTCGAATCTCCCAAACTGATGTGCTAGCCCGTGTCCACTCCAGGTCCACATTTCCCACCTCTTCCTCATGTCCATGGGTTGCCCGAGTTTAGGTTTTGAGAAGATCCTTCTGTTAACATCGTGGATTAAAAGAGGAATAAGAGCAG
Source organism: Marmota marmota marmota (assembly GCF_001458135.2). Taxonomy (NCBI): domain Eukaryota; kingdom Metazoa; phylum Chordata; class Mammalia; order Rodentia; family Sciuridae; genus Marmota; species Marmota marmota. The sequence continues at coordinate 2,797,736 of NW_026000037.1, forward strand.
ATTCAAAAAAGTCATGACAAAGCTAAGAGAATCCCATGAAACCAGGAGAAAGAACATGTGGTCGGAGTCATCATTAGTTTTTGAAAAGGTCATATTAGATCTCACTTCACTATAGAGCAAAATAAATCCTAAATACATTTGATAATAAAATAGAAAATAAAACCATCAGGGGCTGGGGTTATAGCTCAGTTGGTAGAGAGTTTGCCTTGCATGTGTGAGGCTCTGGTTTCGAGCCTCAGCAGGAAATAAAAACAAATAAATAAAGGGATATAGATATAGATATAGATAGATAGATATGACATTATAAAGAAAATGATCAAAACTCACATTTAGGAGTAGGCTGCATTCAAAAATACAATTTTATATTCATTTAAGAATTATTTTTTTCCAGAGAATATTTAATAGCACAGAAAGATAATATTAAATTAATTGAAACTAAAAGATGCAAACTTGTATGTTGCACTTTTGTATTCAATATTTTAATTTGTTTCTAAAAAAAAATACACCAAAATGTATAAATATTTCTAGGTAAGTTGGGTTTTTAAATTTTTTTTCTATTTCTCTGAAGTGTTTTATATTTTTAATCAATGTTCACTTTACAACTGAAAATTCACATTATTTCCTAAGAGGGTAAATGACTTCTTATAGTATAAGGAATGATTACGCCAGGTAAGTATTAATTTTATTGATGAGCGTATCCTCGCATTATCTAGCCAGGCTAATGTACAGGTGATTGCTTCTGTTTTAAAGGAGACTAAGAAAAGTTGAGGCCAACTCCTGTGATGGACACTTAGCGGAGATTCATCAGGATTCAGATGAATGGAGAGCCCTGGATCAGGTGTCTGTTAGCTTTAGGATTTGGGGTACAGTGGCAAAGTCCCCAACAACGATTCTGTGGTCAAGGGTCGTGAACTAAGGAATGCTGTGGGGAAGTGGAAGTTCCCCACCTTTGAGAAACTCAGGTCTCACTCCAAAACCAGTCTGCACTCGGAACACAGGCTGCTACTCATCATGGTGTGGATTCATCCGTAGTAAAGACAGAATAAGATTGTTGCTTAGAATAAGATCATAAGGAAAATTCTACCAATAAGGAGATTGAATGTGGCTTTTCAAGGGCTTAGGTGGAGAGAATACTAACAGGTTTATTTTAGGTTACTCATATCTGAAAGAATGATTCCTCCTTGGAGCTGGGTCTGGGGCTCAGTGGTAGGGTGCTTGCCTAGCGTGTTGGGGCACTGGGTTCGATCCTTAGCACCATGTATAAATAAGCAAAATAAAGGTCCATTAACAACTAAAAAAATGTTTAAAAAAGAGAATAATTCCTCCTTAAAGTGAACTCTTCAGAGCCCACTGCCTTTCCCACGTCCTGGGCAATAGGGAGCACGTGGACAGGTAAGGCAATCAGGAGGCTTTGGGATGGCCAGATAATAGCAGGCCAATTGTATGTTCTTCCTGATGGGACCAGCAACAGACAGCCATCGAAAACCAATAACAGGCCCCTTCCCCACCTGCAGAACCTCTGCTGAGTAGCTTAGAGATTCTGCCCACTGTGTCTGATGTCACCTCTTTCCTCCTGAGAACACTGGCTCTGGGTCACTCTCCCAGGTCTAGCCTATTGCCCTGCCACAGATTATGTTCTGATGGATGTTAATGCCTGTTTACAGATCTGATCACCATGGCAACAGGGCCTTGGAAGTGAAAGGACATGATGCCTTTACATCCCAGTCCTCAGTAGTCCAGCATTCCTCCCTTCCACACTTGTCCCATGATGCACCCTGACGACTAACCACCCAGGCTGCTCAGCACCTGTTGACCAGGTCAGTTGGACAAGTTAAAAAGCTTTCCAAGGCCAGGAATTCTGATTTTTCAAAGCACAACTGCAACAGGAACTCTAGAAATAGAATTTAGGTAACTTGAAACTGCCAAGTACAGCATATTACCTAAAGTATGGTGTGGCCACTATCACTTAAATGTGCTCCGGGTGGATGTATGTGTGTGTGTACATACATATGTATTTATATATTTTACTTTTATATATACTCACATATAGATAGATAGATAGATACTTTATCGTGGACTTCAGGATAACTTTAGATCAAGGTCTTTGATCAAGAAAAGACCGGGCAATATGCACACATAATAGAATTCTCTAAAATTATTTATTTAAAAACAGCTACAACAAAAAGAAATCTGTGGTTGGTTTGTTTATTTAATGGAAACTCAAATTCCAGGAGCATGAAAAACTTTAAGCCAAAACAAAAATCAATAAATTTAAAAAATGAAAGCAAACAAAAATTTTGGAAGTACAGACTTGGCTTCCCGAGGTGGTTTAGATAAGGCCTGAGCGAGCACCCAAATGTCATGCCCTGACCTAACTCACATCCTGTGACTCACTCCCCAATTACTGTGTCGGTCTTTCTGGTCCAAATTGCTGGGAAGAAGGGAAATGCCGAACAGACTTCCGAAGCAATTAAAGAAGAGAGTGAACAGAATCTTGTAAAAGACGTGCTTTAAGAAAGATGTGGTGTTCCTCACCTCTCTGTTCCTGTTTCACATCTGTGATCCCTTCTTGGAAAGAAGGTACATTTTTTTTTCTCTAGTGGAAAAAAAGATCTAAGCTACAATAACTGACCACGTGGAGGACGCCTGGTTGTCTTCCTGAGGCACTGAAGGCCGCAGTGGTCCCTGTGGAGATTGCTCGGCATTAACCCCTCTGGAGCCAGAGAGAACAGCTGGCTGCTCTCCTGGGCAGGAGACTCAGCCAGTGCACCCAGCATCCTTTCCTGAGGCCCCTCCCAGCTGGCCTCCAGGGAAGGCAGTCTGGAGACTGTGGAATGCAGCACGGCACCCACATCCATCAAAATACTTTTTGTGAAATAAGATAGGAAATTCTGAAGTGAAAGTTCAGATAAATTTTTCTCACTGATCTCCAATTTTAAATAGCCTCCTTATAATCCCTCAATTGATAGATTCCAGATATTACCACATGGGTTTTCCTCCAGATCTTCTTTCGTTGTATCATAGGTATGCCTTGTTTTAAAAGATCCTGAGAGGACCTCAGAAAATGCCGGAAACACTGACAGCAAGGAACCATCTTTTTTAGATAAAATATTTTCACATAGCTCTTTAAATAGAAATTATGAGTTTGCTCAACTTTTTTTTTATTAGTTGCTCATGACAATACGATGATCTTGACATATCATACATTTGATTCAAATGGGGTATGAATTCTCATTTTTCCACATGTACAGATTGCAGGATCACATTGGTTATACAGCCACGTATATACATTCAGCAAATTTTGGAAGTTCAAGAGTTCCCTTAGATGCTGCTGTTAAACAAGGTACCTCCTGCCCGGCTCATGGCAAACCTTAATTCTTTAAACTAGATCTCCTCCGTGCCTGTAGCTGGTGCTTGGACATCTTAAAGTGACATTTTCAACATAACACATTTGGTATTTTTTTCAAAGCAGCTCTTCTATTACTAGAAAACTTAACTATCCTCTTCTAAACAGGATTTCAAATATTCAGTTCTTTCTGGCCGATTTCCTTACACAGCACCCCACAGATCCAGGGAAGAGAGAGACATGATCAGGGACCAGCGACTCCTGTGCTCAAGTCCTGCAGGGTCAGGTGGACTAGAGACAGAGCCTGTTTGGTCATGACCATGGCTGGCCGTGATCAAGGATCTGATCTCCTTTTTTACTTCTTAGCAGGTATAAGTGCAACAAATCATAAATCAGGTTGAGTTTACTTAAAAGCCCTGAAGACACATACTTGCACTCTTTGGACAGTGTGGTTTCCTTGCAGACCCGGGAATTCCAAACTGTTGGTAAGGCTTTCCATGAGCGATTTTTAAGGAGGAACCACACAGGATTCTGCGGGATCTGTGTGGCTCTCTGCAGATGGCTTCTGCCTTTGGATTTGGAGCCAGGCGGCCCCAGCCCTGCAGGCTACCCCAGTCAACAGAAGCGTCTGGGGCCTGGCCATGTGCATCTCCCAGCACCTGTCCCCATCCAGCAGAGCTGAGCAGCTACCAGGAAGGCCGGCCGTGGGGGGGCCTGGCACACAGCAGACTTGCCTCCCGAAGGTGCAGAAGGTGGTCCCAGAAGACCAAAGCCCTGAGCGCCTCCCCCCCAGTACAGGGTGCTCAGCGTCCCGGCCCTGCCCGCCCACCCGCCTGCAGGAGCACAGCTCTGTCTCCCCTCTCTGGCGGGTTTCTTTCCCCTGTTACCACCCTAAATCACCGCGTGGCACAGCTTGTTCAGGGCCCCTGGCTTGTAGGTAGGTACTTTATAAATTAGAAGACTGTTGTCTGTCCAGAGAAGCGTGTCCAAAAAGATACTCCAGGGAGATCAGACTGTTTATTAACTGTCGGCTCCTATGATGTTCATCGCTCCATGACTCCAGACCTAAAAAATATGCATTTTTAATAGACCATTTCCTACTAATGAACATGTCCATCTTAGAGGAGGTATGAGGTAGGTTCTATTGAAGAACAGGTAGGTTCTTCTCTGTGCCTTTTGTCCAATGAAGACATGAGGCTCAGAGAAATTAAGTAACTTGCACAAAGCTTCACAGCTGATAAGTGATGGGTGTGGAACTTGAGTCAGACGACCTGGTTGTTTTGACCACTTTATTTTCAGTGTTTCTTGAAAACAAAAAGGGTCTACTTCCTCAGTTTAAGTCAGGGTTTTTTGTTTCAGATCCTGTGCTTTAATTCCATTAGCATTTTTGTTAATCTAATGCATGTCTTTATTTGTACATCCGTTAAGCAATCAATAAATATCTAAGTGAATGACATCTGTGATGTGAGATTGTCATTTATGTCAAGGAATGTCACTGGAGAGCTAGTGGGTCTTTTGTTCAATGAGCCATTTCCTGTCAGCAGCGCCCTTCCTCACTGCATCTGGGTTTTGTGCCCCCCTGGGAAGGAAGGGTCCTGGAAGCCCTCTGCTCTTGGGAGTCTGACTCAAGCACACATTCAGAACACAAGCAGCGCCCCCTGCAGGAGCAAGATGGGCAGGAAGGACGCCCTCCTCCCTGGGCTGTTTGCTTTCTTGATAAATACCTCTTCACTTCCTTTTGAGAGATGACTTTAAAAACAGAAATTTGGAAATGTCACAAGATTCATTAGATAAGCTCTCTTCCTAACAAATCACTTTAGACTCCAGGCAGCAGGAAAGCTTTAGTGAGACCAGCTTTCAAGACTGGAGACTTCAAGATGGTTTAGATAAGGCCTGAGCGAGCACCCAAATGTCATGAACCGGAATTCCAAAGCCCTGAGTAATGATAATATTATTTAGCTCTGAGATGATTCCTTGCAGGCAGTAACCATGAATCACTGCGATCCTGCTGTGTGAGACGCAAATTTCAAGATTATCAGTTTATAGAGGCGAATGCTGAAGTCAGAGGCAAAGGGCACTTTCAGGGTCACAGCTGGGTTGGCCCCCGCCAGAGTTTTGCATGTAGTTTTTCTGACTCTGTCCCTATCATATTCCACAAGACATCACCTTATTTTTGTGCCAAGTTTTTTTTTAATGTAACCATCTGAATACACAAAGTCAGTCAAATGCTGCTTTGCAAATTCTCAGGCTGTTTATAGAAGACAGTGTGGACAGGAGTTAGAAGACAGGCGGATTCCTTAAACATGAACTGTTTACCCTCGGGGCTGGAGTCCCTTAGGGAAGAACAGAGAGGGGAGAGCTCAGGGGGAAAGCCCCGGGGTGCTGCCACCTGCCCAGGAGAAGGGATCCAGCAAGGAGAGGGCAAGAGAGTGGCTGGAGGAGGAGGGCACCTTAGCAATTGCCTTTGGGCCCCTGGGTAAGACGAATGGAGCTTGACCGTGTGATTAGTCAATGTGGTGGCCTCAAGAAGGTCACTGTGCAGGCATGTGCTTAGTCCAGTGACCCTAAAAAGAGGTGTTCTTTTAAAAAAATAAGCATTTACTTAGCTTATGGGTTCACAGGTCCACACAGTAGGTGGGGTGGGGCTGGCAGTCCCCTGGCTGCCTTGCTTGCTCGTCTGCGGACTCCCAGCTGGGCAGCAGGGTGGGCAGCTACATGCAAACAGAGGTCCAGGCAGCTGTGAGGACACAGCCTGGAGTCCCCATCTCAGCCTTCATCCTAGCTGCTGTCCCTCCTCCCCTCTGCAGTCACAGTTACTTTTGCAAAGCACCAATCTGATCATTTTCCCTGACTTAAGAATTCCAGTGCCTTTCTGTCTCTTTGAGGGTATTTTGTGAAGCCTTAACCCATCCTCTGACCTTGGGCTCCACAGCACTCAGCCACATCCCTGCCTGCAGCGTTTCAGAGGGAGCTGGACATTGCTGTTGCTTGTGCAGTTAGCAAGGGTCTCCCTTGATTGGCTCTACGCTCCGTGAGGACAAGAACTCAGCACTACTTTGCTTCACAGTTGTGTCCCCAGCACTGAGGCCCCAGCACACAGCAGGTGCTCCTAAAACATCTGTTTAGGTGAGAAAATGCAACCCCAGCTCGTGATTCTTATTTTATCTGAGAACTATACATTTTTTTTTTTAGGCTCTTGGGGGAAACGGCTCTTTGTAGGACTACTAAGTGTGTTCTGTTACTGGCTATCATGCTGTATATTATAATGCTTCTGGCACAGTAAAAGTATCACAGAGGACAACAGAAGCGCTCAGTCCTTCCTTCCTTCCAGGTACAAGATAAACTGTTGGAAAGCTCGAGGAGAGGCATGAGGACGCTCAGTGTCTACCTGACCACAGATGATGTGCTCAACAGGCTGACCTCCACAGACAGCTGCAGCAACCAGGAAGCGAGGGCAGGGGTGCCTCTGGGAAGCCTCCCGGGGAGCGGCTCTCGCCAACAAACACACCTTCCATTTAGGAGAAAGGAAATGTGAAGCGTGTCGGCAGCACACCTGTTAACACATTGCATCAGGCTAACGTAGCCCTTTCTTCATGAAGCCTCCCGAATGCTCACGGTGCCCATGACATCACGATCTTCACTTGAAAGCACAGTGTCCTATTAGGAGGGTGACAGCAAAACCAAGTAATAAGAACATGCAGATGGCTGTCTAGAGCTGCTTCTCTGCTTCTGTCATTGTGACAAAATTCCTGAGATAACCGACTTAGAAGGAGAAAAGGTTTATTTTAGCTCCTGGTTGTTTGGCCCTGCTGCTTTGGGCTGGTGGCAGCATAGTATGAAAGGGCAGGAGCACTCAGTGGAGGAAGCCTGCTCACCTCATGGTGGCCAGGAAGCCGAGAGAGAGGACGAGGAGGGGCCAGGGCCCCAACATTCCCGTCCAGGGCACGCTCCCCCCACCCCACAGTGGCCTCACCTCCTACCGCAAGCCCCACCTCTGCCACGTTCCATCACTTCCCAGTAGCACCCTGGACTGGGGAATGAGCCTCTTCACCATGTGGGCCTTTGAGGAACATTCCAGATACAAACTGTAGCAAGCAATGAGTACACGTGAGGCCTGTTCCCTAGCAGACGAACACGTACGATGTGCATGTGCTCCCACCCCTCTGCTTAGGAGGGCAGAGCACCCAACTGCAGAATGCGGAAGAAGCAGAGTCAAAACACCAAATGGTCTTTCAGAGTTAAACAGACGCTTAAAATACCAAGTTTGTTTAGTCTTCTCAGTTAATCCATCATCCATCTAATTCGAATTCACTGTTTCTGTTAATAAACATCATGTCCAGTGGGGGCTGGGACCAAGAGAAAAGGCCTTCAGGTACAGGAGGACAGACGTCTTCAGAGAATGTTCCAAGAGAAACCCCACACTCCAGGCTCTGCAGACGGAGGTATTTTGCAGTGAATATGCTACAAAAGAATTTGTTAAAGTAATCGCCTTTACTAGTCGGTGGTTTCCACAGCAGCTGCACAGCAACTCACGTGCATAATGGGGCTCTAATGAAGGGGACAGCCAACTGTGCCAGAGGATACTCTATCCCAATCTTCTCCGCATGTGGGTGAAGCCAGCTATTGTCTACAACCGTGTTCTGTGAACTCTCTAATATGCATGTCGCATTATTCTGTCCTGTCCCCAGACTGGCCACTATTACCTCCGTTATATGCGTCTGGGGTGGGTGAGAGTTGAAGTAACTTGACCAGGCTCACACCATAAGTTCAAGTTTGGATTCCACATCTGTGCAACTCATCCACATTTAATTCCTCCAGTACTTCATGCTGATTAAAAAAAAAAAACAGCTCCTCTGCAAAGTTGTTTCTGATCATTTTAGTCTAAATTCCACATTTTTCAGGCTATAATGGAAGCAGATCTTATTTTTTTTAAAAAGAGAGAGAGAGAGAGAGAGAGAGAGAGAGAATTTCAATATTTATTTTTCAGTTTTTGGAGGACACAACATCTTCGTTTGTATGTGGTGCTGAGGATCGAACCCGGGCCGCATGCATGCCAGGAGAGTGCACTACCTCTTGAGCCACATCCCCAGCCCAAAGCAGATCTTATTTTACAAAGCAGGATCCAAGCCCTACAGGACTGGAGGTCTCCTTAGGCCTCTCATCATCCTGAGGGGTCGCCCAGGCAACAGCCTGTGGAAGCTGAGTCCCCACACCTGGCTGTGTCTGTCCCTGAACAGAGGCTCCAGCCAACTGAGGCCCAGGAGCCAGAGCGCCTCGGGGCTCTGTGTCCTGCCTGGGGCCCACCTCAGCCCAGGAGAGGCCATTTTTTTGGAATTGCTCTGCTAAGACAGGGCACTTTCTGGCAAGGTTTCCCAGGTCGCCCTTGCCTAGGTCACATGGGACCTGGAGGCATGCTGGCTGCAGGGGAGTAAAGGCCCCCACCTGCATATTTGCACCCTCACGGGCAGGGAGTGCTGTGTGGAAGCCTCCCATGCCAGCAGGGATGCCAGGCCAGAGGGAGTGAGCCCCGAGGGAAGGGGGCAGGGCAGAGCCCTGGGCAGCCAAGTGTGAGGAGTGCGGGCATCCAAGGCCACTGTGAACAAACCCACCATATTTAAGGAAGCCAAACTGTGGATCCTGATATTCCATAGAGTTCTATTATGTTCTCAATGTTTTATAATAAGAAACAACAAAATTTACTTCAGACCTCACTTTATGTACCTGCATTGCTTCCAAGGGACCATTAACGTTAAAATTAAATTGATTAAGGATTTGGTGGAAACATTTTATATGGAATCATGCTAAATGGAAAAAATCCTAATACAGAAAATTAGAGTGTAAGGGTAAAAGAAATTGAAGTTAAAGCGTAAAAGTTAAAGGGTAAAATACCGGGTGTTGTAAAGTTTCTAAGCTGCAAGGTCTGAGTTAAAATGTAAAGGATTAGGTATTGTTAGGTTTCTATGCTACCTGCAAAACTTGAAATTTCTGTAGCTATTAGGACAATACTGGAATTACCCAGTAAATATTCCCACTGACTCCCTGGTTGTCTAATAACCTGGGACTCTGTGTAACTTGTCACGTAGTCATTTAGGCCCTAAAACCAATCAGTTTGAATGTGTACCCCGTTTAGAAATGACCTATCACTCCAGCCTGACCTGTTCCCACCAATGAATGAACTAATCATGTTTAGGAGTTGTTGTTCAATTTTCCCGCGCCTATTGATGATTTGTTCTGATGTATACAAAGCCCTCCGCCCTCCCCAAAAAGTGTACTTAAGCAGTGTTCAGCCCCTGCTTGGGGCTCTGGGCTGCTTTCCCTTCTTGAGTGGGCACGGAGCCCCAGCATGCTGGTTCAATAAATCCCCTTCTGCCAATTGCATGAGTGGTCACTTGGTGGTCTCTTTCTTCGACGCTTCGCCTGACCCTTACAAGAGGATGCTCTGAGACAAAGACACCCTGAGGATAATGAATCTGGTGTTCTTCCTGTTGTTGATGCCTTTAAGTTTGTTAAAAAATAAACACAGTGTGATACAAAATATAAAATTTGATTTGCAATTTTATCATATTTTTAGAAATTACCAGAACTGCTTGTTTCAATTAAGTGCTCATGATTGATTTGTTTGGAAGCTTTATCACTATGTCTTCAGTTGGTTAGAAAACAGTAGGAGAAACGAGGATTTAGGAAGATGAATCCAAGACTGTGAACCATGAGTTAGTGGCTTCTTCAAAATGCACATCTATTTTAACTGCCAGATGAGCAAGTCTTGGTTTTCTTGAGTTGGGCAGTAAAGCTGTTCTGAAGAGGAAATCATTCCTTCTGGTGAATCATTCCTTTAATGTGCTCTCACCGCCTTGGCCCATCATCTTGGAAAAAATCAGGACCTCAGCCTTGGTGGAACTGGCTCCCGGTCCCAGCCCTCGTGGTAGTCTCTGGCCTGTGTTCATTTTTCTGAGCTCTGAGAGTACGCCATTGAAGGTTTACAGGTAACTGAACTCAGGCTTGTGGCACCAGAGGTCCTGCGTCATGAAGCAAACATGCAAACAGAACGTGAGGTGGAGGTCAGGGCCTTCAGATGCTTGTGACAGGCACTCCCCACCCGTCTCCAAAGCTCTGACCAAACAGACGGACGGGCGCTGGGCTTTTCCACATCAGCTGTCTTTGAGTGATTTTCAGAACTCTGAGCTATTGCTAAATGTCTATGGAAAGAAATTAAGCAGAGAAAACTTGAACAGACTTTCAAGAAAAGTTTCCTAATTGTGAAAAGTTTTAAAATGTGCAATGTATGTCCTCTTGGGGGAGGACAGATGCCAGGCTTGGGGGCTTTAAAAATAGGGCCGGGCCAACTCTGAGAAAGGAGGGGTGGGGGGCGAGGAAGCCAGCGGCGTGACAGTGGCCTTCCCCTGCTCACACGGAGCCCTGTGTGTCTCCCTGTTGGTGGGAAGGCAGGTTCTAGGGCAGAGACTCAACTATGGAGAAGGCCGGGCTTCAGTGAGGTCACCCGCGGAGTCAGGCGGGCACGGAGGCCAGCGCTGACCGGGTGTGGGCCTCACTTTTGAACTCCACCGTGGAGACACCTGGCGGCCCCAGTGCATTTCCCAGCAGCCCTTACTGAGCTTCGCCCTCCATCTCACTCAGTTTGAGTTTCTGCTTCTCATAACATAAAACATGTTCCTGAGCTCCAGCCGGCTGCCGTGCCTCCTGCTGCTCGGTGTGCACATCTGAAGCCTGACTCGCTGGGCAGAGACACCCAGAGCAGCTCTCCAGCTGGAAGCACGTGACAGAGGACAGTGGGCAGATGGGAACTGCCACCACCAAGCAGTCAGCAGAGGCGGCTTTCCTGGGTACAAATGGCCTCCTTTGCCGAGGAGGCTTCTTTGTTCTCACCAGGTGCTTAGTGAGGGGAGGCCTGAGGGTTCCCCAGGGGCCTTCTGGGAGGTGGTGGAACCTGTAGAGGGTGGGACCAGGTGGGAGGAGCTTAGGTCACTAGCTGTGTGCCCTTGAAGGGGATTCTAGGACCCCAGCTCCTTCCTGGCTCTGTTTTTGCTTTCTGGTCACTGTGAGTTGATCAGGCCTCCTCTGCCATGTGCTCTTGCCATGATGAGCTGCGCTGCCATGGACCCAAAGCCAAAGGATCAAGTGACTATGAACTGAAACCAGGAGCCAAAAGAAACCTTTTTCTTGATAAGTTTATTTTCTCAGATGTTTGTCACAGAGACGGAAAGCTAACACAACCTGCATGAATACATGCACCTAGGTTAGGAAATTAAAGGTCACGTTAAAGCACAGATGTCCAGTATTCTGTTGGTAATTTCCAAACGTACTGGTTCCTTCCGTGGGCAGCACCAGCTGCATCAAAGCCCAAGTATACGTTCAAGTCCAGTTAATTTCCTGAGGTGCTGCAACAGCACCAGCCCACAGGATGAGGACAAAATGCTCTGAGTGATTGGTCCCTTCGGAGAGGAAGGGGTCTGTTTCTCAGGGTCAGCTGTTTCGAGAGGCTGAGTCACATGCATATATAGACATAAGCTTGGTGACAGGATGTAATCACGTGGTGGCCGTGGCTCTGTGGGGTCTTCCTCAGCTTGGCTCCGATTCCGATTTTAACGTGCCCACAGATGAAGGCAGGCTTCTCCGAGGTGAGACTGACACCTGCTCTAGGGACACTGAGGTAGGTTTGTCACAGTCCCTGTACAACTCAGCTCGACACTCCTCTAAACTCTCTGGCCTCTTTTCTGCAGTAGAAGCATTGCCCAGTGGGAAGACAGACGAGGTGACTCTTGCATGCTGTCCTGCGGGCTCCTGGACATGTGGGCTCTTGTCTGTGACACAGTTTGTTGAGTCTTCTTCTTTCATGCTGTATCTTATTTTGTGAGCTGCTTCCCAGATTGTGGAACAAAAGCTCTGGGGGACCTGCCAACGGGGCTGGGCAGTGAAATGTGGAGTTTGCTTCTCAGTCCTCAAGTGCTCCTCTTCCTCTCAACCATCAGATGGGCTTCAGTTGAGGAAAGCCAACTTGGGTACTTCCACGTTCCTATCTTCACTGAATCCCATTCCAGATTGTTCTTCTCACCTTCAAATGTTGCTTCTTTGATTTCCTGGTAGCTTCACTCTTTCTTGACTTGCTGAAGATTCCTTTTATGGGATCTCCTAATCTGTTTGCTTTAAAATGCACGGCCCCCTACGGGCCATGCTTCTTCCTGGTCACATCATACAAAAAAATTGGAAGTTGCTCATTAAATACATTTTAGGAACCCAAAATTATGGGTTAAGTTACGGTATTATAGCCAGATACAGTTTGCACACCTGTAATCCCAGCAGCTGAGGAGGCTGAGGCAGGAGGATCATGAATTCAAAGCCAGCCTCAGCAAAGGTAAGGCGCTAAGTGTCAGGGACTAGAAGGAAATTCTCCTTCAAAGATTAGCCTGACAGCCCCCTGGGAGACATCCTGCCTGGGAGGCATCCTGCAGCTACCTATCTCCCTGAGACATCCTGCAGCCACCTATCTTCCTGAAACCTATCTTCCTGAAACATCCTGCGGTTATCTCACCTTGTGCAGACATCCAGCAACTGCCAATAAGAGAGCTTCCCCATCCCCAGCATATAAATACCCCTGTGTGAACAATAAAAGTTTGCAGCTTGATCAGAACTCTTGTCTTGCTGTCACCTTTCGTGTCTCTTGTCCCTTCATTCCTCCCCATCTAGGTTCGCTGCCCACGTTGATGTGTCCTGCCGGACGGGACAGCTAAGCAACTCAGTAAGACCCTGTCTCTAAATTAAAAGAAGGGATGTGGCTCAGTGGTTGAATGCCCCTGAATTCAATCCCTGATCCCTCCCCCCAAAAAAAGATAATGTCATGTCTTCAAAGTGCAAGGTCCTCCTAATTGCAGAATATTTGCCATGTGGCTGGTAAGAAAGCAATTCTACTTCCACCTTGGCAGTGGCCACAGAGCATCAAAGCCATTCCCTTGCTACAGAATGAAAGCCCCTGTCACACTTTCAGACCAGAACACACCACAGTGACTCCAGTTCCTTCTTCAGTTTTAAATGTCACTCCATCTTGCAATGAAAATTCATAAAATCTTCTTCCAAAAATACCCACCCAGGATCAAGTCATTCGGTTCATTTCCACCAGTGGAATTCTGCTAGCTTCCTGCAGCATTGGCATTTGCTCTGCAGAAGATAGAGGGTGTTGTTTAATCAAGAAGCCTCCATGGCAGAGCGTGTCACCATACACACACTGAGCGCAGTAATCGCTTGACTTCAGCCTGCTTATAAGGGATCAATAGACCTGCCCAATGGAGACCCAAGAAACAATTCTCTCTCATTCCTTATTTTCTAGTTAAAAGTTACACTGTGAACCCAAAGGATTTCTCTGAGCTCAATACAAGATCCCAAGGGAAATTGTTGACATTGGAAACACTTTTTTTTTCTTTTTTAACCACACCATACACCATTTTACACAATCTTTTCATTATTCAACTTGCAACATATCAAAAATATTACATTTCCGTTTAATTCCAAACCAACCATTTTGCTCTTCAGGGACACCAGACATGTGAAAGGTTTAGCTGGGTTTTATTTATGCAATCATTTATTTGGTTAAAAAAAATGAGAAGGAACTTCTGAGTTCTCCTTTCACAGCTGTGATTAGAGAAAACCGAAACTCTGAAGCAATGAAATTTATAGAACTGTAAATCACATTCCATTTTCAGAGCCTGAAAACCTTGGAGATGAAGGAGCTTGATAGAGATGATCATTCTGGTTCACGTGGGTGCACCTTGGTCTACTTACACTCTCATGGAGCTGCTGTGGGGCCCTGTGGGTCCTCGGGTGACTGCATGCACACATATCACTTTGGGAGAGCAAAGGCTAAAGACAGGAAGTTACTGATGTGAGACCCGGAGGGGGCCAAAAAATACAGTCTCATTGCTTTAGAAATCTTTGGCTTCTGAAAAACAAACAAAAAAAAAAAAAGTAAAAAGCAGCCCCTGAATGGCTCTGTGCTCCAGTGGGATTTTGTTTTAGAACTGCTTATGTTACTAAGATTTATGGGAGTTGCTTCCCATGAAAAAACAGCATCTCCTTCAGCTCTCAGTGTGGACTTAATGGAAATAGTGTGCGTTATGGAATAAGCCCTCTCTGAAGCTCTGCCTAAGGCAGTTTCAAAGCAGTGTCCACACAGTGTCTGGAAAATTACTAGCAGACAAAAGTCCAAAAAGGAGCAAATCTGGTTTCTCACTCTTCTTTCAGAAACTTCCCATGCAACCTTCTCACTGGGATTTTAATTCCAGCCGAGCTGAAGAATAGCACAACGTGCATTTTAGAAAGCTGTCCTTCGTGTTATTTATAACCCACATGTCTGTTCAGTTATGTGTTCAACAGCTGCCTTCCACCTGACCATTTAAGGAGCTGCGAAAAAGCCAATCTTTTTACAGATAAAGAAGCACGTACCTGCAGTCATACCCAAGGCAAGACCCAAGGGGCTGGCGCTCTCCCACAGTGCATGGCCCTGACCAGTTAGCATGAGCTTAGTCGCGTTCCCAGCACATCCGAGGAGGGACATCAAGCCTCCAGGTCCCTCAGGGTGGCATGGCCTACATCACGCCACACCTCATATAACCCAGAGTGCTCCCTGAGCTTTGGTTCATTATCCTTAGGGACAAAATACTTGCTGAGGATTATTATTAATCCAAACTAACTTCTGTTAATCTAGTCACATCTATTGAACAAGGTTTCTAGAATTTTGGACTTGTCACCATCTCCCTAACAAATGCCCCAGGGCTGCCAGCCACCTCTGCCTTTCCAGGACTAGAAGTGCACCAGCTTGCTCACCTGGCCATCACACAGGCTAGGCATGCGGTGGGAGGCACAGACATACTAACTTTTCATCCTAGAATAAATACCAATAACTAGTTCAACTAGGTATATATTTACTTTATATATTCTAGTGATCTGTATTTTATTATTTATGTAACAGCATAGGACATGTTTAAGATTAAATAAATCCTCACAGTTATTTAATACAAAACTTACATAATCAAAACTTAGAGATATATTTGCCTCTCCTTTTCTTTAACTTTATGAGACATGATCACTATGCCATGCAGAGGGCAATTCCACATAAACTTGCTATGTCAATATTCTGTGTGATGAATTATTGGTCTCCAGTTTATTTACAAAACCAGAAGTTTGTTTTGGATATTACTTTTTGGATTTCATCTTACTCTCTATTTTACAAAACAAAAGAAGTAGGGCTTTTTTTTTTTTTTTTTTTTTTTGCCTCAGAAGCCCTCTCTCTTCCTCTTCTGACTCTCTGTTCCAGCACAAGATGACCTTCATTTATTTTGTTTTATCGAGTAGATTCAAGAACACTTTTTCTCAACTAAAAGTAATGACCACCACCAAGTGCTTTCTCTGTGTTAGTGCCTGTGATGTGCTAGAAATCCAGATGACTGCCCAGGGAAGCAGAGAGTTCCCTGACCCAGATGAAGGAAATACATTCCCAACTTAGAACTCCTTTTTAGGTTTAAATTATTGAGGGAAATGGAAAGGAAGACGTAGTTAAATAGTAACATAGCTTAGTATCCCAAACTCACTTTACCACGATCATTTCATCTATTAACATACTTGGGGAAAATAGTTGCCTAATCCTGTACTTTCAGAGCATGAGCCATAGGAAAAGGGTACATATTTAGGTGAAAAATTAACTTTAATTGAAAGTTCTGCTGAAAGTGCGCGTGAGGTTTAAAATGATTGTTTCTCTACGGGTTGTGTGCTGGTGTTCCACACCCACATGGAAACTATGAAGGTCACTTGATTCGGAAAAGGTGTCTTTGCAGATGTAATTAAGTTAAGGATCTTGACATGAAGAAATCATCCTGGATCATCCAGGTAGGCCCCAACCCAAGGACAAGTGTTCTTAGAAGAGAAAAGCAGGAGCGCACCGAGGCCAAGAGAGAGGGAAAGCACAGCCACGCTGAAACGGAGGAGGCGGGAAGAGCTGTGGCCACTCCGGGCAGCGCTGCCCACGCCAGGAGCCACGGAGTCAGAAGAAGTTCTCCCCGGGCCCCGGGGGAGCTGTGCGCCTGGCGGACCTTGACCTGGACTTCTGCGGCCAGACCTGTGAGAGTGAAGGTCCTGTTGTTAGCTGCCCACTTGAATGGCTGGCGGAGCCACAGAGCGCGTCACCAGGGGGACCTCAGAGTCCCTGAGGCAAGCGGCTCCTGGGCACAGCGGCCTGGTGGTGGGCAGACAGGCGCGGGTGTGAGCGCAGGAAGGCTGCCCCCGTGCCCCTGCCCCTGCGCGAGGGGACACATCAGCCAGACTGAAGTCAGGTCGTTCACTGTAGCATCGTGTCCACAGCAAGACCCGAGCGAGAAAGTGCAGGTTTGCCTTCTCTCATGCTCTAGAGAGCAAAAGAAAAAAGCGACCTCGGGATGACAAAAGGGAGACCCCTGGGACAGAGCCAGGGCGTGGGGGAGGGAGGAGGGCAGGGGAAGGGGAGAGGCGGGTTGAAAGGATCCATCCCGTGGGTGCCTGCAGGAATGTGCATGCCTCATCCTTAAGCCCCGACACCAACTTTAATTCTGTCTCTATCAGGCTCGTTGTGCATTTTTACTGAAAAATAAACATAATTACACCAAAGCTTATCATGTGAACTCTCCAGAACTACGTTTTCCTTCATTGATTACCTATGTAGCCACCTTGTATAAATACACTTGAATATATTAATTTAAAAAAGATGTCTTGGCCATGCACCAGGGGACCTGCTCTCTGTGAATCAAGACTCCCTGCCCTATGCCTGTTGCTTCCTTTGCCCCACCTGCAAGCTGCTAGGTAACATCCTAGGCACTGATCTGCATCTCCTAGCTCCTACGGAGAAGTTTCTCCAGGAACACTGGTGACTGTGCATATTCTGAAATTTAAATAAATTCTGTGTCCTGCAGTTCCTCTTGTTGTCCCAGTGAGATGGAGACCCCATCCGTTCTCACAGGTGGTTTCCTTTTGGGTTGTCTGTTGTTGAGGCGATTTTGTCCAAGTGGTTGCCAGGAATAAGACAATGGATTGACACCTACTAGAGAGATTTGGGGACATAGAAGAGTGGGACATACACAATAAGCAACAGTTTTCCTCTCTTTTATCTTTTCCCTCATGTGCCAGATTCACAATCGTCTTCCCATCCTCAAGATTCAAACCAGTGGAGCATTTCTTAATCTAGAGAAGCCACATAGCCATTTCTCATTTGTCTCCCCACTGACTATAGCAGTGTCATTGATTTAGTCAGCTTTGTGTTGCTGTCCCCAAAAAACCCAGCAAGAAAAACTTAAAGGAAGATGATTTGGAGTACACAGAGAGGGAGCCCTACCCACCAGGGACAAAATACAAACCCCAAAGCCATTCCCCAGTGACCTACCTCCTCTAGGCACGCACTACCTGCCTCTGGTTACTACCCCATTAACTCATATCAGTGGATTGATCCACCGATTAGGTTAAAGTTTTTGTATTCAAATCATTTCATCTCTAAACTTTCTTGCACCTGTCTTACATGTGAGCTTTCTGGAGACACCTCATATCTAAACCATAACATTTTGACCCTGCCCCACAAAAGCTCATACCATCTCACAATGCAAAATACATTTACTCTATTTTTAAGATTCTACATAGTCTTAACAACAAAGGTCCAGTCAAGTCCAAAATCTCCTCAAAGAATCAAGACAAGCTCTTAAATATCTCCCCTGTAAAGATACAAAGCCAGTTACGTATATTGAATATATAAAGGCACAAATTTTTAAACACTTCCATTACAAAAGGGAGAAATAGGGGCTCCAAAGAAGCGTTTTGACCAAAGTAAGACTGAAATACAGCAGGGCAAACAGGTCCTGTAGCTCCACATCCAGCATCTGGGGCACATGAAATCATGATGTGCTCTCCAAGGGCTTGTGTAGTTGGGTGCCTGTGGCCTTGCTATTTGCAGCCCACATGGCCTCTCTCTGGGCTTGTCTCTGCTCAATCCCTGCAGCTTTCCAAGGCAGATATTCCATGGTACCAACATCTCTTAATCTCAAGGGTCTTCATAATAGCTTCAACTTCCTTCTCACATCTTCATGCATCACCCTCTCAGGGACTGCCTGCAGGGATTCTGACCTACTGTACTTTGCCTGGTCTCTCAGGCCTTCCTGTGAAATCTTGGTATGAGTCTTATGAACCCATAACTTTAGCATCTTATATTTAGCATCTTATCTTATACTAGAACCACATGGTTGATGCCAAGGTCTACCACCATATTGAGCAGTAGCCAAGGTCCAGGGACCCTGGCTACTGCAGCCTCTAAATGCCTGAGTGACTGAGTACAGTGAAAAACTTCCTAGGACCCCTGTGCAAGAAGAGTACCTGTTAAGGAACATAGTCTTATCAATTCCCAAGATGCCCTCACAGTATCTTTCCTACTGTTGCTGAGTAAAGTACCTAGCATCTCTACAGTGGCTGTAATCTCTTTAACAATTATACTTCCCTTAGCACCAGTTTTACTTACATTTTTCTGACCAAATTGCAAGTTTTTCAAATCTCTGCTTTGTTTTCTGCTCCTGATTTTCATACTAAATTTGGCTAAAAGCTGCCAACGATATGCATGCCACCTCCTGAATGCTGTGGTGCCTTAAAATTTCTTGCACCAGATTAATTAGTTCATCACCTTTAAATTCAGTCTCACAGAAAGTCTCAGGATACTGGCAAAATACACACAGCTTCTTAGCCAGAACATAACACAAATGGCTTCTTGTTCAATTTCCAATACAGTCATTCTCTGAAACCTCATGATCCCAGTCTTTACTGTCTGCAGTCCTATTGTCATTCTGGTCTTCTGAGATTCCACCAGAATCACTCATTAAGCTCTGCACTTGAATCTCTAAACTTTTCAAAATTGTGCCCCCTGCAAACCAGCTCCAAAGGTTTCTGGACCACATGGTCAGGTTAATCACAGCAACAACTTCATTCCTGGTAACAATTTTGTTCTAGCTAACTTTGCATTGCCATGACCAAAAGACTCAACAAGACCAACTTGAAGGAGAAAAAGTTCATTTTGACTCATGGTTCCAGAGGTCTTAGTTCATAGCTGACTCCACTGATCTGGGCCTGAAGTGAGACAGGACGCCATGGCAACAGGGCATGGCAGAGGAAAGCAGCTCAGAACATAGCAACCAGGAAGCAGAGAGGGACCTGCACTCACCAGAGACAAACTGTAAACCCCAAAGGTGCCCCTAGTGAGCGACTTTCTCTAGGCACGTACCACCTGCCTTATCTTACATACAGCCCAGTTAATCCATATCAGTGGAGTAATCCACTGATTCAGTTAAAGCTCTCCTAATCTAATCATTTCAGTTGAGCACTCTTGCATTAGCTCCCACCTGAGCTTTTGGGGGCAGGGGCACTTCATTATCTAAACTATAACAACCACTATCTGTATAAATTCTGCTTTTGTTTAGGAGATTTTTTAAAAAGAACATGCGTGAAAGTTTTAATACATGGTAGTTTCTAAAACCTTCTGATAAACCTGAATAACTCCGTATAACACAGTCCCTGGTTCCTGATCAGGCAAATAGAGCCAAAGAAGGTTTTGAGCACTAAGGAAACAAGAGAAAGGGGGCGGAGCTGCTGGGAAGGAGGCCGCCCTGATGGGGAAGATGAATTGGCAAGAATTCTAGCACGTTATGATGGCCACTCACTCAAGAGACCTGAGGGAGACTAACTTTATACACACTCTCAGCTGCACATGACAGTCCTAAATATGTGGAAGTTTCTTTAATAAGTTCTCTGGATGGATTCACTTTATATAGAAAAGTTCAGGAAAGAAGGAATCTCAACTTCTCCAGCCAGGATTCCTCAAAGTGAATAAAAAGTCATAAATAAATGTGAATGCAGGTGGAACATTAGAGCCCTGTACTCAGGCTAGCAAGGGTTACAACAAAGCATGCACTTTTTTTTCTGGGTATGATGTGGAGTCACTAGGCACATATTAAGAATGGTAGTGCTCAGGGCACGGCCTTGAATCCTGTGATTTATTCCTTTTATAGATCTATTTTTTCAGGAGTTTTCCTGTGTGCAATCAGCATACTTGCCACTTTTCAAATATATTAAGACAGTGTCCTTGTCTGATTTCAGCAGTCTGTCCCACACAATTTGTAGTAATTATTATTTTCCATTATAAAGCTATTGATTACTTTTCCACATCAGCCTCTAACTGAACTAGACACTGAAAATGGATTCTCACTGAGTCTTACATGGCAACTTTATGGTTATTTTGCTACAAAGCATTGGTGATGTTGACCTTATTTATTGCTCAACCACCTTAATGTAAATTCAATCCAGTCAGTTTCATAAAAATCAGGGCACAGACAGGCCCCTTGATCCACTCCCTACCATGAGAAATGGACACGAGTTTTCAATTCCAACTCAGCATTTAACATCTGCGTGTTAGGGCCTTTCCAAGAACCTGACAGAAATGTCATCAATGAAACTGAGAAGAAAATATTTTTGACAGACTTTTTCCTTTGGCTTTCCTGGTATTCCCCTTGCCAAATTCAAAAGCGGGGGGAAATGCTCTCCTGCATTTTCCAGATATTTACTTTTAATTTTAAAAAATGAGGAAATCTGGGATCAGTGAATTGCAAAAGGAGCTACAGTAATAATCAGAACTAAGGAATGACATATAGCCTTGGCCACCACTATTGCCCAGGGTCCTGAGTGGCTCTGAAGTAACAGGAGAAGCAACGTGAAGGGTCTTTAACAATGTCTACAGTATGCCTTACTGCGTGACCCGTATATGTTTTTCAGGGTGAAAATTTAAGTAACAAAGATATATTTTTTAAAATTCAGGATATAGCATTGGAAGACTGCTCTTCATCTTCAGGACTTAGAGCCCTTTATAAAAAGGAAACCCGGATTTCCTGTTATGTAACATGGGTGGCCCTTAGGGTGAAAGATGCTTATTAGTATAACAACATGACCATGAGCTTCACTACCCCAGGAAGCCTGCCATCAAGCTATTGCATTTCAGAGGTAGAATGTAGTGAATCCAAGTCTTAACTCTATTGTGATCTGAAGGAGAAGGTGACATCCAATTCCTCAAGTGCAATACAAGATGACAGTTACATTCCCCAGCCACAGCCCCTCTTCCATTTTTGTGGGCTCCTTACAATCCATTCCTTATATGGTACCCAAGACCAGGCTTGAAAATAGACACATCAAATAATCTCACTCTTCTTTTTCACAGCAAATATTTTATTTTGTAATTCTGTTTATTTTTGTGATTATTTACTCTAAAAATTTCAACCACATCCCAAATTAAACTATTATATAAGAAATATCCTGTTGCAGTTTTCAACTCACAATCTTTTTATTTATTTATTTTTAATTAGATTTTTTATTTGTTTTAATTAGTTATACATGACAGTACAATGCATTTATGTATATATCATACATAGGTCGGATATAATTACTCATTTTTATGAGTGTACATGTTGCAGAATCATACTGGTCATGCAGTCACATATATACATATAATAATGTCTGTTTCAATCTACTATCTTTCCTATCCCACCTCCCCTCCCCTCTCCTCCCATCACTTACCTCTATTTAATCTAAGGTAATGTTATTCTTCCCTAGTGCCCCCTGCCTTATTGTGAATTAGCATCCACATATTATAGAAAACATTCCGTCTTTGGTTTTGTGGGATTGGCTTATTTCATTAGCATGATATTCTCCAATTTCATCCATTTACTGGCAAATACCATAATTTCTCTCTTCTTTAAAGCTGAGTAGTATTCCATTGAGCATATATACCACATTTTCTTTATCCATTCATCTATTGAGGGACACCTAGGTTGGTTCCATAGTTTAGCTATTGTGAATTGAGCTGCTATAAACATTGATGTGGCTGCATTATTATAGTATGCTGATTTTAAGTGTTTTGTGTATTGCCGCAGTCTGGCTGGGCACAAATGCCGCAGTCTGGCTGGGCACACAATCACGAGCCACCACACAGCTTGTAGATTCAAACAGCAACTCTTTATTCCCGAACTCACACCAGCTGTCTACAATCACGTTCTGGGGAAATCCACGTTCTCTGCCCAAATCCACCTCCACTGGGCTTCTATCTCCAAAATATACTGTCTAAATCCCGTGAGAACTCAAGGGGAACTCAGGCAGCAGGATACGCCCTATTCCCAGCAGGAATAATCTTAAACCTTAAACCTGGAACCTAAACTGGGAACGCCCTAAACACGATTATCTTAAACTGGGAACACCCTAATCCGTCCTGGTCCTTGAGCAAGGTCACCTACATTCAATGTCACTGCAACATGTCAGCAACATGGGGTACGCTGGCAAGGAAATTGTCATACCTACTTGGCTAATGGCTCCCAGCAGTGTATAAATTGAGGAGTGGAATAGCTGGGTCAAAGGGTGGTTCCATTTCAAGTTTTCTGAGGAATCTCCATACTTCTTTCCATAGTGGTTACACCAATTTGCAGTCCCACCACCAATGTATGAGTGTGCCTTTTTCCCCCACATCCTCACCAACATTTATTGTTGCCTGTATTCTTTTTTTGTAGAAGTAGTTGAACACAATACCTTTATTTTGTTTATTTTTATGTGGTGCTGAGGATTGAACCCAAGGCCTCACACATGCTAGATGAGGGCTCTACTGCTGAACCACAACCCCAGCCCCGTGGCCTGTATTCTTGGTGATTACCATTCTGACTGGCGCGAGATAAAATCTTAAGAGTAGTTTTGATTTGCATTTCTCTAATTGCTACAGATGTTGAACACTTTTTCATATATTTTTTGATTGATTGTACTTCTTTTTCTGTGAAGTACCTGTTCAATTCCTTGGCCCATTTATTGATTGAGTTATTTGTTTTTTTGATGTCAAGTTTTTAGAGTTCTTTATATATCCTAGAGATTAATGCTTTATCAGAGGTGATGTAGTAAAGATTTTCTCCCAATCTGTAGGTTCTCTCCTCATGTTATTAATTGTTTCCTTTGCTGAGAAGAAGCTTGTAATTTGAATCCATCCTGTTTATTGATTCTTGATTTTACTTCTTGCACTTTAGGAGTCTTGTTAAGGAAGTCAGACTCTCAGCCAACATGGTGAAGACTTGGGCCTATTTTTTCTGTTACGCAGGGTCTCTGTTCTAGTGCCTAAGTCTTTGATCCACTTGAGTTGATTTTTGTGCAGGGTGAGATATAGAGGGGACTCCCCACTCCAGGGGGGAAACCCCTCTCAGCTAAGTGTCTGGAGGAGCTCCCTCCACACCCAGGGTAGAGGGACCCCCTCAGGGGGGACACCACTCTAGCCTGGGTGTCGGGGGAGCTCGGATCCATTGCACCCAGGGTAGAGGAGAGTCGCCCCTCCAGAGTGACCCCTGGAACAGGGCGCCTTATGAGAAACAGAGCCCTGCCCCTCGCCTGGGCCCCTTGCTCTCTCCCTGGGCCCTGGGTCCTACACCCGGATCCCTGACACCTGGCGCTGGCTCTGGGCTTCGAGCCCGCCTGTCCCCTGTGGGATCCCCTGCCTTCCCTCCCCAGGTCTCCCACTGTCCTGAGCCCCGTGCCCCAGCCCTGGCCCTGGGCTCTCCACTCCCTGGCCTGGCTCTGAGCTGGAGCCTCCCCGGTGCCCCTTCTCGCTCCCTGGTCCCTAGGCCTTCACTTGGGCTGCNCCACACACACATACAAAAAAAGTTGACATGTACGATCCCCCCGGGGTCTCACCCCAGGCTCTCATCTTGTATCTCTGGTGCCATTCCACAGTCAGAGAACTGGGCTGGTTTTGCCATAACACTGTCTGATTAATTCTACCACCCTTCCTACTTCCATACCCCTCTCCTCCCTTCACACTCCTCTGTCTAACCCCAAGTTCATCTGTTCTTCCCTAGCCCCCACCCCCTTATTGTGAATTAGCATCCACATATCAGAGAAAACATTTGGCCTTTGGTTTTTTGGAACTGGCTTATTTCCCTTAGCATGGTAGTCTACAGAGCCATCCATTTACTGGAAAATGCCATGATTTCATTCTTCTTGAAGGCTGAGTAATATTCTAGTAATTAGAGAAATTCAAATCAAACTACTCTAATATTTCATCTCACTCCAGTCAGAATGGCAGTTATCAAGAATTCAGATAACAATAAGTGTTGGCAAGGATGTGGGGGAAAAGGTACACTCATAAGTTGCTGGTAGGATTGCAAATTGGTGCAACTGAATCTGAAAAGCAGTATGGAGATTCCTTGGAAAACGTGGAATGGAACCACAGTTTGACCCAGCTATCCCTCTCCTCAGTCTATACTCAAAGGACTTAAAAACAGCATACTACAGGGACACAGCCACATCAATGTTTATAGCAGCACAATTCACAATAGCTAAACTGTGGAACCAACCTAGATGCCCTCAGTAGATAAATGGATAAAGAAAATGTGGTATATATACATAATGGAATATTATTCAGCAATAAAAGAGAATAAAATCATGGCATTTGCAGGTAAATGGATGAAGTTGTAGAATTATCATGCTAAATGAAGTAAGTCAATCCCAAAAAATCAAAGGCCAAATGTTTTCTCTGAAAAGTGAATACTGATCCATAATGGGGGCATCATGGGAGGAATGGATGTGCCACAGTCCAGCTGCAGCAAAATAACCGGGTGGTGACGAGCAACTTGTGTAGATTGATACAGCAGGAGTGGGAGCCGTTTATTGTAGGACAGGAGGGGTATATATACCTTAAACACAGCTTATCTTAATTAACATAAACTAGATACAGCAGTCAACCAATAAGGAATCTCCACACTTAATGGCTCGCTGGCGTTACTTCACAAACCACTCCCTCTGGCAAAATGCCAAGCGCTATCCTGACTTGTTTACAGACCCTAAAATGGATGAACTTTGGATAGGGCAAAAAGGAGTGAGAGGAAGGGAGGGGTCATGGGAGTAGGAAAGATGGTGGAATGAGATGGACATCATTACCCAGGTACATGTATGATGACATGAATAGTGTGACTCTACTTTGTGCACAACCAGAGACATGAAAATTTGTGTTCCATTTGTGTACAACAATATATAAGAATCAAAATGCATTCTGCTCTCATGTATAACTAATTAGAACAAATAAATAAATTAATTTAAAAAACTACACTCTGAAATGAACATGGGAAGCCAACAATATAGATAAGCAAACTATGAGTTCTTCCTCTGATTACTGTTGAATTAGGATTTCTATAATGGTGCCCAGTGCCAAATAGGTTTTTTTGTTTTGTTTTTTTAAACTGGAGATTGAAATCAGGGGCACTGTGCTCCTGAGCCATATCCCCTGACCTATTTTTTTTTTTTTAAAGTTGCTGAGGGCCTTGCTAATTTGTTGAGGCTAACCTCGATCTTGCCATCCTCCTGCCTCAGCCTCCTGAGTCCCTGGAATTACAGGCATGTGCCACCACTCCTGGCTTAGTTTTCCTAACACATTTTTGTTTAGCTGGGACTCTGGTAAGCCACAGCTGTGGTACTCTTGACCAGATCCTTTTCTATATAACAAACAGCTAAGAACACCTACTATGTTGCAGTCACTGTTGTAGTCACTGAGATCATGAAGTGAACACAACGGCAAATTTGTCCTCATGGAGTGTGTTTTCATTTTAGATGGAGCCATCCTCTGTCCTTTTTTATCCATGTCTCTCTTTCATAGTTGTAGTCCCTTCAGTGGGTAAAATGTAGCCAGTTTCATGGGATGAGGTAGCAATGACAGTGTTATGGCAAAACCAGCCCAGTTCTCTGACTGTGGAATGGCACCAGAGATACAAGATGAGAGCCTGGGGTGAGACCCCGGGGGGATCGTACATGTCAACTTTTTTTGTATGTGTGTGTGGCTGGGCAGGGATTTAACCCAGGGGTGCTTAAGAGCCACATTCCAACCCTTTCCTTTTTCTGTAGCTGTAGATGGACAGCATCCCTTCACCTTATCTGTCTATTTTTATGTGGTGCTGAGGATCAAACCCAGCGCCTCACACATGCTAGGCAAGCGCTCTGCCACTGAGCCCCAGCCCCACCCCTCTCTTCATGTTGTGCTTTGAGACAGGGTCTTGCTAAGTTGCTTACTGCCTCACTTAAGTTTCTGAGGGTGGTTTTGAAATTGTGATTCTCCTGCCTCAGCCTCCTGAATTGCAAGGATCACAGGCGTGCACCACCATACCCGGCTACCGTTAGGTGATTCTGAGGATGAGAAGATTTAAAGGAATGTGTGAGCTGCCCATATATCTGTGTTAAGACTTACTGATTGAAGGGCTGGGGTTGTAGCTCAGTGGTAGAGCACTTGCTTGGCACGTGTGAGGCACTGGGTTTGATCCTCAGCACCACATAAAAATAAATAAATAAAATAAAGGTATCATGTCCATCATAACTAAAAAAAAAAAAAAAATAGCACCTTAAGATTGAGATCATAGTTTGGAAATAAGGGAAGCAACTTGACTTTTTCCTTCCCCCAGAGGAGTCACAAGTCTGGGTGTAGCAGGAGATGCCTGAGTGGGAACCAGTGTGTTCCAGAACTATCTGTGAGTATGAAAAGTCAGGAAAGAAGAGACCGCACATTTGACCGCAGTCTAAGTCACTAAAATGCCTCCCTAAACCCACTGGGAAAAAAAGTTAGGATTCACTACTTTAGTACCAAATAGCTTCACTGATTTAAACAGAGAATTTTTGAAACCAATTTTCTGTTTATCTCTGATAACTCTCCACTGAGAGGAAATGACAGAAATCTTGAAATTTAGGTCTTTATTACTGGCTGCTTCAAAAGTCATGAAATTTTAAACAAATCTCTTTCTTTTCTACAAAAGTGGGTGCATCCCACTTTTCGTTGGCTCCAACTCATGATCGGAGGGATTGTTAGCACTTTGTAACGCCACCATGACTACGTGACCAGGAGCAGAGTGAAGAAAGCGCGGTTGACATGCTTTGCTGGCCTTTGTTGCTCCTAGAACTACCTCTTCTGGTCTGTGCTCCCCCTAGTTATTTGTGGTTGTTATTTTCTGTGGATTGTAGGGGAGAGGATGCACTAGTGTGGGAGAGGGAACAAATGTGATCATGGGTGGAGACAGCCTGATGTAGTGTCTTCTCTGAATGTCTCATGAGCCAGGCTGGGCTCTGGGTTGGTGTTCCCAGGGCCTGGGGAGCCTTTATGCGAAGTCAACAGGAAGAAATGGATCTAAAACCTTGTACTGGAGGTTGGATTGGCGCTTCCTGGCCTGTAGAGAGAAGCAGCAGCCTCAGACAAAGACTATGGCAGACGACTAGGAAACCCGTAGCATTCCGTCCTCTGTAATCAGTGAGCAAAGTCATAGATACGGGTTGGATACTAACTGTCCCCCAAAAGCCCCTTTTTTGAAGGCTTGGTCTCCAGCTGGTGGCCCCGTTGGGAGGTGGGGCCTACGTGGAGAAAGTCGGTCACTGGGGCCTTCCCTTGGGGGGTGACTGTGGCTCTCTGCAGTGCCCTTGCTTTAAACCACTCCTATTGGGCCACTTCTAATGTGAAGGTTGGCAGCCCCTCTGGAAACCCACGTCCCGCTGTTAGGCACACTCTTGACTGTGTTGGTGATGAAGTCAAAGCACTGGGATTTCCATTTCTTTATATCCCAGTTACTCTCCCGAAGACAGTCTTCCTTAGGGAAGGGGACAAAGAAGTGGCAAGACACGGGCAGGAAGCAGCCCAGCACCTGACCAAGGCCAGGAGAAGAGTGACTCCCAACACCCACATGGTCTTCGCCGCAGGCCAGGGCAGGCAGATGACACACAGCCAGGAATTCTCCCAGATCTTAAACTATTGTTTGTTTGTTGTTTTGATTTCTTACTTTTCTGGAAGGAAGTATGAGATTTCTGAAAGTCTCAGAGTCCACACTGCCTGCCCTCGGGGGCCCCAGAGCACTTGCCTTTGGGAATCCTGCCACCTGCTGGATTTGTGAAATATGACATGCCGCGTTTCAAAATTTTCATTTGTGGGATCCAGGGAGTGAAAATACCTCAACTGTTGTTTCAGAGACTTTTTTTTCCCCCTTGGGGGGTGGGGGTGGGCTGTGGTTGTGGGATCAGGGGTGTGAGATGATTTCCCCGAGATTCTTGTATTTTTCTAGTATAAATCTTTCAGTGGATTTTAAAAGCACACCTGTCAAAGCCTAAAAAAAAAAAAAAATGTGTTAACGACCCAAAGTAATATAAAATAAATAAAAGTAATAATAAAATAAATCAGCAATAATGGTAAACATTACATTCAGTGCTTCCTATGTGCCAGGACTGTGCAGAGGACCTGTGAACATTGCATTTTGCCACATTCCCCACCACCTTATTGCTGGAGACAGGCAGATGTGAATGGTGGGAACTCGAGAAAAGGGAACAATTCTATAAAATGGGCCCACTGTGGTACCTCCGTGTGTTTCCATTCTTGAAAATCAATTTACTTTCAGCCCTTCTTGGCTTAAGTGGTTTAATGTTATATTCCATTCATTTATTTAGAGATGGAGGTCCCACTGTGTCGCTCAGGCTGGCCCTGAACTCCTGGGCTCAAGCAATTCTCCTGCTTCAGCCTCCCAAGAAGCTAGGACTATGGGCCCTCACCACCGCACAAGAATGCTTTCAAATGTCCCAAAGAACTTTATTGATGCAGAAAGCTGAGACACATTAAGTAGTAGGAATGAAAAAATTCTTTTAATCTTGAACATTTTGACCATAGGATTGTAGTCTTTTGAGATTAGGTGATGCTTTGTCAATCTATCAAGGTATTGTAAATGATGTTCTTAATTGCTCTGTTGGCCTCCATTTAGAAAATTGTTTCAGACTTTTTACAGCATGATCAAGTTCTCCCAAGTCACATCGTGAATATTTTCTGTGGAAAATGTGCTTTGAGCAAAGTGTGGTTGAATACAGGAAAACCCCTGGACAATGCTTCCTTCCAAGAATGCATGGGGCTCAATGTTCCTAGCAGCTCAATTCACAATAGCCGAAGCATGGAACCAACCTAGACACCCTTCCACAGAAGGATGAGTTGGCTTCGTACAGGGTGAGACATAGGGATTTAATTTCATTTTGCTACATATGGATTTCCATTTTTCCCAGCATTGTTTGTTGAAGAGACTATCTTTTCTCCACAAATGTTTTTGGTGACTGTGTCTAGTATGAAATAACTGTGCTCATGTGGGTTTGTTCTGTGTCTCCTATTCTGTACCATTGACCTACATGTCTGTTATGGTGCCATGCTGTCTTTGTTACCTACATGTCATTGACCTACATGTCTGTTATGGTACCATGCTGTCTTTGTTACTATGGCTCTGTAGTACAGTTGAAGGTCTGATATTGTGATGCCTCCTGCTTCACTCTTCTTGCTAAGGATTGCTTTGGCTATTCTGGGTTCCTTACTTTTCCAAATGAATTTCATGATTGCTTTTTCTACTTCTATGAAGAATATTATTGGTATTTTAATAGGAATTGCATTAAATCTGTGTAACACTTTTGTAGTATGGCCATTTTGACTATACTAATTCTGTTATCCAAGAATGGGAGATCTTTTCATCTTCTGAGGTTTTCTTCAATTTCTTTCTTTAGTGTTCTGTAGTTTTCATTGTAGAATTCTTTCACCTCTTTTGTTAAATTGATTCCCAAGTATTTTATTTTATTTTTGTGAGGCTATTGTGAATGGGGTAGTCTTCCTAATTTCTCATTTAATGGATTCATCACTGATGTATAGAAACACAATTGATTTATGGTGTTAATTTTTGTCACAGTCTGGCTGGGTACAAATCACGAGCCACTGAAGCAGGAACAAACTTTATTTCTGAACTCCACCAGCACACTCCACACACGCTCCTGGGAATTCCCCAGAATGCCACGCGGCTCCTCCAGGAACCACCAACCAGAAATCCCTCCTCCGGCACTTCCCCAACCAATGGGAACTCTCTGGGAATCCCCGCGAGAACTCCAAAGTAGCAGGCGGAGGCGGACAGCAGGGGTCTAATATACACAGCTTAACATAACCATCATCATCTCCATGGCTTACTGGCGGCACCTCTCAACCACTCCTTCTGGCAAAAATGCCATGCGTCATTCGGACTGGGCTATGGCTCTCAGCAAATTTTATATCCTCTTACTTTGCTGAATTAGTTTATGAGTCCTACAAATTTTCTGTGGAATTTTTGGGGTCCTCTAAATATAGAATCATGTCATTGTCAATCAGGGATCGTGAGTTCTTCTTTTCCTGTTCTTATCCCTTTGATTTCTTTCCTCTGATTGCTCTGGCTAGTTTCCAGGACTGTGTTGAATAGTAGTGGTGGAAAGGGCATTCTTGTCTTGTTCCAGTTTCTATTTTTAAATATTTTTTAAAGGTTGTGGTTGGACAGAATACCTTTATTTTATCTATTTATTTTTATGTGGTGCTGAGTATTGAACCCAGCGCCTCACACACATGCTAGGCTAGTGCTCCGACACTGAGCCACAACCCCAGCCCCTTATTCTGGTTTTTAGAGGAAATGTTTTCAATTTTTCTCCGTTTAGAATGATGTAGGTCTTGAGTTGTTGAAGTACGTTCCAATTATCTCTAGTTTTTCTAGTGTTTTGAACATGAAGGGTGCTGTATTTTGTCAAATGCTTTTTCTGTATCTATTGAGATGATCATGATTCTTGCCTTTAAGTCTGTTGATGGGATGAATTACATTTATTGATTTATGTATGTTGAACCAACCTTGAATCCCTGGGATGAACCCCTCTTGATTGTGATGCACTATCTTTTTAATGTTTTTGTATGCAATTTTCCAGAATTTTTGTATCTATGTTCATTAGTGATATTGGACAGACGTTCTCTTTCCTTGATGTATCTTTGTCTGGTTTTGGTATAGGGTGATACTAGCCTCATAAAATGAGTTTGGAGGGGCTCCCTCTTTTTCTATTTCATGGAATAATTTGAGGAATATTGGTGTTGATTCTCTTTTGAAAGTCAGCTGAGAATCCATCTGACCCTGGGATTTTCTTGGTTGGTAGGCTTTTTTCTAATATTTATTTTTTAATTTTAGGTGGACACAATATCTTTATTTTATTTTTATGTGGTGTTGAGGATCGAACCAAGCATCCTGCACATGCCAGGCAAGTGCACTACCACTTGAGCCACATCCCCAGTCCAAGTTGGTAGGCTGTTGATGGCATATTTTATTTCATTGCTTGAAGTTGATCTGTTTAAATTGGGCATGTCCTCCTGATTCAATTTGAGTAGGTCATATGTCTCTAGAAATTTATTGATGTCTTCAAAATTTTCTATTTATTTATTTTCTATTTCTATACCCTGCACCTACTAGAAGAAAAAGTAGGCCCAAATCTTCACCATGTTGGCTTAGGAACTGAATTCCTTAACAAGACTTCTAAAGTGTTAAGAAGCAAAATAAAATTAAGAATTAATAAATGTGATGGATTCAAACTAAAAAGCTTCTTCTCAGCAACAGAAACAATCAATAACATGAAGAGAGAGCCTACAGAATAGGAGAAAATCTTTACAACATACACCTCAGATAGAACATTAATCACCAGGATATATGAAGAACTCAAAAAACTTAGCATCAAAAAACACACAAATAACCCAATCAACAAATGGGCTAAGGAAAAGAACCAGACACTTCACAGAAGAAGAAATACAATCTATCATATCAGATATATGAAAAAGTGTTCAACATCTCTAGCAGTTAGAGAAATGCAAATCAAAACTGATTTCATCTTACTCCAGTTAGAATGGCAATTATTATACATATAAGCAATAATAAATGATGGCGAGGATGTAGGGGGAAAGGTACACTCATACATTGCTGGTGGGGATGCAAATTGGTTCAACCATAATGCAAAGCAGTATGGAGATTTCTCAGAAAACTTGAAATGGAACCACCACTTGACCCAGCTATCCTACTCCTCAGTATATATCCAAAGTACTTAAAATCAGCATGCTACAGTGATACAGCCACATCAATGTTTATAACAGCTCAATTCACAATAGCCAAACTAAGGAATCAACCTAGATGCCCTTTAACAGATGAATAGATAGAGAAAATGTGGTGTACATACACAATAGAATATTACTCAGCCTTCAAGAAGAATGAAATTATGGCATTTTCCAGTAAATGGATGGCTCTGTAGACTATCATGCTAAGGGAAATAAGCCAGTTCCAAAAACACCAAAGGCCAATGTTTTCTCTGATATGTGGATGCTAATTCACAATAAGGGGGTGGGGGCTAAGGAAGAACAGATGAACTTGGGGTTAGACAGAGGAGAGTGAAGGGAGGAGAGGGGGTATGGAAGTAGGAAGGGTGGTAGAATTAATCAGACATTATTACCCTAGGTGCATATACAATTAACAACCAGTGTGACTCTACATCGTGTACAACCAGAAGAGGGAGAAGTTGTACTCCATTAATGTGTGATGTGTCAAAATGTGTTCTACTGTCATGTATAACTGATTAGAACAAATAAAATACAAACAGATGGATGAATAAAGGGAATGTGGTACATATACACAATGTAATATTACTCAGCCACAAAGAAGAATGGAATTATGGCATTTGCCAGTAAATGGATGGCTCTGCAGACTATCATGCTAAGTGAAATAAGTAAATTCCAAAAGCCAAAGGCCAAATGTTATCCTTTGGGGGAAAGAGAGGAGGGATGGGAGTGGGAAAGACAGTAGAATGAATTGGACATGACTTTTCCTACATTCACATATGAACACACGACCAGTGTAACTCCACATCATGTACAATCACAGAATGGGAAGTTAAACTCCACATATGTTTAATATGTCAAAATACATTCTACTGACATGTATAACTAAAAAGAACAAGTAAAAAATAAAGAGGTCAAAAATTAAAAACAAACAAAAGTGCACGTGGCCACACATGGCTGACTGACTTCTAATGCAAGTTCCTCTAGGCAGAGACCACGTCTACTCTGTCCTTTTGTATCTGCAGTAGTTGGCAAGTGTGTGGCACACAGTAGGTTATCAATATTTTTTGAAGAATAAACAAGATGCCATGAATATCCAGATGCCATGGCACACACCTGTAATCCCAATGGCTCAGGAGGCTGAGGCAGGAGGATTGTGAGTTCAAAGCCAGCCTCAGCAACTTAGTGAGGCCCTAAGTAACTCAGCGAGACCCTGTCTCTAAATAAATATTAAGAAAGGGCTGGGGATGTGGTTCAATCGTTAAGCACCCTGGGTTTAATTCCTGGTACCAAAAAAAAAAAAGAATTAAACGAATTAATAAATTAGTGAAGTGGTTATATTGGCCATTTCCCATGTTTGCCAACTTTAATGAAGAACGATTTTTATTCACCAAATGGTGATTCCAAACATGAATTTATAGAATAAAAATTCCCTTGATTTCAAAGGATGGAGGTTACTCTAACAGCCCTTATTCAGAAGCCTGACTTAGGAATTGCAATTCAACTTATTCACACATTTTTCAACCTTGTTGGAACACAGAGTGTTATAGGGTGACAAGGGGCACTGTTTGATCTGAAGATTGTGTTGAGTCACCTGAGTTATGCTGCAGGGAGATTAATAGCACCTGAAAGTTAAACACAGCACACTTAAAAGTTAGTGTAGGAATTGTGATAGGCTGGTATCAAGGAATAATCAGAGGATGGCATTTCATTTTATGGGTTTCTTTCAGCAACAAATTATAAAATGTCAACACTTTCTTCTTTTGGTATTGGAAAACACCAGATGTCAGATTAATAAAGATTTTATTCATTTACCAAGAAAAATCTTAGATTTGAGTCACAAATAATAGATAATACATTTATTTTGTACAACTCAGTCCTCTTTAATAACAAGGAAATGGGCAACATAATTCCAGAATTCAAATTCCACTGTAAGTAGCTGAATCATGTATAGTCCTGATATATTTGTTGGAGACATTTTCATTTCACATAGGCTTAATTATGGCAGTGCACAGCGCCAGATCAATTGAGCACTCACATCTGGCCTCAAGATCTAGATAATGTCAGAAACACATGGTAATCAGAGACCCAATACTACTTATTTAGTGCATCATATGACTATAGAATTTAATTCAAATATGAGTGAATGATCTCTACCCTTTATTAACTTGTTCGTGTAGTTTTCCAAATGCTCTCAATTTTTTTCACCCTTGGTTATTTATTTTATTTGGTTTAGCCTGACATGGTTTTATGGGATCTTGATAACTGGGTATCATAGGTAAAAATAATCCAGGTGGTCTTGGACACATTTTGTAGTCACCTGTGCTCTAAATGGAGAGGTGAATGGACAGGAGGGGTCCTTCTCAGCATGAGCTGTCACATCCCTCTTTCCTCTTCTTAACAGCATTTTTTTTTCTAACAGAGGGATATGGTGACCCAACGGAGTAAGGACTTGTTGAAGTGAACCATCAAAACTAGCAGAGTTTGAGGGCTGGGGTTGTGGCTCAGTGGCAGAGCACTTGCCTCCACATGTGAGGCACAGGGTTCAATCCTCAGCACCACATAGAAATAAATTAATACAATAAAGATACTGTGTCCATGTATAACTAAAAATATGTTTTTAAAAAACTATCAGAGTTTGTTTTTCAATGGCTCTTAGAATGCGCTTTTAATTTATCCATGTAAAAGGCTGTATAGATTAACTGAACATCATTTTCAAACAGAGAAAAAAGGAAATGACTCCATGTGACAAATTTACCTTCATTTTTTCTTACTGTGATTGATTAGACTTCATCAGTATTTCCTTTCAATGAAATTGGAAGCTCCAAGACTTCTACAGACAATAAATTCTATTGAAATAACATGTATCTTGGGATGCGCTTGGTCATTTAAAAAATTCTAAAATATCCTTATATACCTGTTCTTTGTCAAAAGGATAAAGTAGGGCTGGAGATGCAACTCAGTGGTAGCGTGCTTCCTAGCATGTGCCAGGCCATAGTTCATCCTGAGTATGGAAAAAAATAAAATAAGGTAGATTTGATGGAAAGGTACAGTTTTTTAAAAGTCAGATTCTATGGGCCTGGGGATATAGCACAGTTGGTAGAATGCCTGCCTCAAATGCACAAGGCCCTGGGTTCAATTCCCAGCACCCCCAGCACCACCAAAAAAAAAAAAAAAAGAAGAAGAAGAAGAAGAAGCAAAACTTGCTATGAATGTAAACATCATCAATTAAAACAAAAAGCAGGGCTGGGCTGGAGCTGTGGCTCAGTGGTAGAGCACTTGCTTAGAATGTGTGAGGCACTGGGTTGGATTCTTATCACCACATATAAGATAAAATAAATAAAATAAAGTTTCACCAGCAACTAAAAAATACATTTAAAAATTTTTAAAAAGGAATTTGCTTAAAAAAACCATATTCTACATATTTTTTTAAAGAACACAGTCAAGATCCTAGGTAAGCATCTACCAGGTCACTCTTCCAGGCCATAGCAGACCTGGCCCTGTAGGAATCTGAAAGTTAACAATCCAATCAGTTGCCATTACTCACTCAATAAATACTCAGCAAATGTGTCTGTGCACAGAGTTTCGATATGTTGTGAGGGAGACAAATATGAGTCATAATCTTAAAAATAATTTTTTTATAGTTATGGATGGACAGCATGCCTTAATTTTATTTATTTTTATGTGGTGCTGAGGATGGAACCCAGTGCCTCACACAGGCAAGTTCTCCGCCGCTGAGCCCCAGCCCCAGCCTGAGTAATAAATTTTTGACTGTCAAGAAACTTAATCTTTATAGTAGCTGAGGCCCAACATAAACAACCAAAATTACCCTAAAGGCAAAGTGACACAGGCAAAGCACAAAAGGGATGCTGTGGGAGATAGAGGGAGAAGTCAGATGACGGTTGACAAGACACAGTCACAAAATAAGAGGAGGAGAATGGGAAGACAGTCCATTCACCCTTGGCACCGGGATTTCAGCACCACACTCACACCAAGGTCAGGGCTCAGAGCTGAGAGCTACGTTCTGTCTTCCACTTAAATCATCTGCCACCTCCATCCTCAGGCTCTTGAAGAGTTTTAGGGGTAAATGAATTAAGACAAGCCATACACTTGCTGATGTCAGGTATTGTGAGTTTATAAGGAAATACTTTTACCTGTGGTCATTAAATCAATGCATTTTATATCTCATCATTTCAGCCAGTATGCCTAATAGTATGCCCAGGGTACCCTGAGCAGCTGGCGGAGGACACGCACACAGTTGTGAGGTATGGGAGACTAGCATAGGAGCCATACAGCCTGGCCACCAATTTGGGGGAAGCAGAAAAATAAACTTTTTCCTTCTAGGGAATCCATCTATTTTAAGCTATTTAGGTGCCCAGGGGACCAAGAGAAAGAAGCAGCAACAATGACAGACAGTAGCTATGCCTGTTGATAAGGCATGGATCTCATCCAGAGTACATGCAGGGGTCAGTGTTAGTAGCACACTCTTTGTTCTCTCCCCTGTTTACCCAAGTGTTTTAAATGAGATAAATCTTTTTCTGCTCAATTTCAGACACTGCTACAAAATTTCCTCTATCCTTGGAATGTAATTGTATGGTCAAAAGGAAGATGCAGCTGGGCACGATGGGGCGATCCTGTAATCCCAGTGGCTCAGGAGGCTGAGGAAGGAGGATTGCAAGTTCAAAGCCAGCCTCAGCAAAAGTGAGGCACTAAGCAATTCAGTGAGATTCTGTTTCTAAATAAAATACAAAATAGGGCTGGGGATAGACCAAGTGCCCCTAAATTCAATCCCTCCCCCTCCCAAAAGGAAAATGCAAATGGAATTGATAATTACCAAAATCATTAAAGCTCAATGGGTCAAGATGACTGATGTTCTCTTACATAGAAGCAGCAGCCGGGATTAGCAAATCAGTATATCAGAAAATCAACTATGTTAAAAGAACAGAGAATCTCCTTTTGTCTCATTCCATGCTTGCATTATTGCTCATTCTACTTTCCTTAACAGGCTCAAGAACTCTCTTATCATTTTTCCAATGGTGTGTGCATTCTGTAGACCTTTATTTTATTTATTTATATGCAGTGCTGAGAAATGAACCCAGTGCCTCAAACATGCCAGGTAAGTGTACTACCACTGAGCCACAGCCACAGCCCCTGAGATCATTTATTATATGTGTAATACTAAGTAGAATTTCAACTGCAGCAGTTTATTAAAGGCTAAGTTTTCTGTTCCAAAGTACAAAATTAAATTCAACAAAACATGCACAAAGCAGCAGCTAAGGTTTGTGAATTCAGGACCCCTCAGAGTTTTTCCCACTTCCCAAGCACAGACAATTCATTCTCCTTAGCAAGCAGGCTGATCTCTTCCCCAAGCTAGTAAGAAAGTGGGATATTTGTATTCATCTGTAGGTAACTCATTTGCAACAAAGCTAGGCCATCCATTTCTATTGCAGCTTAACTCACCACTAAAATTGTCACAGACACACCATTCTTTACAAAGCACTGCTTCCTTGGAAGGCTGTTAGACCATTAAACTGTTTCCTCCCTGAATTGCATTATAATTTCATCAATGAGTTCAATGATTATTTTTGAAATAACAGTTGGGGGTTTTAATTTTTAAATTTATTTTATTGATTTATTTTTTGCAATGCTGGGGATTGAACCTAGGGCCTTGCACATGCTAGGCAAGCACTATACCACTGAGCTATATCCACATCCCTATTTTAAAATTTTTTGACTTTTAAAATGCTCTTGCATTCCTCAGAAAACTTGGAATGGAACCACCATTTGGCCGTGTTATCCCACTTCACAGTATATACCCAAAGGACTTAAAATCAGCATTATACAATGACACAGCCACATCAATGTTTATAGCAGCTCAATTTATAACAGCTAAGCTATGGAACCAACCTATCCTTCAACAGATGAATGGATAAAGGAAATGTGGTGTACATACACAATGGAATATTCTCAGAAGAATGAAATCATGGTAAATGGATGGCTCTGTAGACTATCATGCTAAGTAAAATAAGCCAATCCCCCAAAACTGAAAGTCAAATGTTCTCTCTGATGTGCAGATCTAACAGAATGGGGGCAGCCACGGAGTTCAGTGGATTAGACAAAGGAGAATGAAAGGAAGGGGGATAAGAATAGAAAAGACAGTAGAATGAATTGGGCATGACTTTCCTATGTGCATGTATGAACACTTGACCAGTGAGACTCCAAATCACATACAACCACAGAATGGGATCCTGATTGGTATGAGTTTTACTCCATGTACGTATAATATGTCAAAATACACTCTACCATTGCTTGTATAATTTTTCCAAGGGCTTCTTGCATGGAGCCATCAATTGGCTTGGTATTGTGGCATTTTGTATCCTCCCCTTCTGCTTGTAGCAGATTATTTATGGTGTTTGTGTAAAAACCACTATGGTCGTTATTTAAATTAAACAAAAGGGGGAAATGTTAGGGTCTGTAAACAAGTCAAGATGGGGCTTGGCATTTTGCCAGAGGGAGTGGTTTGTGAAGTAATGCCAGCGAGCCATTAAGTGTGGAGATTTCTTATTGGTTGACTGCTGTATCTAGTTTATGTTAATTAAGATAAGCTGTGTGGAATGTATATATACCCCTCCTGTCCTAGAGGGGTATAGATACAGAGCAACCCCCTAGCAACCACCAATCAGTGTAAGAAAATTTTCTCCCAGGTGGAGGGTGAAGATTTTCTTATGGCTGGAATAGCCATCCTGGAGTTTCTAGCCCCAGCCTTTATCAAACAGTTTCACAGGAAAATATGTTGGACATACAACACTTGAGACAGTTCTGAGTCAACATTTCTATGATCCCCAGCTCACAAGCATCACCTGGATGATCTGCAAACAATATGAGGTTTGTGCTCACAACAATTCTTGTCAGGGGCTAGAGCTCCCACCAAGAATCCAAACTATAGGAGGAGCACCTTTTGAAGACTTGGAAGTAAACTTCACTGGACTACCAAGCTCATGGGGCTATAAATAACTTTTGGTTTTTGTGTGTTCCCACTCTGACTGGGTGGAAGCCTTTCCCACCCGCACTGAAAAGGCTAGAGAGATACTAGGATGCTTCTCTGTGAAATTATTCCCAGATTTGGTGTCCCAATAATTATTGGCTCAGACAATGGGCCAGCTTTTGGGCAGAAGTGATACAATTACTGACCAAGAGTTTAAATATCATATGAAAGTTACATACTGCCTATAGGCTGCAGAGTTCTGGTAAAATTCAAAGGATGAACAGGACTTTAAGGCTCAATTGGGTAAGCTGTGTCAGGAGACTCACTTACATTGTGATGAACTTCTCCCTATTACACTGTTGTGGATTAGATCCACTCCCACTAGGAGGACTGGATTCTTTTCTTTTGAGATAATATATGGGAGGTCCCCCTGTCAGATCAGGTGGGGCAGGCAGCGACCAAAGGAGGCAGATTTAAAAGGGCCGCTGAACAGGCTTTATTGAGATATCACTCCCAGGCGGAACTCCATCAGACCCACAGAGGGGACAGGGGAAGGGTCTGAGGAGAAACCACGTGGAAGCTCGATGGGACTGGACTTTTATGGGGCTTACAGCAGGAAGGGAAGGGCTTGGGACAGGAAAAGGTGTTTCTAGGGTCCCTTGCCCCCTTGGAGTTGGTCAGGGGAGTTGGCTGAACTCCAGGATTGGCCAGGGGGGTCCTGCTGATTGACAGGCATTAGTCAGGAGATCTGGCTGATTGACAGGCATTTCCGCCAGCATCTGGTTGATGTTCTTTTCCAGCGACAGCTGCTTTGTTCTAAGTTGCCACTAATTCGCCACCAAGTCGCTGCCACCGACCTAACACCCCCCTCTTATTAGGGGACTACAGGGAGACTTAAGAGAGATAGGAAAATTAACCCTGAGAGGACAGCTTCAGGTCTTAGGGAAAACTTTACAGGTTATCAACCAATGGGTTAGAGAAAGATTGCCAGTAAGTTTGACCCAGGTGCACACTCCTTCAAGCCTGGAGGTTGAGTCTGGGTCAAAGAATAAAATATTCAACCCCTGAACTTCTTTGGAAGGGCCCTTTCACTGTTATTTTATCCACCTCAACTGCAGTAAAGTTTGCAGAGATAGGTCCCTGGATTCACTACACCAGACTCACGCCTGCAGCTGCTTACTGGGAGTGCTCTCCAGATGCTGCTATGCCCTTGAAGCTGACCATCCCGAAGAAAAAGGAGCACCGGAGAAGCTTGAGGATCAGAAGGACAACGGCCCTGCTCCAGTCACTCCGGAAGCTGACTGGTCTATGCACGGCCCAAGCTTGAGGAGACTATGGCCCTGATTCAGCCACACAGGAGGGACTGGCTGATCGATACACAGTGAAGGATAAACCTCCCACGAAGACTAATGGACTCTTTCAACCTCTAAGATAGTCCCTATACTGTAATGCATTGCCACCCCTTGCTTCTGCATATGTGCACAGTTCTCTGTTTGGTTTTTGCAACTGCTTTGATAACACTAACTCTTACTAACTGGACTCTGGGTAACAAAATTTCACTTATAGTTTCTTTTTATCTTGCTTATATAAGTTTTCTAGGATTTGTTTGGTGTTATTAATTTGGCTTTGTTAATTTATGCTGTTTAACCTATGCTAACCAAAACATTAGCCTATTATTTAGTTTGGTTTCCTTTGACAACCTTCAGGGATTCTGCCCTACTCCTATTCCAACCGTGGAAATCATGTGAACCATGTGTCAAGACAATCCACTATAACTAAGAGGTGGTAAAACATATATTTAGGACCTGTTCCCCAGAGGAATGCTATAGATGGATGACTGTTTGGAAAGGAAAAAGAGGTCCATTGGAAAGAAACTTGATTTAGGAAGTCACCAATCTTGGGGTGAAGGTACCTGGCCACCCCAGAGGATTATTACCACTTATGGTCTCGCTACCTGGGCACAAAATGGCAGTTGGAGCTACAGAACTCCTATTTACATGATAAACAGAATTATTCACTTACAAGCTGTACTAGAAATTATTATTAATCAGACTGCCACAGCCTTTGACTGCCTAGCCACAAAACAGACCAGATGCTAGTGGCTAACTCACAACCGCTTGGCATTAGATGACCTACTGGCTGCGGAAAAAGAAATATGTGGAGAGTTCAACAGCTCAGATTGTTGCATCCAAATGGATGACAATAGACAAACAGTTAAGGATATAGCCAACAACACAAGAGAACTAGCACATGTGCTCGTTCATACCTAGAAGGGCATTAAAGTGTGGGTCCCAAACATGCTTTTGGGAGATGGTTTTCAACTCTTGGTAGATTAAAGCTTAACTGGTGTAGTGGGTACTCTGCTGTGAACCTGTTCATTGCTCCCGTGTTTGGCTCCACTGTGCGTTAAAACTATTGGGTCCACTGTAGAAGCTGCTGTTGAAAGGATGACAACAACTGAGGTTTTGGCATTATATAAGGCCTTAAGCCAAGATAATGGTAATGATGCTCCTAAATTTAAAGGATTAAATTAAAGGGAGCATCATTAAAGGGGGGAATTGAAGTGGCGCCCCCTTTCTCCACAGAAAGGCCCTCTTCACTGTGGCTGATTTTAGGACTGTCAGCAAAAGAGTCCATTGTAGATAAACTTCCTATTTTCATGTCGCCCTGTTTACTTGGCCACTGGCTGAGAAGATACCAGCACTCCAGGTGCTGGACACCCCCTTACTGGTTTTCACAAACGTAATCAGTATAGTACTTTGAAGAAATGTGCAAACAAGGCCTCTGGCCTTGAGCTGGGCTTCACAGAGATGTCTACAGTTTTAAGATAAGTTACAAATGGGCCCATGGTAACAGCAGGCAGGGGGAGGAAAGAAAGGGGAGAAGAAGCTCTCCCCCTCTCAGGTGTGGTCCTTGAAGGGTTAACTTGCCCAGAACAGTGAAAGAAAAAGCTGCTTTTATGTGAACTTCTGCAGACTGTGAACTTCTGAGCCCCTCCGCTTACAAGCTGGGTATAAAACTCTGAAACACCGTGAACTCGGGGTTCAGGGGATTGATTGATTACAGCAAAGGCTGTACCCCCTGAACCTGGCTGCAGCCAAATAAAACTGTTTCCTGCTGTCTTCTGTGCCTGGCCTCCTTTGTCCCTACAACAGGTTAGAAAACATTTTTTTTTAAATCCTCTTTTGGTGTCCTGCTGTACTTACACATTAGAGGCAGCACCTAGGCCAAACCAGAGTAGGGGCAGAAGCTGCAGAGGGGACAAGAGTGAAGGGGGTCACCACCACAGGGTTCACTGGCCCCGGGGCTGAAGCCTTGTGGGGACTGAGAGAAGGGGGTCGTCACCCGCTACTTCCCTAGTCCCAGGCTTTGCCTGTAGAGGGTCTTGGTGGCCTGTCCAGGGCTTTTGTGAGCTCTGCTGAGGAGCTGAGAACCAAGACCAGAGAGTGACTCACAAGGGGAAGGGCTGACCCAGGTGAGAGGTCTGGGGGCAGGCCCATAGAGCCACTAGGCAACCGCTGGGAGGGGCAGACAGAAGCCTAGAACCCAAGGACAAGAGGATCCACTCCCAATAAGACTGCTCAGCAATGGAGGAAGATATGGTGATCATCTGGGCCCCCAGGCCAAGGTCCTGAAGCAGCTCAAATCCCCAGAGGGGAGAGCAAGACCACCGGGAGGGCCTGGGCCTGGGTACCAACTAAGGAAACATGGACTGATCACACAGTACCTGGGATGAGCAGAAGGAGGGGGTGCAGGGGGATAAGTAGGTCTAAGGGATCTAA
This sequence comes from Marmota marmota marmota, assembly GCF_001458135.2. Classification (NCBI taxonomy): domain Eukaryota; kingdom Metazoa; phylum Chordata; class Mammalia; order Rodentia; family Sciuridae; genus Marmota; species Marmota marmota. The sequence goes on from NW_026000037.1 coordinate 2,840,839, forward strand.
GGAATCCTTTTGGAAGAGGTCTTGAATGACAGGTGTAAGCCTAGGAGTTTTTGTTGGGAGAGCAGGTATCGTGAGTAGGCCAGAAAATGGAGGAGTCCATCCAGATTAGTGTACTGTGACAAAGCCTTGGTCAGGGGTCTCACAATGCTGACGGGTTTCATTCTTAACTTGGAGGACTCCCTGGAGCTTTTCATAATTGATAGCCTTATGGGCCGCCTTTCTAAGTCCTGCCATGAGGCAAGTAATGAGTTGGTTTCTACTAGTTACTCCTCCAGGTGAATCATAATCCCATTTGGGGTCCTGATCAGGGACCACTTCAGTGCCCATCGAATGGGCAGGGGAGGGCTGATGTACCTCATCAGCATGATTTCTATCTTGCTCCCAAACTCACCTGCTCTCCTCAGGCAGGAGGGTGTTAGGCAAGGTCATATGGGCATCGTGGGAGGTTAAATCATATGATTGGGTCAGATATTGGGACTCTTTGATATATGTGGTGGGGCTTGAAGTATAGGACCCAGACCCCTCTTCTATCTGTGAAAGATCTGACAAAGAGAAAGGCACATGAACCTGCTTACACCATCTACCCCAGCACCCCGTGGAGAGGACCCAGAGATGCAGTACAGTTGGGCTCTTTTCAGCCCCTGCTGGCTTCCAATCCACTTGGGCTCTCTCTCTTGGCCCCTGTTGGCTCCTGGCACATTTGGGCTTTCTGGTCTCTGCCGGCTTCTAGTATACTGGGCTTTCCTGGCTCCGGCCAGCCTCCAGCACATCTAAGTCACAAGGTTGTGCAGGAACAATAACATGTAGCACGTGGGCCCCATATACCACATCAGCTACTGGCACCTTTAAATCTCACTAGCACAAGAACAAATTGGCCAGGGTCTCTTGGACTCTGTCCACATTATTTCCCAAGTCCACCAACTCCAACTCTGATTTACTTACTGGTGGAACATGGTGAACTTGGTCACTGGGCCGGCCCAGCTGGCAGCTGCCCACTGGAACTATCAGCTTGCTGCTTCGTTTTCTCCATTCCCATTGGCTGGGCTTGCAGGCGCTAGCCTTCCTCCTCCTCCTGGGACTCCATCAGCACTATGGGGAGGCTGAGGGGTGTTTTCAAGGTGTGGAGCTCCTCATTCAGCAACCGTACATACTCCTGCTCTCAAGGCCTCTTCCTTATCTCGTAACTCCTCCATCTTGTCTCTGGTAAAGCTGCATCAGTGTTTGCTCCTAGAGCTGTAAGAACATTTATCCCATGGCCCCAGCAGCTGTGCACGTGGCTCCTCAGGCTGTTTCTCTGTCTCACTGGCACCACCACTGCCATGTTGGTCCTTGCCGGAGTCCAGCTGGCTGCAGCAAAATAACAGGGGCGGTGACGAACAACTTGTGTATGTTGATACAGCAGGAGTGGGAGCCCTTTATTGCAGGACAGGAGCAGTATTTATACATTCCACACAGCTTATCTAATTAGCATAAACTAGATACAGCAGTCAACCAATCAGGAATCTCCACACTTAATGGCTCGCTTTCGTTACTTCTCAAACCACTCCCTCTGGCATTTTGCCAGGCACCATCCAGACTTGTTTAGGAACTCTAACATTCCCCTGGCAAAATGCCAGGTGTTATTTTGACTTGTTTACAGACTCTAACAGGTCCTTGGCTATAGGCTGGCCCCTGGGCTCCGCTGCTCAGTTCACAGTGGGCTCTGGCGGGCCCATTTTCACTACAGGAAAATCAGAAGTGCTCTATGCTCACAAGGGACCCATTCACCATATCCCAACGCTACTCAGGAATTCATGCTAATAGGACCTCAGCAACTGAGTGCTACAAGCTGCTCATTGGCCACGGGTCCCTCCCGCCCACCAGGGTTAAGGCATCTCCCACTGGTGGAACATTCTGCCAGCTACGTTGATTGCCCTGTGGGGCCTCTAAACCAGGAAACAGATTTGGCAGGTGGAAGAAGATGTTGGAAATATCGGTCATCCTTTATTTAGAGGCAGCCATAGCCAGTGCCCAGCTTCAGCTTCAGCCTCTAGCCAGTTTAATCCCTCCTCACACCCTTTTTATACGCAGTCCAAACAAAGAAGGCACACAGCCAACAGGTTACAAGGGAGGGTGGGGGCGCATGCTCACAAGGTTATGTTTATGATCTTGAGTCTATAAAGACTGTTTCCTGGGTCAGCACCAGGGCACAGCTAACAACGTGACTGTCTGCAGCTTCATCACTAGCTGGTGAAGTGTCTGTGGTGACAGGGCAGGAAGGAGTGTGGTCCGAACTGACTATGAGATTAGATACTGATGTTTTAATTTTGTCTCTTTAAAGTTAACCGGAGATTCCTGTACCTAAAGTACAGGTATGGGAGTGACCTTTATAGAAATATTTTATATACTCCCCCCACACACATACTTACTTGATTAGTTTGATAATGAAGATCAGTAATTCCCACCCATCCTCACTGACCTAAGCATAATAATGACATGGAAAAATCCTCATTGGTCCCGGACAAGGAAGATCTGATTCTGTTTGGCAAATGTCACTGTTACCGCTGTTGACCGGTGACGAGTTCTTGCTTCCCCAATGTTGAAGAATAACACCAAAGAAGCACACCGAGGCAAGGTCAGAGTAGAAATCAGAAGTTTATTAAAGGACAGCAGAAAAGACTTCTCCCAGAGGAAGAAGGGGACCCAAGAGGTGGAATCCGTGGAAGGGATGTTGTCTCCCCTTTTTATAGTTCTTTCAGTGATGGAATGTAGGTGGGAAGGACCGAGGGGTGGGACACAGGTGGGCCAAAGAAGTAATCTGGTCAGGAAGGACTTCTGAGTCAGCACCTTTTTGCTGGGGGCTGTTCATTAACATTTCTTTGAGGTGGACTTTGGCCTAGGGCCTTTTCGGGACTTCATTAACATTCCATGAGTTGTCCTGTGTTTTCCCTGAGTCATTCTCCGCATGGCCTCCATTTTAGATTTCACTCGATATTAGACCCGATTTACCTAACTACACTGACTACCTAACTTTAAATCTGGCTTCATCACTAAACCATTTATCACTGGTCACCATTTTTGGATTCCAGAATTTATCTCTGGGTCCTAACAACTTTTGGGTGTTTAGCTGCTAGAAGTTAAGGATATATTCCACAGTTCAGTAAAGTTCTGGGAAAGCTTACCACTTTGGAGTTTATTTACCATGAGAAATACACTTATACGTAGAAACTTAGTTTTCCATTATTATGCTAGTACTAACTGATCACACAGCCACAGGAAAAACTGAGAGCAGAGGTATCACACAAGAAAAAAAAGAAAGAAGGGACTGATTGTGTGTTTGTGTGCATGCATGCACACACACATGCATGTGCACACACTCAGAGGTGTGACTCAGTGCCTGCCTATTGTGTGAGAGGCTCTAGGTTCAATCCCCAGCACCAAGGGGGAAAAAAGTGAGTGGTGAACAAAACACCTGTGTACTGAGCACAACCAGGGTGTTCCCAACACAGTGAGTGTTCAGTATATGCTGCTGAATTAAAAAATCATAAAGTGCAAAAGAAAAGCAATTATTTATACATAGATTGCTTGAGTGGTATTGGACTCACGGAGCTTGTGAGCTCAAAAAAAGTCGTGAGAAGCAGGATATGGTGGTCCACACACCGGTAGTCCCAGATACTTGGGAGGTTGAGGCGGGAGGTTGAGGCAGGAGGATCACTTGAGTCTAGGAGTTATAGATCAGCTTGAGCAACACACAGAGATCCTCTACAAGGAGATTAAGGGAAAAAAGGTTCATGTGACACATCAGAGATGTGTGATTGTACCTTGGTCCCACCTCCTTTCAGCGGGGACCGTGTGAACATCTGTGATCAGCATGGCCACAGCCACTCTGCCCTCGACCCTTTCCTTCAGAGCACATGCTCACCTTCATAATCCTTAGCCCAGCTACCCAGATTACTCTGGCCAGTTGGTGAAAATGTCATGTATGATGAACCCTTAAATCCCCTGGGAAAGAATCAGAGAGCTGGGACACAGGAGGATGCCATCTTCAACCTGGGTCTGCTGATATTTTTCATCTTTATTGCCAAAATGTAGATAAAATCTTCAAGAAATCCTTTAAAGGAAAAATAGAGAGCAACATTATCCATTAAACAAATATTAAGGAAACACTGTGTCCCAGACATGGTGCTAGGCTCATTTCACTACAACACTGAGTTGCATTTAAGGATGCGATTCTCTCTCTCTCTCTCTCTCTGTCTCTCTCTCTCTCTCTGTCTCTCTCTCTCTCTCAGAAATGGAAAAAATACTGGGAGAAAGTTGTATCATTTGATTTGGTCCTGCACCCCCGCCACCCCAGATTACCAAGTAATAAGATCCTGGTAAGTGTCTCTTAATCCTTGGAGACTCATGTTAGTGCTCTCTAGAATAGGCAGGGATTTTTTTTTCTTTTAATAAAAATTTATCTGACCCTACTTAACAGAGTAAGGAAGACTTTATTGAGGACTACTGTGATAGGTCAATGTGTTAAGACTATTGCAGTATGGAAGGTTTTTGTTTTTGTTTTTGGCATGGAGTACAAGGATAGCCAAGGAGCAGGTTGGTGGTATTGGTGGATGGAAAATTACTATGGCACATCAAGGGTAGGGGGGACTCCTACTAGAATTACTAAGTAGGATTCCTGCTGAAGGCAGGCCAGGGTGATGAGACATCAGGGTGAGGAGTGTGAAGAATTTGATCAAATACTGAGAGTGATGAAAAAGCCAGGGTAGGGAGACTCTGTCTAAACTGGGGTATGGAAATTGAGGCTCAGTTGAGAAAAGTGTTCAGAGGGACAAGATTAAAGTTGATCAAGAAGAGTCTTTGTTAAACTCAGATGTATAGATAGCATTGAAACAGACCCCCTTTGAAATGAAGAGCAATGTTCTGATAACTGATTTCTGCACCCCCCACCTCTTCACGTTCAGAGGGCAAACATGGCCAAGGTGCTCCAAGGAAGTGAAAAGCGACGTTCTCTGGCTACATGGCCAAGCTGAATCTGTACGTGTGTGTCTCCTGTCTTTTGTTTCTATAAATTGTAACCAGTTTCTTTAGGGCCTGGAGAGAAACAATCCAGCTGCTTCTCCCCAGTTTGGTCAACAGGCATAAGATTCCTATTTCCCTGCTTCCTTAGTTCTTAGACATTGGGGCAGCTGACTCTTGCCAGGCAGGTTCCCTGGCTGACTGCCAGTCACAGCATCAACACCTAAAGTCAAAGCAGAATCTTGCTGGGCCCTGTGGTCTCTGACCCTAGTTACTCTGGAGGCTGAGACAGTGGGATCAGGAACTTCAAGGCCATCCTGGGCAACCTGGCAAGACCCTGGCTTAAAAGAAGGTGGGTAGGTGTAGCTTAGAGATAGAGCATTTGCCCAGCAGTACAGGGCCTGGGTGGAATCCCAGTCCACCTCGCCCCCACAACACACCCCAAAAAACAAACCCCCGAATCTGGCTCACTTAATTGGTCTGTGGTTCTCTGAACTGTCCTGCTCTGCCCAAAGTCTGTGTAAGGAATTCTTGCCTGCCTTGGAGAAGGGAAGGCAATAACCAAAATTTGGAAGTGCAACATGCACTTCCTTTCCCAAAGGTTTTCAGCTGGTGTGCCCCCCAGCCACCCCCACCCTCTGGTGGAACTCAGGACATCCCCCATGCTGGGCAAGCACCCTATCACTGCATTATACCCCAGCCCTAGTTTTCACCTGTTTATTGTCAGGGTTACCTGAATTGTCCTTGAATCTTAGGGTCTCGGCAGCCCCTCCACATTATTGAACCCCTTGTTGAGTCTCCTGTTGTCCTGCCATTAAGAAGCACCAGGCCCCACTTCATAATCTGCCACACCCTTTGGTCCTCTTGACCTTTAGGCCTATTAACACGTAAAATTCTCTCCTACTTAATAGGCTTGAGATTTCCCCGCTGAGTACAGGGATTTCTGAAGACAGTGTAGGCAGCTCTGAGAGGGTGAATAAGCAAGAAACTAATCCAAACTCTTACCAAGGAAACCCTGGGCAGGAAGTTTCCAGAGCTATTTCTGCCTTTACCCTGCTGGCTTCCGCATCGGACTGTGCGGTCCCCCCGCCCCCGCCGTCCCCACCAAAAAAAAGTGCCTTTATATTCTCCAAAGAAGTAGCCTAAGGGATGAGATGGCTAAGCATCTTTTCTACCTGGTTTTTGGACACATTATTATTGTTGATAAAGATATTTGCTTCCCTAAGCAACTTAGTGAGACCATGTCTTAAAATAAAAAATAAAAAAAAAGAGCTGGGGATGTGGCTCAGTGGTTAAGTGCCCCTGGGTTCAATTTCTCATACCAATAAATAAATAAGTAAAATAAGAATAAAAATTAAAAGTAGCTGCCCTCAGGGCCAACTTTTTTTTTTCTGGTGGGGATTTAAGGGTTGAACCCAGAGACTCTCTGCCACTGAGCTAAATCCCAAGCCCTTTTTACTTTTATTTTAAGACAGTGTCTCCCTCAGGTGCCAAGGCTGGCTTCAAACTTTGGTTTCTCCTTCCTCATTTTGTAGACTTGCTAGGATTAAAGGAGTGGACCTCTGTAACCAGCTGGACGTTCAGTGTGTGTGTGTGTGTGTGTGTGTGTGTGTGTGTGTGTGTGTGTTTGATACTGGGGATTGAACCCAGGGGAGCTTACCACTGAGCCACATCCTCAGCCAGTTTTTTGTTTTGTTTTGTTTTTTATTTAGAGACAGGGTCTCACTGAGTTGCTTAAGCCTTCACTAAATTGATGAGGTTGATTTTGAATTTGTGCTCCTCCTGCCTCAGGGCCTCCCAAGCTCTGCTGGGATTATACCTGTGTGCCACTCTGCCCAGCCTGCCCTTTCTTTGTGAACTGCTTTTTGGTTCTTTTTTTTTTTTTTGACAGTACTAGGAATTGGACCATATGAGTGGTATGATTTTTCCCAACCTTTCACCTTCAGCCTGTGTATGTCTTTTCCTATCATATGAGTCTCCTGAAGGCAGCATATTGTTGGATCTGTTTTTTTAATCCAAGTTACTAGCCAATGTCGCTTGATTGGTGAGTTCAAGCCATTAACGTTTAGGGTTACTATTGACATATGGTTTGTTGCCGCGTCCGGCTAACAGAGCCGAGTCCGGCGAGGGACGGCGGGGTTAAAAATACACAGGACACCAAGATTCTTCATCCAGGAGGGAGCATGTGCGCGCTTTATTGCCAAATTTGTTCCCCTTATATATCTTTTTAACAGCTGCGGGAAATCACTCAAAAGTGAGGAGGGAAGAGTAATAACTGCGTCCTTGGGTTACCGTCATGTCACCGTCCCCTATCAGGAGGCTCGAACAGGTCAAGATGTTCCCGAGAGACACAGATGCACGAGGCAGATAAACCGCAAGCCCGCATCACGGCCTTGTGAGCTGGCCACATTGACATGCATAACAAAGAACTGGGGGTTGAGTCCCCAGGGGCCAGGGCGGGCCTGCTACCAGCAGTTTGTACTTCCAGTCATGTTTGTTTATTTATTTTAATTTGGCTTGTTTCTCCTCTTTGGTTATTTCCCCCCCTTTACTGGTTACCTCCCACTGTTAGTTTTGGGTGCTGTTTTTCATTTCCTCTTCTTGTAGTGTTTTGCTCAAAATGCTTTGCAGTGCTGGTTTTCTGGCTACGAATTCTTTTAATTTTTGTTTATCATGAAATATTTTAATTTCATTGTCAAACCTGAAGCTTAATTTTGCTGGATACAGTATTCTTGGTTGGAATCCTCTGTAACCACTGGACAATTATTCTGTTGTGTGTGTGTGTGTGTGTGTGTGTGAGAGAGAGAGAGAGAGAGAGAGAGAGAGAGAGAGAGAGAGAGAGAGACTCTTTGATACTGGGGATTGAACCCAGGGGAGCTACAGCCATTGCAGTTTTTTTTTTTCTTGTACTGGGGATTGAACCCCAGGGGTGCTTAAACACTGAGCCACATCCCCAACCGTTTTAAAATATTATATTTAGAGATCGAGACCGAGTCACAAGGAGTTGCTTAGTGACTTGCTAAGTTGCCAAGGCTGGCTTTGAACTTGAAATCCTCCTGCCTCACCTCCTGAGCCTCTGGGTTGCAGGTGTGCACCACATCACCTGGCTTAGCCATGGTGGCTTTTATTGCTTCTGTTGCTTATTTTGGCACAAGGTCTGAATTCACAGGTTGCGCTCTAACTTTTGTTTCTCCTGCATTAATGCCTTAGTCGGCCTCTTAGCCACTTAGGGATTACTGAGGGGATCACACTCTGCCTGGCTCTTGTGCTTTTTAATTAAGACTTTCCTTTCAAGTGTTCTGATCATCAGTGGTAATCTTAAGTATAGTGAGTTGTGTTGGTGATTGGGGCAGGTGGTAATGTTCCCGCAGGACTGTCACGACTCTACATCATCTTTTGTCTGTTTGCTTTTGGTACTGGAGGCTGTCCTGTTGTTTGTGAACTGCTGTACGGCTTTTTTTTTTTTTTTTCCTTCAACTCGGAACTGGACCTATGGGAAATCTACCACTGAGCTTTATCCCTGGCCCTTTTTATTTCTTATGTAGACACAGGGCAGTCTGGACCTTTTCATCCTCTGGCCTCACCTGCTGAACAGAGTTGTGTCATATTTGTTGTTGTTGTTTGTTTTCTTTCTTTCTTTTTTTCTGGGAGAGGGTCTTCCTGCATTGTCCAGGCTAGCCTTAAAGTTTGGGACTCAAGTTGAACTGTCTCAGCTTCCTGAGAGGCTGGTATCTTCTGTTTCTGGGTTTAGGCTTTTGTCTTTTAAATATTTTCCTTATGATTTTCATCCAAATAGAGGTTTGACTCCAGTTGGGTGAAGTTTTTCATCATTTAAAAAAAGTTATCAGGAAAGTTTTGCAGTTTTATAACTGTAGAGCTTGCATGTGAGTTTATTCCTAGGGGTTATATATTTTTAACAATTGCTGTTATCTTTGCAGAGGGTACAGGGTGACTGCTGAGCATGCGTGGGGCCCTGGGGTTAATGTCTAGCATGCACACTCCCCCACCCCCACCCCTGCATCTATTTCTAATGAGTTTTTCCCCATTATGTTCTAATGGTTATTATTTATAAAGATATTTGTTTTCTAGCATTTTTATGACTTTCATAATTTAATGAATGATAATATACCTACTCTATTTTTACTCGTACTGGGGAATTGAATTCAGAGCTGCTCTCATGGGCCAACATTATTTTTTTTTTCCTGGTGGGGACTTAGGGTTGAACCCAGAGATTCTCTGCCACTGAGTTACATTCAACCTCTTTTTGCTTTTATTTTAAGACAGTATCTCCCTCAGTTGCCGAAGCTGGCTTCAAACTTTGGTTCCCCCTTCCTCAGTTTGCAGAGTTGCTATAATTGAAGGTGTGGACCTCTGTAACCAGCTGGACATTCATTCTAGTGGGTGTGTGTGTTTGATACTAGAGATTGAATCCAGGGGAGTTTTAACACTGAGCTACAGCCATTGCAGGTTTTTTGTTGCTGTTATTATTATTATTATTATTATTATCATTATTATTATTATTACTTTAAACAGATCCACCCAACCTAACCATGGCATTTTCCTCTGTCCTTGAACTTTATTTCATGTAGGAAATGACTACCTGTGGGTTAAATTTGGTCTGTCACAGTTTTTCTAAGTAAGGTTTTATTGGAACACGATCATGATCACTTGTTCACCGATAGAGTATGGCTGCTTTCTTGGCACAGGAGGAGAGCTGAGTAGTGGCCACAGACTGGATGACCCTCGAGGCTGAACTATTTACTGGTTGGCTCTTCAAGAAGGCACTTTCCAGTCCACATTTTCCGGTATCCTTTGCCTCCTCTAGGCCAGACTTGTACACGACAAGAACAACTTAGGGACTAAAAATTTATTTTGTGTCATACTTTCAGAGGTTCAGTCCATGGCGGGCTAACTCCATTGCTCTGGGCCCCAGATAAGGCAGAATATCAGGTGGAAGGGCGAGGTGGAGAAGTGTTGTTGTTGGCCAGGAAACAGAGAGGGGGAAGGGGAAGCGGCTACAGGGAACATGGACCATTGAGGATAGGTACCTTCAGTCATAGCTCACCTGCTTACGATTACCACCCAATTATTCTATTCAAAGTCAGATGAACTGATTTAGGTCACAGCTCTAAGTCTAGTCATTTCATCTCTGAATATTCCTGCATTAACAGTTTTTCAGGACAGTTTATTTCCAAATCATAACATGATCCTTTTCAATATAGACTGTGGGGCCCTTGCTTCAGTAGTTTCCTTACCAGGCCAAATGCATGCCCTGAACAGGGTTTATGCTCTAGTCGGGGAGTGATGGACAAGAGGAAATAAATTAGAAGATGGTGGGGTAAGTTGCAAAGTGGTTGAGAAGAGGGTTGAGAGGACGCAGTGGGACAGTACAATGAGCACTGAGGTTGTTCCCAAGCCTGGCATCAATAAGCTCTTCCATTTGCCCCTCAGCTTTGACCCTTCAAGTGAAACTGGACTGTGGTCACACCTCCTTCCTTCACCTTCCTTCACCTCCTTCCTTTACCTCCCCAGCTGCAGCCAGTGCCAACTGTGAGTACTCAGGGAAAGAACCTGTGGACAGAGTCCTAGGGTGAGTGCAGATGAAAATGCACACAGGGTGTGTGGTTGGGGGTGAGGAGGGTCTGGAAGAGGGAACTGGAAGGGAAGTGGTGCTAGGTGGCCTGGCCCACACAGGTACAACAAGGGGGACCCTCTTTTCTTGTGTCAGCTCTGTTGGTGGGTCTCTTTCTTGCTTTGGAGTTTGTACTTGACCTGTTGGTATTGACCATATGATATTGACATGAGGGCTATAAGAATTTTGGTCACTTGTGCATTTTCAAAAATGATAGAAATAATAGACCCATGTTAGAACTGTAAAGGAAATTCAGTGGAAGTGTCGTAAAGTCTGGCTCATGGTTAAGGACCAGCAATATTTACCAAGTGAAGTAGAATAGTTGTATTCCATATAGTTACCAGTGTTCAGGAACAAGGATTTTATGCTTAACTGTTATTACTAATAGTTGAGTTTTATCTTCTATAAGACGGAAGAGAACGATCAACTTTAATTTCCATTGACTATAAACTCAAATGGTTGAATATAGGTTTTCCAAGACAAATGAAGATAAGATATACTCAAGGAATACATTTGTTGTTGGTTCACGTTAATATTTTTAGCCACTTGATGGACGTTTCCTTACTGGGAGATACGTTTATATTTAAGTATAATGATTTCATAGAAAAATAAGTCAAGTGCTCCTTTTAAAAAATTAATAATTCAGTTGTGTATTTAAAAAATTAAAATAGTTTTGTTTGGGTACTTATCATCAAGTTCCTATAGATTAAAGCCTCCAGGATATTAATTGTGAGGAACAGAGAGTTAGGCAAATGGTATATTTCTGATGGTGTAACTAATAATTTTATTAGGTCAATATTTGTGGTTATATGATTGAGGTTTTGTATACTTGCTAAATATTTTTAAAGAATATGAAAAAAATGTAAAGGTGTCGTTTGCTTTTCATCTCTGTGATCAAAATACCTGAACAGGAGCAACTTGGAGGAGGAAGGGTTTATTTGGGCTCATGGTTTCAAAAGTCTCCGTCCATGGTCAGTTTGCACCATTGATCTGGGACCCAAATGAGGACGAACATCATGGCAGGAGGGTATGGTGGGGGAAAGCTGATCAGCTCTTGGCAACGGGGAAGTAGGATAGAGGAGGAAGAGGCCAAGGACAAATACAGTCCTCAAGGGCAAACCCATGATGACCTACTTCCTCCATTCATGCCCCATGGGCCTATACTCTTCACCACCTCCCTGTGGTCCATTCAAATTAGGAAGCCATCTAATAGATTAACCCACTGGTGAAGTCAGAACCCTCATGAACATTCACCTCTGAACACGATGGCATTGCCTTAATCATGGGCTTTCCAGATTAAAAAAAAAACAACAACAACAAAAAACAGATTCTGTTATTGAATCTCTTTTAGTATAATTTAGTTTAATTGAGTTTCATGGTGTAAGTTGTTGCATGACTTTGTATTGTCCAAATGTCTAGGGTCTCAGAAGAAACTCAGACTCATAGAGGGCAGGACATGAGGGAGGTTATCAGGGGCAGGGTTATAGCAGGGCATTGAGTCCTATGAAGTTAACACAGGATGGATGTGTTCACCACAGAGCGGTACATATCTGAGATGAGAAAGAGCAACTTCGCTTGAATTTGATCTGGCTTTGTGGGCCCATTTGTTGGTGGATTCAGCACACTGAGGTTGTAGGTCTTGTTTTGTTCTTGTCATTCTGGTGATTAAAACCAGGGCTTTGTGCAAGTAGCTTAGCAATCTAACACTGACTGACACTCCTAACCTCAGGCAGCAGGTTGTCAAATTTTAAGCCTTAGCTTCTTTTTGAGGCACAATAGACAAATTTAAGGCATCTAAATAAGATTTATGTATTTAAAGGATTTTTCCTGGAACAAAATGATGCTTGTTTACAAGCATACACTTATGGTGTTTCTCTGTGATGAAGTGTTTTCTGACAAATGCATCCTGAGGTGATTTTGTCCATATGCAAACATCAGAGTATGTACCTACATAAAGTAAGAGAGCTACAACATCACTGGGTGATCTAATCTGATGGGACCAACAACTTAAAACTGATCTTCATTGACTGAAATGTGATGTCGTCTATGACTGTAACTGGGACCACAGAGGTAAAACTTTGTCAGCAGTTCAGCATTTCTTTATGGGTTTGCACCACTCATTCTCCCATGAACAACCAGATCCTTTTAGTTCTTGGTTCCTGCACATCTGTTTATTCTTGAGTATAAAACTAAGGTTTGAGGAGAAAGACTGGCTCCTGGAAGTCTCCCATGGTGGACTTCCAGGAAGGGCCAGTTTGACTCTTGCTAGCCAGTTGGCTCTCTGGGGACCTGATAGGTGAGAATCATGTGACTGAAATGAAGAGGAAGAAGCCCTTTCCAGACTGAGGGGTAGACTGGTGGCCAGGCTGGGATGTCCCTGCTTTAGATGGTAAGTGAACTTCCCCCATATAGTGGTGGGGTGGGGTGGGGGTTGCAGGGCGTGACAAGGACTTGGGGTTTCCTGGGATGGGGTTGTCATGGGACTGTCACCCGGGGCTGAACACTGGGACACAGCGTCAGAGCTGGAGACACCACAGGCCATCTGGCCCCGCAGCAGTACTGTGCAAGTGTGAGAAATGCGGTCGTGAGGAAAGGCCACAGTGCACAGTACCTGGCCGTGGACTGAGCCTTCCCAGACCTCCTCCTGCAGAGCCCCTCCTGTACCCGCCCTTGCTCTTGTGTTGAAGCTCTACCTCCACCGTCCTGCTCTAGTGTCCTCTGTACAGATCGCCTTGGGCTTGGTCCTAGAACTGAGCCCTCGTGGAGCCCCTTGGTAACAATCTACCCACACATCTGGAGGTGACCCCTTGCTTGGGCCCTCGGTGTGACCCTCTGGCATCACTTGCTCATGTCACCTCTGACTAGCCTTTGCCTAGATTCCTGGTTTGACCCTTGGCTTCCTGTCCACTTGCATGGATCCACTGCATGCTTGCCTGGGCTCCTTGCTTGGGTCCATTCTCTAAGCCCTTGCAATGACCATTCCTATTCGGACACTGTGTCATTCCATTGCCCTTCTCCCTACCCTAAAGCATGTAGGGCCAACTGCGTGATCCATATTTAAGAGCTCCTTCCCACTGGGAGAGGGAGAGCTGGAGTCAGAGAGCCATGTCGATTCTAGGACATGCTGTCCCAGGATATCACCCTTGCCATTGGTCCCATGGAGTCTCAAAAACTGGCCCCTATTCCCCTTGAGCAGGTCATGTTCTGGGTCTCCTCAAGTGAAGCCCTGGCCACCCGTCCACAGCACACCTGAGGGAGGATACCTGGCTTGGGCAGCCTCAGACACTCTCGTTGTTCCCTGTTCCTGCAGCCTCTCTGCCCCTCCCCTACCTGTGTCCACTTGCCCGGGCTCTTGGACTTGCTACCCAAACCTCAACCTGGCAGTGGGCCTGGGCTTTTAGTCTCCCATCTCTTTCCCGATACATTCATCCCCCTACACCAGCTAAACCCAGGCCTTGCCACTCCGACACCAGGTGGGGATCCTCCCTTGAACCACTGGCCACCTTTATCAAACAGTGTGTCCCTGTCGCTGACAGTGAGCCCCTTGCTTGGACCCTTGTGCTCCCTTGGGTTTGCAGTGCACGTGGTCCCCTTGTGCTGCAACACCCTCAAAGGATCTTCTTTCCCGGAGCCCCTTCTCGCTCCCCGCGTCCCTAGGCCTTCACTGCTGGCCCCTCGCTTGGGCAGATTGATTCCCTGCTCCCNTATAAGAGACAGGCCCTGCTCTCCCCTGGCATGGGCCCTCCTCTAGGTCCCTAACCTGGGCTCCTTGCTGGGCTCCGGGCCCCGACCCCACCAACGCCCGTCCTCAGGCCCTTCACGCTGTGCCCTCCTTCGGCCCTCCTGTCCTCCCTGTCCCCGCGGGGCCCCTTTTCCTGATCCCCCTTCCCCAGGACGCTGACCCTGGGGGACTGGACCTGGGCCTCATGGCCCTGCGCACTCCCTTTGGGGGAAGCTAGCCCTGCCCCTTGCCTGGGCATTTTGGCCTCCCTCAGCCCTGGCCCTGCTCCCCAACCCTGACATCCTGCACTGGACCTGGGCCTTGAGCCCCCCTCCCCTCTGTCACCATCTCTTCCCTCCCCTGCCTCCCCTCCCCCGTCAGGTCTGTTTTTCAGGGACTCTTCTTTTGGAAAAACTATGCCGTATTTTTTTAGATTTTTATCTCATGTCAATGCGTGTTGGGGTTCAGAAGTGTAGTAGTTTTTTGGGATTCTGAAGCAGGAGGGTTGGAAGTTAGAGGTCAGCCTCAGAAACTGTGTTAACCAGCTTTTCACTGCTGTGACCAAAAGACCTCGTGCCAGGTGTTTCGGAGGAGGTCTTGTTCACCAACATCTAACTCTGTTGCTTTTTGCCCAAGGTCAGAGGGAATATCATGGCAGAAATGTGTGGAAGAGGAAGACAGCGCAGGACATGGTGATCAAGAAGGAGAGACTGCTTCATGCTGCAGGGTCAAAGGCACACCCCCAATGACCCGCCTCCTCCAGCTGCACCCACCTGTCCACCGTCCCCACTCATTTTAAGTAGGTCAATGTGCTGATTAGGTTACGGCTCTTTGAACTGGCTCAGTTCACCTCTGAGATTTTTTGAGCTTTTCGGGGACATCTCACTTATAAACTATAACAGCAAATTAGTGAGGCCCTAAGCAACTTAGTGAGACCCCATGTCAAAATTAGAAATAGAAGGGGCTGGCTCCGGTGGTGGCTTAGTGGTTAAGTGCTTCTGGGTTCAATCTCCAATCTAAAAAAAATAACAACAAAAAAAGTGTAAAATTTGGGGTTTGTATATTTTAAAAGTTGCAAAATCATGGCCTTAGAAATTGACATATATATTGCATCACAGATGTCCTCTGAGAAAACAAAGTATATTACTATCAAGTCCCTGATGAACTATTAATAATGGCCACGTGGTGCTGAAGGGACAGCTCTGCTTGCTGCATTTGGCCTCCTTGCCTTTTATGTATCTACACACTCAACCTATCTAGAAAATATCTTGAAATTGAGTTGAACAATTAATACCCTTTTTAAATTTCTTAAACTCTTTGGCTTCATCACAATTTGCTTCTGGTTCATGTCAATAAATAAAAATATTGAAGTTTGAAATATTGTCACAGAGGCTGTAGAGTCAGATCCAAGGTGTCTGGCCTGCTGTGTGTGTGTGTGTGTGTGTGTGCACGCGCGCGCGTGTTCCTGTAGGTTTTCCCACTTATGCTCCTGTCCAGCTTCAGTGCTTCCACCACAAAAAAGTATTTTTTGATCATTGCTTCAGTGTGAAAACTTATGAATCCTATTTGTTCCAACAGGAATCTTTCGGTGTGCAAACTGCAGCCTATTATGAAAACATCTGTTGAGGTGTCAGTGACTGTGGGGCATGTCCTTACGTTCACTGGGATGTCTCTTCACATTCAGAAAAGGAGTGATGTGCACACGTGTCTTCAGAGCTTTGTGTCACCTTGGGTCAGATTTCAGAGGTTGGTGATCAGAATTCTCAGAGTTAAAAGCACAGGGATCCACCCTATGTATATGGTCTTCATTTGTTAATTGTATGTCAACAAGACTGGAAGAAAAGGTCCTCACAAATCATTATATGCACGTGATCAACAAAGTATGAATAATAAAACAAAGAGAATCGGAGGAGAAGAAGTAGAAGCCCTGCAGCCTCAGTAGAGCCGTGGGTCTGAAGTCTGCTCACCCCTTCCATGGTTACGGGGAACCCTGGTTGTACCAAGCAGTAAAGAAACAGGGAACTGAACTCTCCCTGAGGCCCAGGAGGACCATGCTCCCTGGGGACGTGAGTCTTCACACCCCTGCCAACCAAGAAAAAGAAAATCAAAACGGTAAATAACAAACTAGTATGTCCTTTATAATCTTTAATAAGGTTGGGAAAAATCATATCACTCATATGGACTTCGGAAACAAGCAGGAGTGTCCATACTCATATCAAATAAAATAGATTTCAAGCCAAAGTTAATCAAAAGGGATAAAGAGGGACACTACATACTGCTTAAGGGAACCATACACCAACAAGACATAACAATCATAAATATTTATGCCCCAAACAATGGTGCAGCTATGTTCGTCAAACAAACTCTTCTCAAGTTCAAGAGTCTAATAGACCACCATACCATAATCATGGGAGACTTCAACACACCTCTCTCGCCACTGGACAGATCTTCCAAACAAAAGTTGAATAAGGAAACTATAGAACTCAATAACACTATTAATAACCTAGACCTAATTGACATATATAGAGTATACCACCCAACATCAAGCAGTTACACTTTTTTCTCAGCAGCACATGGATCCTTCTCAAAAATAGATCATATATTATGTCACAGGGCAACTCTTAGACAATATAAAGGAGTAGAGATAATACCATGCATCTTATCTGATCATAATGGAATGAAACTGAAAATCAACGATAAAAGAAGGAAGGAAAAAGCATACATCACTTGGAGAATGAACAATAGGTTACTGAATGATCAATGGGTTATAGAAGACATCAAGGAGGAAATTAAAAAATTCTTAGAGATAAATGAAAACACAGACACAACATATCGGAATCTATGGGACACATTGAAAGCAGTTCTAAGAGGAAAATTCATTGCTTGGAGTTCATTCCTTAAAAAAAGAAAAAACCAACAAATAAATGATCTCATACTTCATCTCAAAATCCTTGAAAAAGAAGAGCAAAACAACAGCAAAAGAAGTAGAAGGCAAGAAATAATTAAAATCAGAGCTGAAATTAATGAAATCGAAACAAAAGAAACAATTGAAAAAATTGACAAAACTAAAAGTTGGTTCTTTGAAAAAATAAACAAAATCGACAGACCCTTAGCGATGCTAGCGAAGAGAAGAAGAGAGAGAACTCAAATTACTAGCATACGGGATGAAAAAGGCAATATCACAACAGACACTTCAGAAATACAGAAGATAATCAAAAACTATTTTGAATCCTTATACTCCAATAAATTAGAAGATAGTGAAGGCATAGATAAATTTCTTAAGTCATATGATCTGCCCAGATTGAGTCAGGAGGATATAGACAACCTAAACAGACCAATATCAATTGAGGAAATAGAAGAAACCATCAAAAGACTACCAACTAAGAAAAGCCCAGGACCGGATGGGTATACAGCAGAGTTTTACAAAACCTTTAAAGAGGAACTAATACCAATACTTTTCAAGCTACTTCAGGAAATAGAAAAAGAGGGAGAACTTCCAAATTCATTCTACGAGGCCAACATCACCCTGATACCTAAACCAGACAAAGACACTTCAAAGAAAGAAAACTACAGACCAATATCTCTAATGAACCTAGATGCAAAAATCCTCAATAAAATTCTGGCGAATCGGATACAAAAACATATCAAAAAAATTGTACACCATGATCAAGTAGGATTCATCCCTGGGATGCAAGGCTGGTTCAATATACGGAAATCAATAAATGTTATTCACCACATCAATAGACTTAAAAATAAGAACCATATGATCATCTCGATAGATGCGGAAAAAGCATTCGACAAAGTACAGCATCCCTTTATGTTCAAAACTCTAGAAAAACTAGGGATAACAGGAACATACCTCAATATTGTAAAAGCAATCTATGCTAAGCCTCAGGCTAGCATCATTCTGAATGGAGAAAAACTGAAGGCATTCCCTCTAAAATCTGGAACAAGACAGGGATGCCCTCTCTCTCCACTTCTGTTCAACATAGTTCTCGAAACACTGGCCAGAGCAATTAGACAGACGAAAGAAATTAAAGGCATCAAAATAGGAAAAGAAGAACTTAAATTATCACTATTTGCAGATGATATGATTCTATACCTAGCAGACCCAAAAGGCTCTACAAAGAAACTATTAGAGCTAATAAATGAATTCAGCAAAGTGGCAGGATATAAAATCAACACGCATAAATCAAAGGCATTCCTGTATATCAGCGACAAATCCTCTGAAATGGAAATGAGGACAACCACTCCATTCACAATATCTTCAAAAAAAATAAAATACTTGGGAATCAACCTAACAAAAGAGGTGAAAGACTTATACAATGAAAACTACAGAACCCTAAAGAGAGAAATAGAAGAAGATCTTAGAAGATGGAAAAATATACCCTGTTCATGGATAGGCAGAACTAACATCATCAAAATGGCGATATTACCAAAAGTTCTCTATAGGTTTAATGCAATGCCAATCAAAATCCCAACGGCATTTCTTGTAGAAATAGAGAAAGCAATCATGAAATTCATATGGAAAAATAAAAGACCCAGAATAGCAAAAACAATGCTAAGCAGGAAGTGTGAATCAGGCGGTATAGCGATACCAGACTTCAAACTATACTACAGAGCAATAGTAACAAAAACAGCATGGTACTGGTACCAAAACAGGCGGGTGGACCAATGGTACAGAATAGAGGACACAGAAACCAATCCACAAAACTACAACTATCTTATATTTGATAAAGGGGCTAAAAGCATGCAATGGAGGAAGGATAGCATCTTCAACAAATGGTGCTGGGAAAACTGGAAATCCATATGCAACAAAATGAAACTGAATCCCTTTCTCTCGCCATGCACAAAAGTTAATTCAAAATGGATCAAGGAGCTTGATATCAAATCAGAGACACGCCGTCTGATAGAAGAAAAAGTTGGCTACGATCTACATACTGTGGGGTCGGGCTCCAAATTCCTCAATAGGACACCCATAGCACAAAAGTTAATAACTAGAATCAACAAATGGGACTTACTCAAACTAAAAAGTTTTTTCTCAGCAAAAGAAACAATAAGAGAGGTAAATAGGGAGCCTACACCCTGGGAACAAATCTTTACTCCTCACACTTCAGATAGAGCCCTAATATCCAGAGTATACAAAGAACTCAAAAAATTAGACAATAAGAGAACAAACAACCCAATCAACAAATGGGCCAAGGACCTGAACAGACACTTCTCAGAGGAGGACATACAGTCAATCAACAAGTACATGAAAAAATGCTCACCATCTCTAGCTGTCAGAGAAATGCAAATCAAAACCACCCTAAGATACCATCTCACTCCAGTAAGATTGGCAGCCATTATGAAGTCAAACAACAACAAGTGCTGGCGAGGATGTGGGGAAAAGGGTACACTTGTACATTGCTGGTGGGACTGCAAATTGGTGCAGCCAATTTGGAAAGCAGTATGGAGATTTCTTGGAAAGCTGGGAATGGAGCCACCATTTGACCCAGCTATTCCCCTTCTTGGTCTATTCCCTAAAGACCTAAAAAGAGCATGCTACAGGGACACTGCTACATCGATGTTCATAGCAGCACAATTCACAATAGCAAGACTGTGGAACCAACCTAGATGCCCTTCAATAGACGAATGGATAAAAAAAATGTGGCATTTATACACAATGGAGTATTACTCTGCATTAAAAAATGACAAAATCATAGAATTTACAGGGAAATGGATGGCATTAGAGCAGATTATGCTAAGTGAAGCTAGCCAATCCCTAAAAAACAAATGCCAAATGTCTTCTTTGATATAAGGAGAGTAACTAAGAACAGAGTAGGGACGAAGAGCAGGAGAAGAAGATTAACATTAAACAGGGATGAGAGGTGGGAGGGAAAGGGAGAGAGAAGGGAAATTGCATGGAAATGGAAGGAGACCCTCAGGGTTATACAAAAGTACATACAAGAGGAAGTGAGGGGAAAGGGAAAAATAATACAAGGAGGAGAAATGAATGACAATAGAGGGGGTAGAGAGAGAAGAGGGCAGGGGAGGGGAGGGGAGGGGAGGGGGGATAGTAGAGGATAGGAAAGGCAGCAGAACACAACAGACACTAGTATGGCAACATGTAAATCAATGGATGTGTAACTGATGTGATTCTGCAATCTGTATATGGGGTAAAAATGGGAGTTCATAACCCATTTGAATCAAATTGTGAAATATGATATGTCAAGAACTATGTAATGTTTTGAACAACCAACAATAAAAAATTAAAAAAAAATCTTTAATATTTAATTTCTCACATGATAAGTGTTGATTGGAAAAAGTAGAGAACTGTAGAGCCATCGCTAGCTGTAGTCCCCTCTGGAGCCCCACTGTCCACGTTCTGATGTGTGTGAGCCCTTCACAGGGGCTACGTTGTTTGGCTGTCATCATGGCTTTATGTGGCATATACCGTATACCGTAACCAACACAGGAATGTGGAAGCAAACTGTACATGTCCACTGGGGGAAGGAAGCAGCACCCTCTCCTCCACCCTCAACTGACCAGGTGACTTTCGTAAACTGTTTGTAAACCTCATGGTGGATGCTGTTTTACATTTTATATTTTGTCAATGATGAAGAATTTCGTGCAAGTTTGCAAAGCTCTAGAAAAATGGCAGTCAGAACCCTGGGAATGCTGCTGGCATGGCTGCCCAGTGGCCAGTCACGCTGCCTACTGTCCAGTGGTGGAGCAGCAAGGTAGGTTGAAAGCACTGCCTGCAGCTGCATGGAGCCCACCATACAGATCCTGTGAGCCAGTGCCAGGAAGCCAGCACCTAGGGAGCCAAGGTGAGCCCACCCATCACCCTTCCACGGCCAGGACTGGGCATGGTATAGGTGCCTACCACAGAAGCCCACTCCCTGCTGCAGCTCCATCCCATAACTTCAACCTCCTGCTTCTTGACCTGCCACCAAAAAATGGAAGTGGGGTAGAACTGAATGAAAGTTGGGACTCAAGAATCGATCAAGAGCTTAATATGTTCCCAAGCCCTGATTAGCATAAGTTTGGACCAACAGCAGTGAACCAAGTGCTGTCTAAACCCCTAGACTAGCACACTCCACGGGAGAAACCTGGTATCGGGCACTCTTGCAGCTCAAGAGTTCTGTTTCTGTTCTTCAACAAATTCCACTTTGACCCTCACTCATCCTGTCTGTGGATTTCATTCTGACAGAGGGGAGAGAGAGAGAGAGAGACAGACAGACAGACAGACACAGGGTGAAGAACCCTAAAAGAAAACATTGAAGATGTGCTGCTGAGGTCAGCTGACACTTCTCTGCTGCAGAGGCAGAGCTCAGTGTCGCAGACCCCACCCACCAGAAGCAGAGAATCCAGTTTCATCCTAAAACTCCATTTTCCTGCCCCAAGTGCCCACCCCTCACCAGAGCTGCGTGCCCACACTGTGGCGCCTGCCCTCCCTGTCCATCCTGAGGCAGTGGCTAGTGGTTGTCTTTATGTGAGTCTTTGGTCACTGACAACCTCAGAAGACCAGGTGATGAGGAGAGACAGTCACAGCACAGCTCATAAAACCAGCAACGTGGATCCGTGAGTCAGATGGCTGGCTCACCTGGAGGGATTTCCTGCCAGCCTCAGTCTCAGGACCCTGAGCCCACCCAGCTCCAGGCAGCTCCCGTCTCCTGCTGCAGGACACTGCGCCTTCCTTCCCTCTTGACTTCATTCTTAGTGGCGGCCTCGTTCCCCATTAGCCTGGCTGCTTGACTGTTAGCCACCGACTGCTGGTAACCCAGTACTGCAGGCTACAGAGCCTTGCAGCTGCCTAAGCCCCTGTGGTGCTTGTGATCGGGTTTACAGATCACTTCCTGTTGCCCTGCAGCAGAATGCTCCTTAACACCTGCTTTCTGGGCCTGTTCTCCATTTAGCCTCCACCGTGAATACCAAGTCAGTGCAGAGTCATCCACACAATCACCCACAGACATAAGAGAAATATTACCGTTTACAAACATGTCACCTGGGGAGAAAGGAGAGAATCTGGTATGGTGAAGGGAGAAGGGACAGACCAAAACTGGACTTACATGTGATAATCATCAGAAAACAAATTTGGTGTTTTCTTCCTTAGTAATCTTCTAAATAAGTCCTGAAATGAGAAAGCATTTCCTTTTCCATTGCCCAAGCTTCAAAATATTGCCACTGAGAAAACAGGACATAAAATAACACAGAATTTTACCAAGAGTCTGAGCTTTATATAAGAGAACACAAAGACTAATTGTTTTGTTTCTTTCTTGCCGTCCCAGGGCTGATACTCGGGTGTGTCACTGGAGGAGGGTGGGGGCAGTGAGGCTGAGGCTCTGGTCATCAGTGCCCGGCCAGTACCAAGGAGGTGCTTCCACGGACACTTCACTTCCAGTTCCTGTGCTATACTCAGAAATGGTGCCTCCTCTCCGTGACACTGCCAGTTCTCAAGAGGGGATCTCTACCCTGAACTGTTATGAATTTGTTCCCATTTTTGGCTTCTTATTTGCCTAAAATTCAGGGAGGTCGAGCGCAAGGCAGGTTCCCTAAAGCCAGGCTCTGTGGTGACTGGAATTTTGGACAGTTGCTGGTCCCGTGGGTCACGACTGCACAAGGACTCCCAGAGGGAACCTGGCCCACGGTGTTCCTTCACTCCTCTGCCACTTGTCCTCTGGCCCAGGATCGAACACCCTCATTTCCAGGAGGAACAAACAACTCTCAGAGAGGAAGAGAAGCCAGATCCCAGGTTGTCAGCTCTGCTGGCTGCCTCCCTGCCACAGGCAGGCCCCTTTGGGAGGCACCATGTCTGGTGGGGTCCTCCCCCCATGCCACCTCCGGAGGAGTGACAGCCCATACTGTGTACAAAACTGGGCGAAGACGGGCCTTTCCTGAGCTTCTCTGAAATGTCCATGCAGGCACCTCACTGTACTTGTTGAGGGTGGCCAGGGAGAGGTGGCAGGAGACACTGAGCATGAGGGGAGGGCAGGACATGGGCGTCTTCACATGCTGCATGAAAATTTCTGGACTCAACCCCTGAAATGATGCAGAGCCACAAAAACCATGTCTATAGCTGGGTCGGAGTTTGCGCAGGTCTCTGCAGCCACAGTGCACATCACGGATGCACAGAAGGCAGGCAAAGGCAGGGGACTCGGGCACAAAGATGCAGTCAGGACTTGAAGAGTGCCACCATAGCTGGGACAGTCTAGGGAAATTAAATGACAGGGTGAGAAACAAGCAGCCCTTGGAGGTGAGCAGATGTGGGTGTGGTAAAGGGAAGACATTTAGGAAGAGTCTGTGCTCCTGGCTCGGGTACCTGGGTACCTCTGGAGCACCCAAGCAGAGCAGCATGATGCTCGGGGTGGCCCTGTGAAGCCAAAGGGTGATTTCTTTGGTTACATAATCAGGGACCATTATGAGAAGAATAGATAATGTCATCCAATAATAATATGAGGAGGGTAAAGAGTAGAAGGTCAAGGGAGATGGGTGGCCCAGCTGCACCTCACCCCCGCCACTGTCCACAGTGTTTATTTCCTCCCCAGTTCCCTCACTCCTCATGTCATCCCATAGCCCTGGGGCCCCTTTAGCCAGTTGTTGATCCTTGGGGCTCAGAAGTCACTCCAGCCAGGTTGTCCCTCAATTGCTCCTGAAGTTGTGTTTCTGTCCCAGTTGGCTTCTGTCAACCCTTAGCCCCATTCCAGAAGCCCCTGGCTAGCCCTCCACAGGGGGAGAGATGACTGATGAGCTTCCACAAGTGGATACTGGACAGACGTTTGTATTATTCTCAGACGGTCTACCTTCCAGCAGGGAAACATGAACATCTGATCTACTTACAATGGTCTGAGATCTGCCCAAGACAATAAGCACATTTTTAGTGTATATTCCCCTAACTAAAGGGTCTTTCTGGCATATTTCTGGAAACAAAGAATTTTTTCTTTAACTTGATTTTCTGCATTTGAAATTCCTACTAAATTTAAATGAAGACTTTCTTGAACTATATATGTAAGTAAGCAAATAAAGTTCTAGCAGACAGCTGGTAAAGCTGGTAAGGGCAACACCATTAAAAGTCAGATTTAAGAGGGTTCTCAGAAGAGGGAAGGAAAGGATCAGTGAGCGATGATGGAGTGGGAGGGGACCACTGTCAAGGAGACCCAGAGACTAGAGGGTGATTTCGGGGAGAAAAAGGCTCTGCAGTGCTGCTGGGGGTGGGGTGAGAAAATGAATGAGTGGCAGTCATTTATTTAAATGTGGAACAAGGTCATGGTAAGAGCTGGACCCCAGATGGTCCCGTCTGTAAAAGGTGACTTCCCCCCTGAGAAACCCTGTTCTCAATGGAAGTTGGAGGAACTCCACCGGAACTCAACATCAGTAATGAAATAAAGTACCAGCAGGGAGCACTTGCTTAGGTTTCGATTATCAGTTAACCTAGACTTAGGAGAAGATGCTTAGAAATTACTCTTGATTTTCAAATACAAATTCCAAATATTTAGAAGCCAAGACTCTGGAGCACAGCACTGCTATGATGTCGCCCTTCAGCAGAAGTCCACCCGTCTACAACGAGGTTTCCATCATCCTAGGACTTCCTGGACCTTACCCGAGGGTGTCCTCTGTAAAATGGATTTAACGTGTTAACTCAGACCAGAGAAATTTGCCAGCTAGTTTTGATATCAAATCTTGACCCCTTTTATAAAATCAATAAATTTTAAGTCATCCTCTTGTTTACCAACATGGAGTATTGGGCATCTTTCACAGAAAATGGCAATCACCATCATTGTTGCTATATTAGCCTGAGGTGTCCTGAAAATAGGGAAAATTTAAACCCCCCAAACAAAGAGTAATAAGAATCATTTCTTTTCTCTTTGTACATCCGCCTTCCCTAGAAGGCTCAACAACAAGCCCCTCCTTTTGATTAAGGGAAAGTCATCACAGGAAGATGTTTTAAAGTACTATTAGCCCAGGCTTCTGTCTCGGTCCCCTTGGGGCAGTTGTGAGACTCGGGGGCAGGGTTACTCTGGGTATGGGCTAAGTAGATCAGCCACTTATTTGCAAAGGTCATTCATTAAGTTCACTATTCAGTGGGAGATAGGGTCATAGAAATAGGCCCCATTGAATACTTGTTCCATATATTTCTGGAAAAGATGGTTGAACCTGGCAAATATTTACTGATTTTTTCTTTTATATACCAAAATGTATGTTTTCATTAGCCAAGAGCAGACATTCCACTGATACCTGTGTTTATGTGCTTCAAACTATTTCCAGTTTCCATGTTTAATATTAAGAACACTTCTAATTTGATTTAAGTGTTGTGGTGATGAAAATATTCACCACAATGGCATTAATTTCAAAGAAAATTACTCCTCAAGTTCTTCCCCATGTTTTTCCAAAAGAAAAATGCTACATATTTGCATTACAGATTCAGTAGAAGTCTGTCTTAAGCTCTGTCCTTCATTAAAATGCCCATTTGATTTTCGAAGTTGCATTTCATGAACGAATTTAACGTGGTGAGCAGCGTGCCCGGTGGCAGCACGCACAGTCCCTCTAAAGCACAGTCGACTTGTATCTAAACTTAAATCGATTTTAAAAGGATAAGTCCAGTTTCACTGCCATTAGAGGCAGATGGAAACAGAGGCGATTGAATCAGGAGAAAGGAGACATTGATCTTGTGGCTTCATCATCCCCATCTCCAGGAACCCGTCCACCCCTGTTCCAGTTACTGACTAATCAGGCTTGAGGAGCATGAGAACATCGTGGTTGAAATAGAACCAGTTAAGTTGAATCGACAGTATGTATTTAGTGACTTTTAAAGTACAAGTGAGTGTGTATCTGTTTATTCTAGCGAGGATTTTTTTTTTTTTTTACTATATCCAGGAATAATCCTGCAAGTTTACCTGTGCAACATCACCAATGACCACAGGTGCCCTGTAACCACAGGGGACCAGTAATCACAGGGGACCAGTAACCACAGGGGACCATCAACCACAGGGAACCATCAACCACAGGGGACCATTAACCACAGGGGACCAGTAACCACAGGGGACCATTAACCACAGGGGGAGGACTCCCCGCTTGAAGGGTGCTCCAGGTTTCACAGACCACTGTGACAGATGTAGAAAAAGGCCCGACGGTAGATCTCAGATCTCATAAGGGCTTTTTTTGGGTGGTGCTGAAGACTGAACCCACGGCCGTGTGCATGTCAGACAGGCGCTGTGCCCCTGGCTGTGCCCCTGGATGTGCCACTGAGCCACATCCCCAACCTGGTACGGACTTTTAAACAAACTTCTATACCTGTCTGTTTCTCACTGACTCTGAGCTGGGTTGCAGGGTAGAGATGAAGGAAATGCTGGTACCATTGGCCATTGAGGGGCATCTGGACCAGAATTCAAAGAGGCTGAGAGGTCTGGCAATCCCTGGGTCAGCCAAACAAACCACCTGGTCAGCAGCAATGTGTCTGAACTAGAGCAGTGCCAACTCCACACCAGCCTCCCAGGGAAAGTGGCCACTGCTTTACCACCATCTTCCAAATCCTCCCAGCGCTCCCTGACAGCCAGGTATGAACTGGGCACAGCAGGGAATGTGGGTCTGGTAAAAGTGGTTCTGGTTAAGTTAATGTCCCAAAGTACAAGGTCACCACCATGTTACGTAGTTTTGGGAAAAGTGTCAATCAAATAAGCACCCAGATATGTCAAACTTACGAGAGTATGGAAAAGAGGTATGAACTGCCTTGTAAAAAAGGGAGTCAACTAGGGAAGTTATGAAAAATAAAAACCAGAGCTGTCAATGAGAGGCAAAGGTTTCATTAAGTAAACTTAGAAATTAAGAAGCTTTCCCCAAAGTGGAAAGAGCATACGTGAATGTGTGGTGAGGAAGTCCTGGCCCCACCTGATCCTCAGGTGGGAGTTAACCTGGACTTAGAAATATTAAGTTGGATCTGTACCTTCATTACATGCTACGTGTAAATACAGCTACAGACAGATGACAGGTAAATACTTAAGAAAGATGGAAGCCTTTCAATTTATAGACAAATAGAAAGGCAGAGGATAGTATATAAAAAAAACTATAAAATATTTTTCAAAATGTATGAGTTATTTTAAGGTTACTTGTCAGCTAACAAGAATGTCTATCAGAACAGAATAAATACTCTGTTATAATAAATCTACATTCACTTAGTTTTATAAAAATAATTATGTATTCTATGCCTACATATTGCCAGGTTATGGTAACAATTATCTGAGAATGAGACAGGAAAGTAGGTAAACAACAGATAGACAGACAGATTGTCTCAGAGAGCTTGCAGCAGAGAGATACACATGAACAAACAACCATAGTACAAAGAAGATATGCATAAAAGACCCAGGCACAGTGGCCATGCCTGTAATTCCAGCTGTGCAGGAGGCTGAGGCAGGAGAACCACAAGTCCAAGGTCAGCCTAAACATCTTAGTGAGACCTTGTCTCAAGACACAAAATAAAAAGATCTGAGGATGGAACTCATAGGTAGAGAGCCCTGGGTTCAATTCCCAGTACTAGAAAAAAAAAAAGACTTAAAAAACCCCAAACATTAGTGGAGAACTACCTTCATCAGCAAGATTATATTAGATGGATTTAATGAATTGTTTAATAACTGAACATGCATTGAAGGTTCTTCAGGCAAAATTAAGTCCATATGCAAATGTCCTGAAGAATGAATGGCACACATACTTAGTCCAGATAGCTCTTTGCACTGTTTAAGTGCAACGAATACGTGGAGATTGCTGAGGGTGAGGTGAGAACAGGAGATGAGAATCAACTAGGAAGAATGCACACATAAGCTAAGAAATTGCAACTGCATTCTAAGGCTGAGAGTGGCCAATAGATTTTGGCCTGCAAAGATTAGTGAGTAAATGTACACCTAAGCACTGAACAGAGATCCTGAGGAGAGCTAAGGTGGAGGAGGTAAGGTAGATGACGCACACACAGCAGCCCAGCCCTGGTGCCTCCCCGAGAAGACTTGACCCACCTCTGTCTCCTTGAGCATCCTTCAGGCCACCCACTCCTCCCTGCAGGTGTTGGCGTCTCTGGGAATTACCAAATATAGATCCAGTCCTTTCCATTTATCTGGTAGGTCGAGTGTGTTTACGCCGTGTTCAACCAGCACTTGGTGCCGCAGACACCGTGGCAGGGACAGGACAAGCTGAGCTGACAAAGACTAAAGTGACCGTCACAGAGAGCCCAGCCCCGTGCATGGGCACGAGCCACGGTCTTTGACAAAGAGAGCCGGGGCCTGTGTGGGGCACGTGGGTGGGCACCCCTACCTGCCTCTCAGCTGTCACAGAGGGGGACTGGATTCAGTGCACAGGGAAACCATCGAATTGCTTTTTTTTTTTCACATGAATACAATGGCAGAATTCAACTCAACAGGCATCACCATCGCTAAACATCAAAGCATTATTTGGTTTTCCCATTTATGCAGAATTTTATTTAATGGGGAGAAGTTGTGCTGGATTCTGGGGATGATGCAACAGAAAGACAGAAACCAAACTGGTCCTCACCCACCATAAGGCCAAGCAATGAATTCCAAAATAATATATCTGGCTCTTCTTTTCTCAAGCTGTGTGTGTCTTTGGTCCAGTTGTCTACAGATTTCATATGTAAACATAATTTTTAACCCACAGAGGCACAGAATTGGAGTAGGATACATAAAGTATCTACTGGATTGTCTAACACCAAATATCAGTTAAGTAAATATTCATTGAAAGTCCCAATTTCCCTGGTTAAGTACGGGGGCTCAGTGTCTAGTGAGCATGGACTTTGGCCACAATATCGAGAGGCTCTGATGTTTGTTTCCACAGCAGTTAAGGGGTGTGTGTGCGTGTGTACGCATGTGTGCTGGGGATGAAGAGGGAAAACTTCCCATTTGGTGTGCCAGTCTCATGTGTGGAAGAGGAGGGCAACACCCATCTCCTAGGGCTGCTGAAGGGTCCTGTAAGACTCCAATCAGATCAGACACACTGTCTGCAGCACTGCCACGGGCACCGTGCCACCAGCACTGCACGGCTTAATGACTTGGACTCCTGTTCTGGGGTTTGAGCCCTACTTTGGTTTTACCAGTTGCTATCTGAGACCTAGAAACACCAAAGATGGGATGAGCTTGTCATGTAAAATGTTGGGGAAGAAGTTCTGGGAAAAGACAGATTGTTTTATTGCCATGGAGCAAGAAAAGTACCCCCAGGCCTGGCTTTCCAGCTGTCTCATCACCACTGATCACTCTGTGGCCATGGTGACAAGTACAGCTCAGAACTGGATTTAAGTCTGTCTGATTGAGCAATGACAACTTGCTTCAGTGAACATGTCCCTGAAGGCCAATCAATTGGTAACAACCTCAGGCCTTGAAAGCCACCCAGCTGGCAGACCATGACTCCAGTGATCTCGCTTCCACGCTGACACTGAACTCCTGCTATCTCAGTAAGTTATTAAACCATGCTTGTAAGGCTACGGCAGCCACTCCTTCCTCCTCACCAACACACATCGTCCTTCTGTAAACAACGCGAGATGCGATTCCACAGCTGTCAACACACCCTTGCTCCTGTACTACACAACCTGGGACAGTCTCTTCCCCAACACCCTACCCAGACCAGCAGTTGGCACAATGAGGTGACACCTGGTCAGCGTGGCTCTCTGTTACTTGAGTTAGTGATAGAGTCATCCCTGTAAGATTTAGAGAGGGATTTCATTCTTTTGCAGTGAATGCTTTTTCTCCAAGGTAGCTGTGAAGTCCCTTGCTTGGCAGGGTGACCAGATCCATCCCCAGTCTTCTCCCACCCAAATGTCACTTGTCCTTTAGATTCGCAGCCCTGGGCAGCTGTTTCAACAGTGATGGGAGCTCTAGCTTGGTTCACTTAGCTTCGGTACAGAATTCATACTGTTATCTTAGAACTCCTTCTTACATACATCTGGTGTTTTGATTTGATGGTGCCCTGTTTGGTAAACCTTTTTGGCACTAAAATGCTTACTTCAGCCACTTGCTTTTACTTTTGATGTTTGACTTTCTCTTTGTATGAGGATTTGTCTCCTGGAGCTCCTTCGGTGTGGTGAACCGAAGCTCCTTGTGTCTGGTGAACCGAATCAGGGAGTGCTCCATGGGGGATGGGTGGAGGATTAGCTGGTTAGGCCTCCATTATGGTAAACCAGCCCCAGAGCAACAGGGATGGAGATCCTTTGGGCTGAAGGTTAATTTGTATGAAGACAATTGGTCAAAACTTGCCTAGCTCTCTCTCTCTCAAAGGTCAAGAAGACACTTGTCTTGTCAACTTGTTAAAGAGGGGGAGGACCCATCAGTTCAGAGCACAGGTCAGTGATGACCCGGTCATGATTTGCACGGCCGCTTCCTGGCATCTGCTTGGTGGGGTGACACAAAGCACCACTGATAACGCACATGTGGGACAGATATTAGAGGTTCTTTCTTATTCATCATGGGTTTGTCTACAGCAAAACTATCACATCTTTCTGGCTGCCGCAGTCCGGCTGCAGCAAAATAACCGGGGGGGTGACGAACAACTTGTGTAGATTGATACAGCAGGAGTGGGAGCCGGTTATTGTAGGACAACAGAGGTATTTATATATTCCACACAGCTTATCTTAATTAACATAAACTAGATACAGCAGTCAACCAATAAGGAATCTCCACACTTAATGGCTCACTGGCGTTACTTCACAAACCACTCCCTCTGGCAAAATGCCAGGCGCCATCCTGACTTGTTTACAGACTCTAACATTTGCCAGGCGCCATCCTGACTTGTTTACAGATCTTAACATCTGGCAAAATGCATGCATATTTCATGAATTCCTATATTCTCAGCTATTGTGTTTTCCTTGGAGAATGAATTAAAAATTAGAAAAAGCATTATCATTTTGAGGAGTCTTTGTGATTTCTAACTACTACATATTTGAAGACAGTCAGAAAAAGATAATTAGCAACAGTATCCAATAGTCAGTACTTGACCCTTTAATCCCTATTCAAGACACAAACCCACATCCTGACCCCATGAGCAACTGCGAACGCCTCTCTGTTCCTTCCTGGTGGTGTCCTCTGGGTCCAGCCTCTTCGCCTGCCCTCTCCTGGGCAGCCCACTGCACCCTTCTGCCTCCTGCCCCAGCCCCTTCAGCCTGCTTCTTGCTCCTCAGGAAAGAACCCTGTGGCCAGAAGACTCCTCTATAGAAGCTGAATATAAATTCTGCTCTACAACCAATTTGAGGTCCATAAATAAAGTTTTCTTAGGTGAATCTCAAGAATGTTAGGCAAAAATGTTCTGAATAATTCAGAATTGCTTTAGGTACTTATTATTGTCTTGTACTATAAAATACATACCAGCAAATTAACTTTGGTGTCCTCCTCTCAGATGTGAAAACATGGTAAGAAGTAGCAAGATAGGAATGATTAGGAAGAAATTATCCCCAGTCATGTAGGATTTGGAAAATACCCTTGGAAGAGCAGGAAAGAGAATATGAAATACACTTCATAAGGCCATTCCATAGCCCTTTCCTCTCAGTAGATTGAACAAAGATCTAAATCCATAAACAGAATGGTGCTGACTCAAGAGGAGATTTAAAATGAAACCATAAATTTTCAAATGTTATTCTGAGGTAGATACAAGATACAAAATAAATGGAGACTTTTTGTTTTGCTTGTTTTTTGATACCAGGGACACTCAACTCCTGGGACATATCTCCAGCCCTTCTTAGTTTTTATCATTTTGAGCCAGGATCTCACTAAGTTAAGTTGCTGAGGCTGGCTTTGAACTTGTAATCCTCCTGCCTCAGCCTCCTCAGCTGCTGGGATTCCAGGCCAGCACCCCTGTTCCCAGCTTCACATTTGTCTTTTGTAACCAGAGAACACCTAAAATCATAACAGGAGACTATTGGAAGCACAACAACAGTTCTGGCTGGTAGTTCTCAATGAGGCCTGGAATGTAGCAAGCTAAGGATTAAAAGCTACCAGCTAGCCAGAACTGCCACCTGCCACTTCCCAAAATAAAAGCAGGGCCCCAAATTCCCTGGTCCTTTGAATCAAGAACTTGTGGACAGAAAAACAGGCATTTCAATTGAAGGGCCATTAGAAACAACATTCTCTGCTTGCTAAGAAGCAGAGGTGACCGTCCAAACTCAGCCCACAACTGCACTTCAAGGAAGTGACTAGAATTTAGCAGTTCTCTATTTCCTCTCTAAGCTCCCAAGGACAATTTAGAGATGGATGCTAATGCATCTTTCTCACTAATATGGATGTCACATATTTCATCAATTCCACTAAAACAGTATTGTAGGGAAGACTTTCAAGTTATCTAAAGTCACGGACTAGAGCTAACTGGCCGTCACAATAACAGAAAAGAAAGCATGGCTTGGCTTAAAGTAAAAAGTTCTCACTGGGTCACAAGGTAGTCAAAGGCAGCCTTGAATGCAAACAGGAAGTGGTAAAAGGCTTCAGGGAAAGCAAATATGATTTTCATTGGTTTACTTAAACCATGTACTGAAAATATCAATAATCCTAAATCCTTTGGTGCCAGAATATGACTATTACTTTAAGATTACTGTTGTATAACTACTAATTCTTTGTTATACAACTCCTAATAAGTAGCAGTCCACCTTTCAAATAAAACTACCTGGTTAAATTACTGAAGAAGGGTTATTTTACAAGTTTCATATTATGTAAACTTGTGTTTTTGTGTATACATGAATGTTAAGTCATGTTCTATAAATATCATGTTTAAAAAAAACTGGTACAAAATAAAGAGGTAGCTTGCAATAGCCTATACCTTGACCTGGCAGCCAGGGCCTCTGTTTGCCTGTAAGGATCTGAAAATTCAACCCATTAACCATCACCGATTCTTAATCACAGACTGTCTTCCTAGTCCCACATGCAGTACAGTCTCTGTCACAAAGTGAAAGCCCCAAACTAATTGATTATTTCTTATAAAATCTTGTTATTTTCTATTCATCTTATCATCAACATTTTCAAGACACCAACCCTGTTACTTTTACACAAGGAAGGAGAAGCTCATAGTTATCATCATCAAGTTTAAGCGTTCATGGATGGAACTTATACTTTGCATAATCCTTTCTTAGTGAGATTCAGCTACTGTAACAAATTAGTATAGACAAGGTGGCTTATCAACAACAGAAATCTATTTCTATTCATGTCCATAAGTGCCAGCACAGTCAGGTTCTGGGGGATTTCTCTTCTAGGCGGCAGATGCTATCTCCTTCTTCTGTCCTCAGAAGCAGAAAGAGGATGAGAGACCTCTCTGGACTCTCTATAAGGTCCCTAACCTCATTCCGAGGGCTTCACTCACATGACCTAATTATCTCCTCATGGCCCAACTTTCTAGTATCATACCATTGGGAATTCAGGATTTCAACATGGGAATTTTAGAAGGATACCTTCCATCCATTGCAAAGTCCATGACAAATCCTGATATAATAGTGCATTTTTATAAGCTACATTTTTGGGGAAAAAAGCCAATACTACGCAGAAGATACTATAACTTCTCCAGACTCAGTTCCTTACCAGAAATCAAACTGTCCCAAGTGGACACATTTGTGATCTTCTCTAGAGCACGATACCTCATTCAATTCTTTTTTTTTTTTTTTTTGTATTTTGTATATTGTTATTTTTTGCTTGGTTGTTTTTTTTTATTGGTTCTAATACATGACAGTAGAATATACTATGGCATACTTATAAAAACATGGAATATATTTTGTTCTAATTCGGTCCCCAGTATTTCCCCTTCCCCTCCCTTCCTCTCAACCCCTTCCCTTCCCTCTACTCTACTGCTACTACTATGATCTGCTATTTGCTTATAGTTTTTTACATTAGTGTCTTGTGGAAGTACATGATGGTGAGATTCACTGTGGAATATTCATATATATACACAGGAAAGTTAGGACAGATTTATTCCACTGACTTTCCCTATCTCATCCCTCCTCCCTTCCTTTCTTTCCCCTTCATTGACTCTTCTGATCTTACTTTTATTCTTTTTAAAAATATTTTAGTTGAACACAATACATTTATTTATTTATTTTTATGTGGTGCTGAGGAGTGAACTCAGCACCTTGCACATGTCAGCACCTTGCACATGCTAGCAAGTGCTCTATCGCTGATCCACAACCCCAGCCCCTTACTTTTATTATTTATTTTTAATCCCCCTTATTTTGGATTAGCTTCTGCATATCAGAGAAAACATTAAACCATTGGTTTATTTTGGATATTTATGTGGGATTGGTTTATTTCACCTAACATGATATTTTCTAGTTTCATCTATTTACCAGAAAAAATGCCTTAAAGTCATTCTTCTTTAGAGCTGAGTAATAATCCATTGTGTATATATGTCACTTTTTCTTTATCCATATATCTGCTGAGGAGCACTTAGGTTGGTTCCATAGCTTAGCTATAGTGAGTTGCACTGCTATAAACATTGATGTGACTGTGTCACTGTAGTATGCTGATTTTAAGTCCTTTGGATATGTACTAAGGAGTGTGATAAGGGCAATCATCAAGAATACAAGTAACAATAAATGTTGGCGAGATTGTGGGGAATAGGGTACATTCATACATCGCTGGTGGGACTGCAAATTATTGCAAACCTTGTTCTTTTAAAAGATGGATAAATACATAAATGCTAAAGTTGTTTTACTTTAGGATTAATTCATGACTTGGGAAGTCTATGGACAAAGATATTTGCTTCTTAAAACCATAGTCATCTGTGGAGGATGGATGAGCCCCAGCCATTGGCTGGTTCTGAGGTTGGCAAAAAGCCAAGCCTGAGAACCTTCCCTGGCCAAAGGTGAGGATGTTTTCAACCTTGACTCTCCGCTGTGACCTAACAGTTATCAGTCGGCCCAGAACAACGGGCTGCCTGGGTGCCACAGCAGAAGTTTCTAGAGCACAAAGAAGCCTCGGACAACTCACAGCCTTGAACAATCCACAATCCCCTATAGTTCTGCTTCCTGATTCTGAGGCCCTATATAATAAACCCGCGGAGCTGTTCTGGGTCACTGTTCTCCATCAGAGTGCAGTGTCTCACCTGGCCCCAGCTTGACTTGACAATGTCTCTGTGATTTCTTTGTCTCTGTCTCTAGCCATCTCCAGCCACCCCAGCTCCAGGTCCTTTGTTGACGCTGCGCAGGTCTCGGCAGACATCAGGCAGTGTCCCATAGCAAGGGGCCAGCAGGGAAGAGGTCATTGCTGTACCTGGGCTGCTCCGATCGGGATCCTCATGAAAGGATCTCTTCTAGAACAAAAACAAAAGACAGGGAGATGCACTTTTTCCATCACAGGTGAACGAACCTGGCATCGAATTCTGAACAGAAACAATGGGAACAATCTGGATATAAAATATGTAAAGAAAAACATCCGGCAAAGACCCAATGGGCTGCCTGCTGCTGTTGGATGACTCCAAAGGACAGTCTGGAAATTCTCTCCAGGAGGCAGTCATCCATCATCGCAGCCCCTTAAGGTCGGACAACTTGGTCTTTCTAGAGTGGCAGCATCTGGAGTCCATCAAACCGCGTTCCACTGGGGAAGAATCGAGCCTAGAAAGAATTTCGTAAATTCATCAAAAAATTTACGGCGGCCCTGCTTCTGATTTGTACGTGATGGAGTGAAGTTCTATACCTCCTCTCCTCCATAGCAGGAAATTACGGTATCGCCCAGGAAGGGTGAGTCAGTACATGCCTCCCCAGTTCTCCTCCTGGGCACGCATTGCTCACAGCCAGGGCGCAGGGAGGGCGCTCCCGCAGAGGACAGAGCTGGACAGGAGTGGACAGGAGAGCCTGTTTCCCGTGCAGGGAGCTTGACGTGTGGGGCTTCCAGGAGGGGCCGCCGTGCCACAGTGAGATAGCAGGGGCCACCGTGCCACAGTGACAGATAGCAGGGGCCACCGTGCCACAGTAACAGAAAAGGGAGCTCAAGCAATCTGCCCAGAGTTCCCTTAAGGCTCTGCCTGAATTCTTAGATGCATATTTGCAGGCGAAATATCGTGAGGCCAGGCCAAAAAAAAAAAAAAAAAAAAGCCTAACAGGGAAGACTAGCCCAACACACGGGCTTCCTGGAGCCCCGACAAGGTCGCGATCCGGTGCTAGCCAAGCAGGTAAAGTAGGCCTGGAGCATAGGCCGTTCCGGATTTGCCTAGCGAAGCCAGGGGCGGATGGGGAGAAGGATTAGGGAGATACATAAGTAAGTGACTGCATGGTCCATTCGAAGGGAAAGTATCTTACATAAAAATTCCAATCTGCAGGATACAGTGAAAAATATCCAAAATGATAAATACAAGAGGTTTAAAGAAAAAAAAAAACATGTTAAAATACTTAATAAAGTAAAAATGAATGTAATGTATTGTGGATTTTATAAAGTAGATATCTTACTATAAAGGAAGGAGGGGCAATTTATGAATACTGTTGGGAGTTTCCATATTGTAGATAAAAAATAAAATATATTTATAATAAAATTCAAAATCCTATATGGAAAAAAACCCAAATATTCTGTAATTAAACAACTATTTAACTTCTGACCTGCCTACAGTTCTTAAAAAGTTACAGATAATTAGAAAATAACTTGAGTGGAGTGATATTTAATATCCAGTGTAACAGACTCCTTGAGGTGATGCTAAAGTGCTATATAGAGATTCTCTGAAGCCATTCACTGCTTTTGTCAGAAAAAAAGTCTAAAATTAAAAATTTACATTATTCCTAAAGTTATAAGAAAGAGAAGTTTAATTTGAACTGCAAATTTAAAAATGCTGGGCATAAAAATGTGGCAATAAGTTAACTTAAAAAAAATCAACAGAGAAACCAAAAAAAAAAAATGATCAATAAAATTTGTTAATCTCTAAGTAGATAGATTCAGAAAAATGGCCAGCATGAGAACTGAAAAAGTGGCACCATTATAAATGGCACCATTATAATACCTTTTACCAGGTATTAAAAGTAGGTGACTAAGTTAGGAGCACTTTCCGAAGCAGGGACTCAACACCAGGCTGGCACTGTGGTGCGCATGCGCAGGAGGACATTGAACCTGCTTGTCGCTTAGGATGGGGCTCCTTGAGCTCAGTGACACGGGCCCCTGGCGACCTGAAAGTGCTTTCAGAGAGGATGCGACTGACGTGGGCTTCTGCTGTGGCTGTGGATGGGGCCAGGACAAGAAGAGCGTTGTGCAGATGGGTTAGAAACTCTGATGGACAGCAAGGTGGAGCCTGGCCCGCCCAGCCCTGGGACAGAAGGCAAAGGCCACCGGTCGGGTTTGAAGCTGTCCACTTTCAAACACCGAGAGCAGAGTCAGGCTCTTTTTAAAGAAAACGGAACAAATCTGTGCCTGAAAAGTGCAGATGAAAGATTCAAATGAGCA
Source organism: Marmota marmota marmota (assembly GCF_001458135.2). NCBI lineage: Eukaryota > Metazoa > Chordata > Mammalia > Rodentia > Sciuridae > Marmota > Marmota marmota. Next base: position 2,878,544 of record NW_026000037.1, read on the forward strand.
AAACTTATAAACAAGCAGTAGACAATCTGAGAAGAATATGTATGTGTGTGTGTGCAAATTCAGTGACACCCTCCAGGCCTGGGAGCCTTCTGTTGGGCACTTGAGGAAGAAGCAGCACCAGTCTTGTACAAACACATCTACAAGCAAAAGAGAGGAGAATAACCACCAAGAAGGTAGCATTACCCGGTCCCAGAGCAGACCAAGAGGTTACTGCAAAAGGAATCCTCAGATTTCATAGACAGACACAGAATCCTTAGCAAATTAGATCTCATACTGTATAAAAAGTGTAATACGTCATGACCAAATCAGGAATACATATCTGGTCTAATATTAAAAAGAAAATTGATGTGATTAATCATGTTAAGAAAATAAATAAGAAGATTACAATCATTTCGACTAATGGAGAAAAAGCACTTGCCAACATCCAGTTATCATTTAAGATAAAAATTCCCAGCAAGTGAAAATAGAGGGATGCTCCCTAAATCTGATAAAGATCATCTACAAAATATTACAGCTGACATCATACTGCACAGTGAAGAATCAAATGCTTTCTCCTAAACTCAAGAGCAAGATAATATTCAGTCTCAATATTGAATGACAGGTCTCAGTAGAGCACAGAAAGGTGAGAAGACAATAAGCAAAGAGATTGAAAAGGGGAAATAATTTGATATTCAAACAGCATTAAAATCATAAGAATTACATTAAAAGGTTTTAGAAATCAAAAGTGAATTTACTATAGTCAGATATTACAGATCAATTCAGAACACGCAATTGTATTTTTTAAATAGATATAACTATTCATAAGTTAAATAATATACAATAAAATAAATGTGTCCTTAACAGCCCAAAAGAGAGAAAACATTTAGTATAATCTAATAAAACATGTGCAAGGCTTACACATTGTAAGGTAAAATTCTCTGGCTGAGAAAAAGAGTTCTATATATGGAGAGAGAGATGGTGTTCATTAATGAGAAGACTCCCTGTTAGAAAAATGTAAATTCCTCTCAACTAACCTACAGATTTAATAAAATCTGCATTTAAATCCCGAGAGGCTTTTTTTTTTTTCATTCTTGGAAATGCACACATTGATTTAAATTTGATGCAATAAGCCTAAAATAACCAACATGATTTTTAAACTGAACAACAGTGGTGGATTTACACTGACTGGGTTTTGAAACTGCTGTAAAGCAGGGTTTCCCAACCTGGAAGCTGTCAGTATTTTGGACTAGACTGCTTTCCTGGGGAGCAGTCCCATGCACTGGGGGTCCTTCCCACCAGCCCTGCCCTGTCTTCTGGATGCCAGTAGCATCCTCCACACCTGATAACTGTGACAACTAAAAATGTTACCAGACATTGCCACATGTCACCCCTGGTGGAGGGTCATGGTCATAGAACTACATAATTAAGACAGTATGGTGTTGGCCCGTGGATAAAAATAAAGACCCTTGGAACAAAATAGATAGGGAAGAAACAGACCAGTCTATTGAGATCTTCAAACAGTGCCAAAGTGATCAAAGGGGAAAATATCATTTCGACAGATGGTTCTAGAACAACTGGATAGCCATATGAGGATAATGCATTTCAATTTTTACTGAACAAGAATTAATTCAAAATAAGTCACAGTCCTAAGTGTAACACCCCAAACTCTAAGTGGTCTAGGGAAAATATAGGAAAAAATATTCATGACAATACAGTAAGCAAAGATTTTTAAAAAGTTTTTAGATGAAAGCATCAAATTCCCAGAACCAAGTAAGAAAGTCTTTATAAATTTGACTTCATCAAAATTATTAATTTCTGTTTTTTTAAATACATTATTAAGAAAATGAAGAGTCATGCCAGCAAACTGGGAGAAAATAACTAGAATACTTACAAATGACAACGAACTTACAACTGGGATACAGGTTTAAAATTTACAATATTTATGCCTGAGCATGTATGCAGAATACATAAAGAACTCTTGAAATTCAATCAAAATACATATTCCCCAAAATAAAATTGTAAAAAACTATGCAAATGGTTTGAACACTTCACAAAAGAAGCTAAACAAATGGCCCAAATGAAAAGATGCATAATATCTGTTAAGGTCTGTAAACAAGTCTGGATGGCGCCTGGCATTTTGCCAGAGGGAGTGGTTTGTGAACGAGCCATTAAGTGTGGAGATTTCTTATTGGTTGACTGATATATCTAGTTTATGTTAATTAAGATAAGCTGTGTGGAATGTATAAATACCTCTGTTGTCCTACAATAACCGGCTCCCACTCCTGCTGTATCAATCTACACAAGTTGCTCGTCACCCCCCGGTTATTTTGCTGCAGCCGGACTGCAGCAAATATCATTAATCAAGGAGTTACTAATGAAATAAATTAGTGTAATTTTATTACACAATGAAATGCTACTAACACATATAAAATGGTAAAAATTAAAATAATTGTCAATACTAAGTGTCTGTGAGGATGTCAGGTAACTGAATTGTACTGCCTTGCTGGTGGAATACAAGGCTGCAGAAATACAAAACACCTGGACAGCTGCTCGTCAAGGTAGTGAGCTCTTTCCACAAGACAGGGATTCCACTTCTAGGTAATTATCAAAAAGACATGAAAATCCACACCCAGCCAGAATAAATGATCCTGGAGTGAATGCTCCTGGCACCTCAATTCTTAATTGACACCTTAAATCTTAAACGGAAAGAACCCAAAAAGTTCAACGGTGAGTGGGCAAGCTAACAGTGGCATATTCATACAGCGGCGAGTCCCTCAGACAGATTCTTAACACAGGACATGACACGACATGCATAAATCTCAAAAGCACGTTCAGCAAAACAAACCAGTCACAGAAGAGGATGCACTGGATGATTCCAAAAGGACGAAGTAACATTCAGGGGTGAGGGAGATCGTCCAGAACTTAATCCACGTGAAGATAAGTAAAACCACACTGGGCTCTGCCCCCTGGGAGCAGGCACCCCCCCGCCAAGACCACGCAGAGGCCCACTGCTCCTGCTTCAGGTACTTGGAGAAAAGAGTCACCAACACTTGACGATAACTTAGAAATCCAAGTGATCATTAGGCATTATTTATAAAAACTCTATTCTAACAAATTGGAAAATCAAGATGGACACACTTTTGGTCACACATGACAATAAAAATTGACCAAGAAGATAGAGAAAACCTGAATAAATGACTAACAAGTAAAGAGATTGAACCAGTTATAAAAAGTTTCCCAACAAAGAAAATCCCAAGACTGTATGGATTCACTTCAGAATTTTACCAAACTTTATTACTTTATTATTATTATTATTATTATTATTATTATTATTATTTTATTGAAAAGAGGGGATCCCCTGGGTCACAATGTCACTTCCTGATTGTGACAAAAGGTGGTGGAAGCAGAAGCCACACAGCAGTCCGGTGGGGATGGCCACCAGCTCAGCTCATTGCCAACACAGTTGGGAGCCTAAGTCCACAGAGAAACCTAAGAGTCCTACATGTTAGCAGGCACCAGTGTGGGCCAAGAGTAGATGGCCCCACATCGCCAAGACGCTGTCCTTAGATGGACCCAGGAAGAAATAAGTGCAAGGGAAGGACTGACTGGAAGATACGTGGAATCAACGGGATTGCATTTTCTGCCATTTGCCAAAACGGGAATTAGGATAAAGATTAAGCTTTGTATAAGAATGACAAGTCCCATTTTTTATGTCAGAGTGTGAGCAGTGCCAAGTCAAAACTAAACACTGTCATCCCTCAGTAATGGCTCCAGGACCCCCTGTAGATAACACAACTGAGGATGCTCAAGTCCCTGTGTAAAATGGTGCAGTATTTGCAGAGAACCTGTGCACATCCCCCCATATGTTTAAATGACACCAGTCACTTACAATACCTAACACAATGTAAATGCCAGGTTTTTATGGTCTTGTTAGGAAATAACAAGGGGGAAAGCTACACGTGCTCAGATACAGAGGAAATTTAAAAAAAAATATTCCCATTGCATGGCTGGTTGAATGAACAGATGTCCCCAGACACAGAACTGGCAGATGAGGGGCTGACTGCACATAAGTAGCGAAAGAGTGTGACACGTGTAGATGGAAGTGTGCTGTCCCGAGCGTTGGCCCTTAGTGCCTGGGGTTTTATCCCAGCACAGGAAAAGCCACAGGGCTCAGAGCTGCAGTGACTGGCCCAGTGCGACACGCCAGAGAGCACCGGGCCATGCCACGCATTCCCTTCAGAATTCTACCAAACTTTAAAGAAGAACTAATACAAATGCTTCTCCAATATCCCAAGAACTGAAGGGGAGAGGATCCTTCCAATCTCATTCTGTAAGGCCAGCATTCCCCTTTTACCAAGTCTGACAAGGACACACACACACACACACACACACACACACACACAACGAGAGAGAGAGAGAGAGAGAAAGAGAGAGAGAGAGAGAGAAATGTGTAGTCCAATATTCCACTTACGGTTTGGATATGAGGCGTTACTGCCAAAGCTCCTGTGATATGCAGGATGCTCAGAGGTGGAATGACTAGATCAGGGCCACTGTACCCTAATCAGTGGGTTTGTCTATCTCATGGATCAATAATGCCAAAGGATCACTATACAGGGGTGACTGTAGACAGATGGGTGTGACTGGAGGAGGTGGGTCGCTGGTGGGTGATGTGCCCTTGGGAATCTCATCTTGACTCCCTGGCCCCTCCTCCCTGTCCCACACATGCACTCACAGGTCCCTGGCTGCCATGGCTGAGTCGTCCTCCCCCATCACCATGCTGTTGTGCCTCACCTTGGGTCTGGAGCAGTGGAGTCGACTGACCATGAACAGAGCCTCTGAAACTGTGAAATATAATGAGCTTTTCTTCTTCTAAGATGTTAGGGTTAGGTGTTTTGGTCACAGTAACAAAAAGCTAACCCACAATTCCCCTGGATCATACATGAAAAATCCTTGACCAAGAGTAGGTGGTTGAATTTGACAGAACATCAAGAGGATCATATGCCATGATCAAGTTTGTTTCATTCTAAGGATGCAAATAAATAAATGCAACTCATCACATAATAGAAAGAAGAATAAAAATCAATCATCACCTCAATAGATGCAGAAAAAGCCCTGACAAAATTCCACAACCCTCATAAAAGTCCTCAACAAGTTAGGTGCAGAAGGATCTTCCACATAATAAAGGCCATCATGGCACACCCCTAGCCAGTGTCATACAGAGAGGGAAAGCCTGAATACATTCCCTCTAAGACAAGGAACAAGATCAGGGTATCTGCTTTCACTGTGCTTATTCAATATAGAACGTGAGATTTTTACCAGAGCAGGTAGGCAAGAGAAAGGAACGGAAGGCACCCGAACGAGGGGGAGTGAAATTCTCCCTGTTTGCTGATGGTGTGGTCTTGTATGTACAAAAAACTAAGGATTACACCAAGATGACTATTAGAAATGATAAACAAATTCAGTAAAGTACAGGACACAAAAGCAACATATAAAATTCAGTAGCTTTTCTACACACCAACAACAAATTTTCTGAGAAAGAAATCATGAAAGTAATTCCATTCATAATAGACACACACACACACACACACTTAGGAATAAACTTAACTATGAAAACAAAGTCCTCTACAATGAAAATTATAAGAAACTGATGAAGGAAATGAAAGAAGACGCACACAAAATGGAAATATCTCTGATATTCATGATTTGGAAAAATAAGTATTGTTAAAGGGCCATACCATCCAAAGCGATCTGCAAGCTACTGCAATCCTCCTCAAAATAACAACGACATTCTCCACAGAACCAGACAAACAATCCAACAATTCATATGGAAGCACTGAAGACCACTAGCGGCCAAAGCAATTCCGACTAAAAGGAGGAACACCTGTGGCATCACAAACCCTGATTTCAGGACATCCCACGAGCCCTAGGAACAAGACAGCATGGTGTTGGCATGAGAGACACGTAACCGACGGAACAGAACAGAGAACCCAAAACTCACCCACGCATCTCCAGCCCACTGATTCTCAGCAAAGGGGCCAAAAGCATTTGTACAAACGGTGCCTGGGAAACTGGGGCTTCACAGGCAGCAGATAGAAACTGGACCCCTGTCTCTCAGCCTGCTCGACAGTCAGCTCAGAACAGATCAAAGACTTTAAAGTAAGACCTGACACTGAAACTACTAGAGGAAAATGTAGCAAAGATTTCAATATTAGGACAAGCAATGATCTTCTGGATGGGAGCCCAAAAGCACAGAAACTGACAAGTGAGATCGCACACACTGAAAACATTTGCACCTCGGAGGAAGCAACCAACAGAGTGAGGAGACAGCTACAGAATGGGAGGATGTATTTGCCAGCTGATCATTTGACTGACAGTTAATGTTGAGAATATATAAAGAGTTAAAAAAAACTTTAAAAATGATCTAAAATGGGCAAATTATCTGAATAAACATTTCTCAAAAGAAGAAATACAAATGGCCAATAAATACATAAAAATATTGATATCATTAACCATCAGGAAAATGCAAATTGAAACTATAAGATGCCATATTACAAGGGCTATTATATATTTTTTTAAAAATATTAGCAAGGATGTGGAGAAAAGGGAAGTGTAATATATTGTTGGTGGGTATATAATTTAGTGCAGCTACTATGCAAAGTAGTATGGACGCTTCTCATAAAACTAAAAATAGAACTCTTCTATGGTCCAGTAATCCCAGCCATGGGTATGCATCCAAAGGAAATGAAATGAGAATACAAAAGAGATACCTGCATACCTTTGTTTGCTGCAGTGTATTACCAATCAAAATAACCAAGAGGTGGAATCATCCAAGGTGCTCCATTGTGTATACACACAGTGGAGTATTATTTAGCCATAAAAAGATCAAAATCTTGTCATTTTCAGGAAAAGGTATGGAAGTGGAAGACACCATGGTCAGGGAATTAAGCCAGACACAAAAAGACAACTACCACATGATCTCTGAAAAAAGAAAAAAAAAAGTGATTATTAAGGGTACTGGGGAGGGGCGGGAGGAGATGAGGCTGGGAGAAGAGCTGATGGGTGTATTCGAGGCACCCTCTGTGTATATATGGATATCAGAGTGATCCCGATAATTTGTACCATTAATAAATGTTAATACAAATAGTTTAGATTGTTTAATATCATTAACACAACTGCATTTTTATGTTATGATGTTGTCAATGGTGATTTCGTTTGGGCTCTGCCTCTTTGTTTTCTTTATGATCCACAGAAGATGGGAAATGAAATGATAAATAAATGAGATTCAGAGGTTCATGGTTATCAATTCATTTCTAAATTTACAACTTCCATGCCTTTTATTTACTTTTTCTACCTGGCAAATTTTTAGGTGTAATCATTTTAAAAGGCGAAGGGAGATAGATATAGGAATAAGAAGAGAAGCATTAAGAAAGGTAGGAATGAATTAGAGAAGGGAGGAGTTTCTCCAGATAGGCACACAGCGGAAGCCGCGAACTCAGGAAAGCTATCTTCTCTTACTGTTTTAAATTTTCTTCCCCAGTCACATAACTCTGCAGTGGAAGGAAATGTCATGCCATGGTTTTTAATAAATAACCATTTTGCACTGATGAAGTGCCAGGAACACCACAGGGAACACACATTTTGGAAGCTCTCGGGAAGAGAAGGCCTCACTGTCTCCTCCACCAGGAGGAGGTAGCTCAACCTCTGAAAGGGTTAAGTGTCCAATGGCAAATCTGGGAGAGACATTGCCAGGCTCTGGAATGTGTCCCCTAACTCACGGGCTGAAAGCCTGGTCCCAATGCAGCAGGGCTCAGAGGTGGGCGCCTAGACAACAATTGCCTCATGAGGGCACTGACCTCATCAGTGGATTAACCCATTTGATGGATTAATCCATTGACAGCAGGTGGACTACTGAGAGGTGAGACCTAGTGGGAGGAATTCGGTCACAGGGGACATGCCCTGGAAGGACTTATCTTCTCCCCAGATCTATTTTCTCTCTGCTCCCTGGCTGTCGTGAGCTGATCGGCTTTCCTTCACTGTGCCCTTTCTGGTGAGGTTTTCCTTTGTAGCTGGCTGACCATGGACTGAAATTGGGAGCCAAAATAAAATCTCTCCTCCTCTAAGTTCTTCTTGTGAGGTACTTTGGTCACAGCGATGCAAAGTCAACTAATAGATGGAGTGGGGGTTTATGTATTACCTTACTGCTCTTTTTATTCTGGTGATTTGTATTAAGGGATCTTCTTTACCCCAGGCAGCCATTTGGGTGGACATTCTGATTTATGTCTCTGATTCAACCAAATGGCAAAGTGGAGACCTTAGTGTTTGTGTATTTATATCAGAGATCAAGTGTAGTCTGTTATTCAGTGTTAGTATTCCCACATCCAGAGGAGAAGCTGAAGGGGACAATGAAAAGGTGTCCCTGAGCAAGCAGCGAGGTGACTAGTCCTTGGATGCCCTCACGGTCCTGGTGAATTCTCCTGTGCTGGGACACTAAGAATGCCTCTTCTCACCCTCAAAGTGAGCTATTTAAATACAAGGCTGGATCTTAGAAGTAGGGGCTGGAATCTCCTACTTGGATTTGGGGATCCAAGAACAGGAATACCCACCCAGGTCCAGATAACAACCCTCTCTGAAACCTCAGCAGTGCCTCGTAAATTGTGATGTTGGGATCTGAATTTACTCCCTACCCGAAATATTATGCCATGTAGATCATTAACCTGCTATCTGCCTTTGTATTATGCTTTGCCGCAGTCTGGCTGGGCACAAAATAACCGGGAGGTCACGAGCCACTTGTAGGTTCAAACAGGAACTACTTTATTGCCAGAACTCAACGGGAACTCAAAAGTAGCGGGCACCCGAGGTAGCAGGAGCTGCCTTATTGCCGGACAGCAGAGGTCTATATACACAACTGAATACACAGCTTGTTTCAATTTAGCAACATCCAGTTACAGCAATCAGTCATTATCTTAATAATTATACACAGCTTAACTTAATTATCATCATCCCAATGGCTCGCTGGCGTTACTTCTCAACCACTCCTTCTGGCAAAATGCCAGGTGCCATCTTGACTTGGTTGTGGCTCTCAATAATGCTTGTCAAAATCCTGTTATCTGTAAGTTCTCAAGACATCCCCCTTTGCAATTTTTTGTGCTATAAAACCTTGTTCCTAGAGAGCTGAGCTGATCTCTAGCCCAGGTTAGGAGAGATAGTCCCTGGTGACCAGCTTTCTTTGGGTACACAATACAAATTTGCTTTAATTTGATTTAAAATTGGAGTTGGTGGTCTTTTCTTTGCATGGTGGTTCAACACTCTGAAATTCCTACTTGATTTTATAACATTTTCTTCCTTAACCCTAACCCTAACCCTAACCCTGCAGCCCACCAGTTTCCCACCTTTTAAATTAAGTTCTTTAATCACAGCAATATAGTATTTAAGTATAATGGACTAGGTCATTATTTGCTCTTGAATAGTTCATAAGAATATCTATCCAAAGTTTAAAACTAGAATGGTGTGTAATGAGGATTTTCCACATAACCTGTAAGTGATGTGAAGAACGAAAACTTACTATTCAAAACATAAACCATTCCATCTGTAATTAACTGTATCCTGACTGTCAGTGGGACTGAAATATTATGTGACATGATTCTTACAAGTAAAAATAAAATGAAAAGAGTATTTCTGTTTCAAATAATTATTAATGTTTTTGGGTGATTAAGTCACAAAAATGGAGAGGTATCACACAAATTCACAGGACACATTAACTCCTGAGCGAGCTGTTTAAATTGAATAACAAGGTGTTTTTAAAATAAATCCCCAGTCATCACTTTAAAGCTGCTTGGCTCAGTTTCCTTTTGCACCTGGAGTTCACTGGACATCAAAGAGAGGAGTCCCTGAAGCCCGCCTGGCCCTCCAGGTAGCCTTTGGACGCCTGTTTTTGTCACTCACGTTGTTAGTGCCTTGTTCTGGGACAAAGCCCAGAGCGTCTTCAGACTGAGATTCTCTTGAATGTAACGTTCCCACCTCCCTCTCTTGGTGCAGTCCTGTCCACGGGCCGGCCAGGCTGTGTAGCCCTGGCCATCCAATGCCTAGCTTCCAGTGTCTCCTCCATCACCTCTCACTGGAGAAGCTCCACTTAGTCATTCTGTAACTAACCATTACCTTCTCACTGAAGGTACAGTCTGCGTTGACCTCTTGCCTCCACCCTTCATATCTTATCCAACAACCTACTATCGTTTTCCTTCGGCGTCCTCCACTCCGTTGAAATCTCTCCCACCCAAAGCTCACACCCAATTCCAAATATGGTGGCCATGGCTCAAGCTACCGCTTCACCATTGGACTTCCATCATTGTGTCTTCCTTCCTTTGCTTCCTGACACCATATTTCCAGGTTTTCCTCTCCAGTTTCTCTGGAAGCGCCCTTCAGGTAATCACCGGGTAGTCTCTCTGGGCGACTTGTTAAACTTGGGGTTCACTTGGAAAGCCTGGTGAGCCAGCATTCAACTAGCCCTTGCTCCCTCCGTTCTGCCCCAGCATCTGGCCTTTAACATCAGGTGCTGCTGCACAGAGCTGCAGGCCATGACCACAGACAGCAGGGCCACCTCTGTGTGCTTCCTGACCCTCGCTGCCCGAGGAGAGCTGTGGCAGTGTGACCTTAGCCCTGGGGCACTGAGGCAGCCAACCACCCTCCCCAGTCCAGAGGGCAGAGCAGTTATCCAAAGAGAACTGTTACTCAGCTGTAAGGTGGGACTTATTTGGGACCCAGAGTCAGGTCCTTATCCCCCTTTTTCCTGTGTGGAATGAGAATTTCTATTTTATTCCTGCCTCATCATTATATTTTGGAAACACACATTTGTTTTGTTTCACAGTGTGTACTTGGAGATAAATTTTACCTCAGGATCGAACATAATTTGAGTCTCAATTATATTTAATTTGGATGATATTTGCATGAGACTTTGAACTTCAGACTTTACAGTGGATAATGGAATGAGTTTAGACTTTTGGGGCTGCTGGAATGGAATTAATGTATTTTGTATATGAGAAAAACACATTTTAGGGACCAGGGGAGGAATGTAATATTTTGAATATTTTTGTCCCACCCCCAACTCAGATTCATGTGTCGAAACTCTGACCCCAATACTATGGTATTAGGAGGGAGGGCCTTGGGGAAGCAATTAGATTGTGAAGGTCACGCTCTCAAGAGTGGTCAGCAGTGGCCTTAGGAAGGAGGCTTAAGATTTCCTCTTATATTTTCAAAGTTTCATAGGTTCAGTTATTATGTTTATGGATTTGAGTTTTCAAAAAAGAGTTAGTAAATCACAGATTCAATAAGACCAACAATATCAAGCAGAAAGAATTAGACAGAAAAAAATCTGCCCACTTAGTCTGTATAATGCAGCTGCAGAGAGAGAGAGAGAGAGAGAGAGAGAAGGGGAGGGAGGGAGGAAGAAAGATCTTAAAGGGAAAGAAAAACACAATTTTTTCAAATTTCAAAAGTAAGATGAACAGCTATTATTTTCATTGCAATAATATAAGCCAGAAGACATTGGGAGGGCATTCTCAATATGCTTAAAGAAAAATTGCCAATTTGGATGTGCATTCATCAAAAATGCCCTTTAAGAATGAGAGTGAAATAAATTTATTTCAGGCAAACAAAATTTGAGCTAGTTTCAAGCAGCAGATGTTCTTCAAATGAAAGAAAGTATTATTCAAAATAAATAGGTGCAAATACAAAAAGAATTAGGTTGCCAGAATATGGGGGTAAATATGAATAAATGCTATTAGGCTGAGTTCACCCATAGATACAACCATTCTGGTTACGTCTGCATCTCATTACATGGACTTAAAATATAAAGCAAAGCTAGGTAGACCTGGAATGAGGATTAAACAAATCTAAATCAGGACTGCTATTCCATATGACTACTGTGTCCATAAAACCTCCTCAGTAATTTATAGTCACATCAATTTTACTTAGTCAGAAAACTTATATTTAGTCAGATATATCATACTCAGATAAAATAAAATTAGTCAACAGCTTTGGGCTACCACACGTTTTAAGTATATAGCTTTGACGGTAAAGGGCGTTTTCTTTCCTAACAATCACCCCAGTCTCAAGAGTCCTCTCCTGCCCTCAGAGATGGGCACCGATCCCCAGGAGGTAGAACCAAGGACTAAGTCCCCACCTCTTGAAGGTTCCGCCATCTCACGACACCATCACGCTGGGGACCAAGCTTCCAGCACATGGAATTCTGGGGCACAAATCATATCCAAATCATGGAACAGAGATTCTTAGCCTTACAGATTCCTAGGATAACAGAATACAGTAAGATGATGTTATAGTCAGTTTTATACCAATGCATTGGAAAATGCAGATAGACCAGAAAAGTCCCGAGGAAAGCACTTCTTCTCACTACCTCATCTCACACAGTAGAAACAGAAAGTCGACATCGTCTTCCAACTAGGAAGAGGTCAAATCTGTGATCTGGACCTTCCCTAAGAAACCCCCAAGCTCAGGCAGTGTTGCCAGGGAATTCGACCAAATATTTAAGAAAGAAAACTTGTCTAGAGAAGCATGAAGATTTAGCACGACCAGGTACAACCTGACATGGTCTGATTAATTGAAACATTTCACAGCATTACTAAATGCCTCCGGAAGGGTTCGTCGTTAAATTTTTCTGATTCCAAAGTTCTTATCTCTTTGCTATACTGCCTTCCAGACTGTAGAGGGGTACAAGAATAAACTGATACCGACAGACAGACAGACAATGGATAGATAATGCATAGTCTTCCATGTGACTGCTTCCACTGGTCTTATTTGGAAAGGACTAGAAGGCCAAGGGACCTCTAGTTCCACTAGACCTGACAGCCTTTCCAGATGGGATGCAGAACCGCACGGAAGAGTCCCAAAGGCCTCCATCACAGAACACGTGTGGTTTTCGCCCTCATCCTTCACCACCCAGAGCCCCGTGGCTTTGCTGAGTGGAAGCTTCAATGTTTCTTACTCGGTAGGTTAGAAGGCCTCATTGCTGTCTGGAAGAAACCCCAGGCCTGAGAGATCTCAAAGTCCAGTGAAGGGTCTGACTTCCACAGCCCTTAGCTGCTGAAAGGCTCTCCTCAGGCACATTGCCGCCGGCCAGAGCCCTCCACGTGACAACTGTCCTACCTGTGTGTCCAGGTGCCGCTCGCACACACCCATCATTCAGTAGGAGTCTCTACGGGGGAACCAGCAGCCGTGGCGCTCTGGCTGGAAGGAGGGAGAGCGAGGCGAGCTCTGTGCATCAGGCTCTGGAAGCCCACCAGCTCAGGGTGCTCCTGGCGCCACGTGAGCCGCGCAGCTACCCGCAGCCTGGAGGAGAGGTAATGGATTTGAAGTGGTTGCTCTAGAAGCTGCTTCCCATGTGGCTGCATGGGGAAGAGAGGAGAGCCAGGTAGAAGGGGACTGGAAATGACTTCTGCCACACAGGAATGGAGAAGGGCTGATGCACAGCGTGAAGTAAGCCGACGGCTGAGAAAGTGGCACAAGTTCTGTAAAAAGGGAAAAAATCCACCCACGGAATCAGAAAATGTGCAGCCTCTGTTGGTAACAGCTGAGGTTGATATTCCTCGGGATCCCACGGGGCTTCTCCTTCAGCCTCCCCCCTGCAGCCCGAGTCCTCTCAGTGACCTGGTCACTGAGCTCGGCTGTTCCTACCCACCACGCCATGGCCCTGGTCTTCCTGAGGCTTTCCCTCGTGCACTCTCCAGGCAAGGCAGAGCTCCCCGACTGCCTCACGTGGGCGAGGCTATTAGGTCAGTGCTCACTCTCACCCCAGCGGAGCTCAGCGCTCAGAATGGGGGTCTCTCCTCTGGTATTACCTTACTCATCTATCCAACTTACCTTCCTGGCAGAGCCTGACACACACTGTTTACTCAACAAATCTTTGTTGAATTTGTTAATTTCTTGGGTGATGATAAGCAATTCATTGCACTTCTCTGCTTGTTCACTGTCTTATCTGTAAAATAAACAGGATGGACCATCTCATTCCCAAACTCCTCTTTACCAATAAATTTCTAATTTTCTGGGAGCTGAGGCTGCAGTGTGGGCTTATCAGTTTGAGGTTGCAAGTAAGCTGTTGGCATGAAATTTTGCATTAGAAAAACAATAAAACAAACTGGAACGTGTATTAGAACTGCAGGCCTCCCAATCCTGCAGAAACCCACACAGGAAGACTGATAAACAGGCGTGCTTGGTATCCCGTGGCCCTCCCGCACCAGTGACACATCTTCTTAGTATACATGGTCCTATAGCTGTGATCCAGGTTTTCTATTTTATAATGGGAAACAAAGTTAAGGAGGATTCAATTGTCTCTTTTTTCCTGTTTTATGTTAGATTTTATGTTTTTTCATTACAAATTCCATTACAAAACTAGAATAGGAAAAAATCAAAAGCTCAGAAAGTTCCTGGGGTTCTGTCTGGAAGCAAATGATGCTCATTGTTACAAGATTTCATTAACCTAACTACAATCAGAAGCCAAGGCTTTCCATTTGTTTTTACAAACTTTATGCCTAACGGGAAGATAGATTCATATTGAGGTTCAGAAAAGATTTATTAGACTCTCTAAAAAGATTTCTGCAAAAAAATGACTTATGTTTTAACATGGTTCTGCCCCAAGGAATTCAGTTTCATATAAACTCAGCGTTGTGAAACCAACTTTTCACAAAGCATGGGAAGCTGTGCTTTTAATTTTAATTTAAAAATGACTATAAGAAAACCAGGTTATGTTTCCATGACTACCTCGCCATGGTTACCCCAACAATACCTTCAGGGGTGGGTGCTGGTAATATTGTGAACTGAGTGTTTGGTGTCCAACATTTTTTGGCTAAAATGTCCTGCCCTGGGCTATGTTAAATAACTGCACCATCGAGGAGCCCTGGCTCACTTTTGTGCCAGGGAGGAAAACCATAGGAAGAATCCCAGGACTCCACGGGGCTGGGGCTGGGTTCATTATTCTCATGCAGATTTTGAGCAAGGAAAATACCTTGAACTGGAGGAGTCTCAGGAAAAGTGTGAGGTGGTGAGATCACTTCACTCACTGATGACAACTGAATGATTCAGAGTGGCAGACAGTGTCACGTCTGATAGTGTCACGCCTGTCACCTATGTCCTGTGCTGGTGAGCACGCTGCGCGTCGATGGCCCGTGAAGAGATGGGCCGTGGTACCTCTGCAGTTCAGCTCCGTGCCGCAGGTGGCAGGAGCCCACTGAGCAAGGAGGCTCTCGTAGGGTGATGAGAGGGGCGGGGCCGGGAGAAAGCAGTTAGAGAGAGGATAGTTCATCCCCGACTAAGGTTCTTGTGGTTTGCTTTTAAGTTACCAAAGTTTGAAAACCTGAAGGGCCTGTTCTGCCTGATGAGAGCCATGCTGCAGCACCCTTAAGAGTAGATCTCTTTTCTTCCTGTGTGATTGCTCAAATAGAATACCTTGTTCTTTAAAACATCGAAATAGCCAATAAACCAACATGGTAACTCCCCAAGGCAAAGACAGAGGCACTCCAAGCAGAACATTCAAGTGCCCAGACGCAGAACTGCTTCCTCCAACGACTGCAGTCATGGAAAAGCAAACAAGTTACCAGGAAAAAGATTCAATATGCAAAATACACTTGATTTCCACACAGTACTTAACAAAGTAGCAAAGACTTGGTTTTAAGAATGTTCTAGTCTCCCTGATTGTGGAGGCAACGCAGCCGAGGATGAGCCAGTGTCTGGGTGGTCTTGGGTTCTCTTCCTCCTCCTCCTCCTCCTCCTCCTCCAGGTGTTTTGTTCTCTTGTATTAGAGGACATACAAAAGGAAATAATGTGGTTTAGTGACTCATAAGCCACTTCTGGATCAGGTAGAAGTGGGTAGCATCTTTTAGCATTTTGTCACTCTTGGGAAATGAATGCAAATGGAACCGTGCAGGGTTCCCATGGCCATCTAGGTCATGATGCTTGGGCGTTTCATTACACATGCCCTTTTACAGCCATTTCATTTTATTACAGACTCTGAAAAGTATGTGCAAACTTTTTTTTCTTCAAATGGAGAACATGTTTGATACGTGCAAATGGTTAAGGGCCAAACTTCCCTGAATCCCCCAGTTCTGCCTCAATTCACTATAACTGGCCTTATTAAATGTAGTAAGTATAATCAAAACTGACTATCCATTTGGATCTTAATTATCAGACAGGGTGGCTGGAGGGTGTCCATTTTCACTCACTGAAAAGGGCACTGCATGTCCATTGGGCCTGCAGCCAGAGGCTCAGATTCTCACAGCTCGGCCTCCAAGCAGCTGTGAACGTGAAGTCCTCAGAATACCAGGCTGTACTTGTACGTTCTGGGACAGCTGCCTAAGCGCAACCTCTTCCAACAGGCTTTGATTCCTCTGAAGGGATCTCCCAGTTCCTGTCCAAACGCTCTCCCTGAAGGTGCTCCTGGGCTCAGGGTGGCACCGCAGGGAAACAGTGCCAACCGCTGGCTCTTCAGTGTGTGGTGAAAGGTGTGCAGCCTCCAGGCCTGTCCCCTCCTCCTCCCTCTCGGCTTCCTGCCCCAGGCTCATTCCTCTGTGTTCTCAGATCCCCTAGAAATCAAGGTGCAGTTCTCCTAAATCAGCTGCTGAGAGGCAGGGAGGGGAGAGGACTCAGCTCCTCTGCATGCTGGCTGCAAACAGGGTCTGGAGTTTACAGCACAAAGAGCCCCGGATTCATTTAGACTAAACCATCATGTTGCAAACCGTGAAGATGGAGTTCAGAAAAGGGGGCTTGTGCCTAAGATCACACAAGCTCCGGGGCGGATCTAGAAACCTCTTTTCCTGCCTTTTATGTGTTGAGGTTTGTCCAGAAATGTGTGTCAGGAGGAGAGTTTTACCCCAAAGACTTACATGTGGTCACAACTTGGAGGAACACCAAGGAGGCCCAGTGTCCAGTGGCAAAGCCTTGGTCAGTTGGCCAAACACTTTATAGTTTGCTCGTTTTGCTTCCTTTTTACTTTATTTAAAGTGTAACACACAGAAGGTTTTCCAGCAGCAAAATGGGATTGACATTGACTGCAGCAATTTATTTACTGATTTCATTGCTCTGCAAATAAACTGCAAGTGAAGGAAAGATGAGTCCCTATTTTGGGACACAAACTTGCATCTATATATAGATATTGAGAAATATGCTTTTCTTATGTGCTCTTTTTGTTATATATGACTAAATGTTTTTTCTTTCTTTTTTTCTTTGATGTTTTTCTTTTAAAGTATCAAGAATGGGTACCTGGCTTATGTGTCTTCACTCTTAAATGGCAAAAGAATTAGCTGATCCAATAGCATTTTCCTTGGTTGATGCTTATTTGCAAAATATCAATTTCTTGATCTCATTCATGTATGAACACTGTAAACCACAGCAAAGGATTGATTCCTATCTTAGTTAAATTTATAAGAGTTAAAAACTAAAATTCCTTTATAAAGGAATATGTACGTACTCAAAAATATCTCAAAAACTCAAAGAAGAAAATTAGCCACAAGAACAGAAAACAGGCCACTGTTACACCTGGCTAGTTACATGATGGATGTCAAAACCCTTAAGATCTGCAGACAAGGAAAATGAAGAAGAAATACAGAGACACACGCGGTGTGACGATTCTGGCACCATTTTAAGCCCACAAAGTCAAGAAAGCGCCTGCTCACCTAGAGGGGTCTGTCAGACTCACCCTGTGCTCCCACGGGCGAGATTGTTACCCCCATGTCCTCTGGCCTGCAGCTTGTGGCTAGCAAGCCCCCGAAACCCAGCAGGGAGGGATTGATTGAGCCTGGAGAACTCGGGACACGGAGCCACACCATTAAAAGGCTGCCCAGCTGGACAGGGGCATCTCTGAAGCTGAGTTCCTCAGACGACTTCCTGATCCCTGTGAGATTTTCTTTACTATTTAGTGTCTGCTCCCTGTAATATCTTTTACGAGATCATTAGGCAGTTCACTCTGGTCATTCACCTTATCTTTAAAAAGTATATGAAGCAGATATTGTAATTCTGATTTTTTGTGTTGAGGAAACTGATTCTCCGTTCCCACACTCACCATTGTGAGTGAATAAGTATAATTCACAGCCAGGTGTTGCCGGATGATGCAGACCTGAAGGCCCCAGCGAGAGGGTGCCCTCAGATCCCACCAGAGGTGTGATCTGGCCTGTCGCACAGGACTGGGGGGGACAGATGAGGCAGGGGAACACCGGAGAGGCCAGGAGAATATCCCAGGAGAGCAGCCTGCCCAGCCTGGCGGAAACGGCGCACACGTGGGGAAGCAGGTGTGGTAAGGATGGAAGAGTCATTGACACCCTCAGCACATCCCTAGACGGCAAGCAGCAGAGTTACCAGTCAGGGAGGAAGCAGGACGACTTAGCCAGCAGATGACGTCCGCGGGGTCACCGGAGAACAACCTGGAGACGGTGCCTGAAAGTCAAGGGTCTCCTGTGTTCCCTGAATCGACGTGGGTGATACTAGAGCGAGTCTTGATGGTGGAGATTCGCACCCTCTCCGGCCTTGGGAAAAGGCTGCCTTGATCTAAGTCTCTTAGATCAAGTTTCTTCCCTCCCTGGATCCTGTTTCTGAAATGTGCTTCCTCGCACCCTTGAAGGTAGGATATTCAACACGAGGTCCCCAGGCCATTCTTCCAGAACCTGCCCATCCCCCTGCCTTACAGCATCTTACCTACGTCATGGGGCTCCTTCTCACCCCCAGGCTTTCTCCCCAGGAGCCTGCAGGTTAAGATGCAGTCTCTTCTGAGGGAAGCTGATGGTGGCTGATTCAGTACTAAGAGAACACAGAAGGGATCAGAGAGCAGTGTTAGAGTCTGTAAACAAGTCAAAATAACACCTGGCATTTTGCCAGGGGAATGTTAGAGTTCGTAAACAAGTCTGGATGGCGCCTGCAAAATGCCAGAGGGAGTGGTTTGAGAAGTAACAAAAGCGAGCCATTAAGTGTGGAGATTCCTGATTGGTTGACTGATGTATCTAGTTTATGCTAATTAGATAAGCTGTGTGGAATGTATAAATACTGCTCCTGTCCTGCAGTAAACGGCTCCCTCTCCTGCTGTATCAACGTACACAAGTTATTTGTCACCCCCCGGTTATTTTGCTGCAGCCAGCCGGACTGCGGCAGAGCAGACTCATTATCAGTGATGACTGAGCAGTTATGAAACTTCAGTATGCATCAAAATCACCTGGAAGGCGGGTGCAGACTCAGATTGCTGGGCCCCACCCATTGTTTCTGCTCTTGTGCAGATACTGGGGCTGATACTGCCTGTCTGGGGACCACATTTAAGAACCATCTCTCCAGGAGAAGACTGAACTGCGTCCTCAAGTGACTAGCTGATATCAATGTCTCCTGTATTTAGTGTAGAGCTCAAAGGGACCTCTTTTCTTCAGTAGGTCTAGACAGAATGAATGAACCACTTGTCAACGAGAAGTGATAGAATAAGAATTCATAGTCTTTATAATTTGGATGTTCAGGAGGTAATAGGATCAACCACTCCATGTCCTTAGGTAAATTTCAACTCTAGTGAATATCTAAGAATAAGAATGCACACACATGTGTTAAAATTGTGATCATAATTACCCACCCACAGCTTTTCTTAGGGGGGCAAAGGAATTGTATTTTGAGGTAGCAATGAAAATGTTGCTTGGCTTTTATTCCTACTTGATTATGCCCATAAATCTCCAGTGGCCTTGGCCTTCAAACAGCTTACTTTTATTCATGAACAATAAGGACTTTATTCATATATCAGCACAAGAGCGATGGGCTTTCATTTTGTAAAGACCGACAGCCATGGTTAATCCATGCAGCAGCCACGGTTTCCTGCTGCTGGTGAGACAGGACAAGAACAACCCTGGTTATTAGGAGGCCTGATGCCAACCGAGTACTAGCATGAGGTGTCTCTGGCATCTCTGAGAAATGCCTGAGGGAGTTAAGGACGGCCCAGCTCACATTATGCCAGATTTGTGTATTGATTATTTCAAGCTAAAATTGCTTGGAGAACTGTGACTTCAGAAAGAGCCATTTGTCCTGACGTTCCCGCCATTTAGCAAACCACAACCATGAATCTGGGAGGGATGCTCTGCACACATGATGGATGGAAAACGCCTAGATCACCAGACTGGTGGTGGGGTGCAGTCAGCTAACAGGCCCACCCTGAAGGAACCCTCACCTTCCCCAGCTCCCCCGACCCCGCCATGAGCGGCATCCCAGGTGTCACCTGCCCTGTCACCAGGCATGCGTTTGTCCCCGTCATTCCTTCCCCGAGTTCTGATTCCTTGTCTAACAGTGTGGGAAGCACCAGGCTTTGTGTGGAGATCCCCAGGTGCGTGCGGATTTAATGAAACATCCAGCTTTTCTCTCCTTACCTGCTCGTATGTTGATTGGGTTCCCACAGCCAGGCCAGGAGCCCACGTGAGAACTGAGGGGAGACGAGACCCCTCCCACGACATGCCAACACTCTCTGCAGACGCCAATGTCCCTCCCATGCCTTGTTCTGGGAATTGTTGAGCATCGCAGAAGCACGCTCCGTATGGATTCCAGCTTAGTGTCCTGCCAGGGCCACAAGGACACCTGGGCAGACCTGCGACCCGCCCCTCCCTCCCACCTGGCTCTCCCTCGCAGGAATTCAGCAGGACTTCAGCAGGCGGAGGGAGCCTCCGTCCCAGGCACAGTGACAGGCTTTGGGTGTGGCTGTCAATCAGCGCTCCTCCCTGCTCCACTTCCAAGTCCTGTCTCAGGTAAAAAGCTGAGGTGATCATGCGTATCACCTTTTCTTTTCACAGATTTTATAGCTGTATGCAGGCTATTTTTCTAATATCCAAATTGTATTTTGAGACTCTCTCTGTGTACCTGTCTATTCACTTCTCTAAGGATAGAGAAACAGAAGTACCTTCTACTTTTCCAATTATTCCAGAGGGAAGTCTGTACTGTAGTCCTCTCAGAGTGGCCAGGATAGAGTGGCCATGTCTCCTTCTTCATCGATTGACACATTTATCTGTCAACTGAGTAGTTGACTATCTTGCTGCATGTCAAGATTAGGAAACTGTCAGTTCAATCCGTTCACTCAGCTGTTGTAACAGAGTGTGCGCAGTAAATGATGGTCATTCTTTGTAGAGTGATTACAGTCCACAGGCAGCGAGTGGCCGGAAACGGAGGTGGAGGTGTGGAGGAAGCAGCCTCGTGGTGGACAGTGTTGCAGGCAGGAGCTGCAGGCCCCAGGAGGCTGCTGGGGGGCGTGAGGTAAGGGTGGGCAGTAAAGGTGACCAGTCAGGCTTTCCCTCAGGCACTGTTCTGGGGAGGGGGGTACAATGGGTGGATTTGGAACACCCAGACCAGAGACAGGAAAGCAATACAGCAGTCCAGGTAGGAAATATGAGCACAGTAAATACGGTCACTGAATTTCTTAAAACAATTGCTCAGTTTTAAAGCTTTCTTTGATGATAAGCATGTTTAAAAGCATATAAGATCAGAACAGATATTTTAAAAATTAAATATCAAGAAATAACACATTTGAACCAACATTTGAACCACATTTGAACCAATTAATTAATTGGTTCAAATTCACATTTGAACCAATTAATTTAAGCTCACTGACTTTGTCATGACATTAAAATTAAATATCTGAGACCACTTATTAAAGTGTTTGGTTTTTTTGTTTGCTTGTTTGTTTTTTGAAGGATGCCTAAAAAATGTTTCTTCTGATTCAAGAGTGGCTAAAAAGATAGCTTTCTTTGGACAAGGCAGTCCATAATAAATTGAAGTTAGGTTCCCACCTGTGGATTGAAATAATGTTTAGTTAACACAATGGTTTTCAAACTTTTCTGGCAACTGATTTTACTTTACAAATGAAAGTTTCTGCAGAAATGTAACAAAGATTGAGAAGGAATCAAGTGACCCAGATCCCTGCCCATATCACCCTTTCACCAAATTCCATGGCATCATGTCCCTAAGGACTCTCCTTGGCATCCAGAAGAGGAACACAGCTGAGAAACCATTAAACTGATTAAACCCCAAGATCTGAAGCCAGGTAAACTACCAACCAACAAGTGTGCACACACCCACACCCACACAGTCCATGGATCATCTCATACCTAAATCAGATGACCATTAAAAATCAATTTTTGTTATATGTTTTCAAGTAGCTGATTTACCCCCAAACTGGAAGAGCTACAGGAACACAGTTCACAAGAGTGACCTAGATCCACAAGTCTTACGAAAATACCTTTTCCTGGGTTGAGAATATAAACCTGTCATCACCTTATGTGTCTTGAAGACATTCTGACAGGTTTATGGTGACACCGAGGTCACTTACAAAGGGGGAAATCTGTACTCAGATGCTGGGTAGTCCACTGCTTCCTCCAGGCAACTACTCGCCTGAAATCTGCCATGAAATCCTCAAGAACCTCCCCAGGGAGCATCTTGCCCTCATTAACTACTAACCTACTACATGCAGATTTAAATCACATTGTCGAGTACAAACTCAACTTTCAAAAAGAAAACTCTCTTTTAAATAAGAGGAATAGTTGTACGGCTGCAATTTATACGTGTATAAGCCTTTGTAAATAGTTGTTGAATAGAAAAAAATAAATAACGGACACTCTTTCCTGTTTATGATTCCATTTTTAATAAATATCCAGAATAGGTAAATCCATAGAGACAGAAAGCAAATCAGTGGTTTCCAGAACTGAGAAGAATTAGGACTGCATGCTGGGGGCCCAGCTGTCTTTTGGGAGGATGAAAGTCTTTGGAAGGTTTTCGTCCCACTGACTATCACTGGTGGTGATGACACCTTTGTGGGAGCCTGGGAAGAAGCCAGAGAGGAGGAACGGAGCAAAGGGTCACAAGACAGCACCTGGCAATAGGAAGTCCACCTCCAGTTGGTTTCAATGAGTGGATTCAATTCTCCAACCAAAAGACACAGTGTGGCTGGATGGGTCAGAAACAGGATCCAAGTGGGGCCCACAAGACTCCCTTTAGCTTCGAGGGTGCTCACTCCTGAGAGTGAGGAGACAGGGAGAGATCTTCCAGGAACACTCTAATGAAAAAAGCCTTTATATTGGAAAATGTACTCTAAGAAGATATAAAAGGAGAAAAGAGGGTCATTATGCAATGATGGTGGGGGTCAAACCATCAAAAAGACTTAATGATTGTAAACACAGACCAACACTGGAGCAGCTAAATATTTAAAGAGGAACCCACTGTTTAAGAGAATAAAATGAAACAATACAACAGTAAGGAACTTGAACACTCTCAGCAATTGAGTAGATGATCCAGAGAGAAAGTCAATACAAAAACAAGGGATTTGAATAACACTGTAGAGAAAATGTTCCCAAAAGACATACCACAAAACATTCTATGCACCATCAGAATCACACACATGCATTTCAAGCATATGTGGCACAATTTCCATAGGCCATCTGATAAAAGTTTTCAACAAATTATGTATAGAAGGGAAAACTAGAAATCCATATGCAACGAAATGAAAAACCCCTATCTCTCACCATGCACTAAACTCAACTCAAAGTGGATCAAGGACCTAGGAATAAAACCAGAGACCCTAAATCTAATAGAAGAAAAAGTAGGCCCAAATCTCCATCATGTGGGATTAGGCCCCAACTTCCTTAATCAGACTCCTATAGCAAGAATTAAAATCAAGAATCAATAAATGGGATGGATTCAAACTAAAAAGTTTCTTCTCAGCAAAAGAAACAATCTGTGAGATGAACAGAGAGCCTACATCCTGGGAGAAAATTTTTACCTCTCACACATCAGATAGAGCACTAATCTCTAGGGTATATAAAGAGCTCAAAAAGCTAAACCCCCCCCCCCAATAACCCAATCAATAAACGGGCCTAGGACTTGAGCATACACTTCTCAGAAGAGAGAAACAAATATATAAAAACAAATCAACAAATATATAAAAAAAAATTATCATCACTAGCAATTAGAGAAATGCAAATCAAAACTACTCTAAGATTTCATCTCACTCCAATCAAAATGTCAGCTATTATAAAGACAAACAACAATAAGTGTTGGTGAGGATGTGGGGGAAAAGATACACTCATTCGTTGCTGGTGGGACTGCAAATTGGTGCAGCCAATATGGAAAGCAGTGTGGAGAATCCTTGGAAAATTGGGAATGGAACCACCATCGGACCTAGCTATCCCTCTCCTGGGTCTATACCAAAGGACTTCACACAGCATACTTCAGGGACACAGCCACATCAATGTTTATAGCAGCACAATTCACAATAGCTAAACTGTGGGACCAACCTAGATGGCCTCAGGAGATGAATGGATTAAAAATGTGGCACAACATATACACAACAGAATATTACTCAGCAATAAAAGAGAATAAAATCATGGCATTTGCAGATAAATGGATGGAGTTGGAGGAGATAATGCTAAGTGAAGTTAGCCAATATCAAAAAACCAAATGCCGAATGTTTTCTCAGATATAAAGAGGCTGACTCATAGTGGGGTAGGGAGGGGGAGCGTGGGAGGAATAGATGAACTCTAGGTAGGGTAGAGGAGTGGGAGACGAGGGGAGAGGGCATGGGTTAGAAATGATGGTGGAATGTAATGTAATGTACTTACATGTACATTAGTACATGTATGAATACACGAATTGGTGTGAATATACTTTGTATACAACCAGAGATATGAAAAATTGTGCTCTATATGTGTAATATGAATTGAAGAGCATTCTGCTGTCATATAAATTTTTAAAATTTATGTATAGAAGGAATGTTCAAATAATAACAAAAATTATATACATATATGAAACCTTAAATAATCCACCAAAATGTTAGAAATAATAAATTAATTTGGTAAAGCTGTTGGATTTAAACATTTATTCATTTCTATACTAACAACAAAAAGGATTTAAGAAAACAATTCCATTTACAATAGCATCAAAAGAAATAATATATTTAGGAATAAATTTAACCAAGTAGATGAAAAATCTGTACTCTAAAAACTATAAAACATTGATGGAAGATTTTGCCAAATAAGCAAGCAAATGGAAAGATAACCCATGTTCATGGATTGGAAAAATTAATATTGTTAAAATTTTGGGGGGGCTGGGGATGTGGCTCAAGCGGTAGCGCGCTCGCCTGGCATGCGTGTGGCCCGGGTTCGATCCTCAGCACCACATACAAACAGAGATGTTGTGTCTGCCAAAAACTAAAAAAATAAATAAATAAATTCTCTCTCTCTCTCTCTCTCTCTCTCTCTTTTAAAAAAAATTAATATAATCTAAAACAATTTATAGATTGCATGTAATCCATATCAAAATTCCAGTGACATAGTTCATAGTTATACAAAATAGTCCTAAAATTTGTATGTGGAACCACAAAATTCTTTTAATAGCCAAAGCAATCTTGGACAAGAGGAGCAAATGTGGAGGCATCACACTTCCTGATTTTGAAATATATTACAAAACCTCAGTCATCAAAATTGGACGGCATTGGCACAAAGACAGACATGTAGGCTGGTGGGACAGAACAGCAGGCTCAGAAGTAAGTCCACCCAAGATCCACTGATCTTTGACAAAGAAAGAACAATGGGGAAGGACAGTCTCTTCAACAAATGTGTTGGGTAGAGTGGATATTCACACCATATACAGTCTCTCACACCAGATACAAACATCTCTTCAAAGTGGTTTAAATACTTAAGTGCAGACCCGAAATTATAAAACTACTGGAAGAAAACATGGGGTAACCTTGTTCCCATTGGTCTTGGCGTGTGTTTTTTATGAGACACCCAAATCACAGGCAACTAAAACATGAACAAGTTGGATTGCATCAACTAAGATGCTTTGTGCAGCAAGGCAAGCAATCAACAGAGGAAAGACGCAATCTACAGAATAGGAAAAACGTGTTTAAACTGTCCATTTGATGGGAAGTTAACAGCCAAAATATGTAAGCAATCCAAACTGCTCAATACAAGGAAACATAACCCAATTAAACAGAGGTGATGGACCTCAATACATGTTTCTCAGAAGTCATATAAATGGCAAAATGGCCAAAAAAAATGCATATTTTTTGCTGCCCAAAAATGTTGCGGGTATATGAATTTTTACAGCCGTAATGGTAATAAAAATTTTTGCTACAAAATGTGCAGAATCATTAGTCATCAAAAAAAATACAAATCAAAGCCTCAATGAGACAGGGATCTACACCTGTTAGAATGGCTGTTTTCAGAGACATGAAAGAGAACAGCTGTGAGTGAGGCTGTGCGAGAGAGAACACTTGGACCCTGCTGTGGGGTTGTGAATTTTTATAGCCATTAGGGAAACAGAATGGAGGTTCCTCAAAAAACTAAAAACAGAACTGCCATTCAACCCACAAGTTCAACTTCCAGTGTACACCCAAGGGAAATGAAATTGAGGTCAAAGAGACATCTTCACTCCCACCGGCACGGGGACATTAATCCCAATACGCAAAACAGAGCAATAGAGTGCCCATGACTGACCAGAGGTCAGGACAGTGAGGTGCATGCACAGACGATGACACACGATTCTGCCTTAGAAAGGGGGAGCTTGTCCTCGGCAACCTGGGCAGAGCTGGGCGGCAGTGCCAGGCACCAAGCACAAATAACGCACGACTGATCTCATTGTGTGCAATCTAAAGTCGGACTCCGGGAAGCAAAGTGGGTTTGCCATGGGCTCAGGGTTGGGAAAATGGGGACATGTTGATCAAAGGGCGAGGGGTTCAGTCATGCAGGATGAATAAATTCTAGAGACCTAATGGACACTATGGTAATGATGGTAATGATGGTTAGTATTGAGATCTGCTAAGAATGTTTGACACTTAATTAAATCTTTAGAGTCAGGGTAGCAAAGTATAGCCTGAGGGACAATCCCGTTTGTCTATTTTTGAAAATAACTTTTATAGGAACATGGCCAAGCCCTGTGGCTATTTTCATGTCACCACAGCAGTGTTGAATATTTGCACAGTTATTTACTAACTCTTCCTTTACCCAGAATGTATCATGTGTACTTTTTCTGCCACCTCCCATTTAGTGTAACAGTAGTGTCTTGCCTCATCCCTTGAGTTGGTCAGTGTGAGAGCAGTGCACAGCCCTGAGAACCTGACAGGAGCTCCAGGGCGGCTCCACTTGGAGGCAGTGCTCCCTGTGGTCCTCCTGTGGTGCGGGCGGGCTGTTCCTCTCTGTAGTGTGGTCAGCCAGCTGTCCTCTGACTCTCCTGCAGCCCACCCGGACCACTGTCAGGCATAAGTGTACTCCTCCTTCTTTTTAATGCTTCCTAAGCCTCTTTCTGTCCTTCGATTCCTGGCCAGGAGTATCTGGTGAAGCTGCAGGCCAGGCCCACAGACCACAGAGGACAACTCCTGAGAAACAAGTTTGCTTTTACAATGATGGCTGCTGTCTAGTTTTAAATGTGTTGGCACAAAATTCTGATTTATTTTCACCAATTAGAGTGTCAGTTTTTGCCATGACAAAAAATGGATTTCTGACACTATATTCCTGTTGATACTCATTTTCCTTATGTCTAACCCTAGAAGATTCCGTGTCTTTTTCAGCACACGGAAGGTGAAGATGTACACACTCTGGTTGAAATATAGAAAGACTGCTGTCCGACCCTCTCCCCTCTGCCTGTGTGGAGCCCCTCTGGGACCCAGCAGCCCCAGAACTTTGTTGGGCCCCGTTTTAAATCCACTGCAACAGAAATTTAAGTCAAAAAGTAAAACTCCTAATGGGGAGTGGCACACAGGTCTATGGCTATGTCTCCAATTACAAGTTAAGAAACACTGGCAGGACTTTATTCAGAATAACAGTGAAATAACTGTTTTAGGTTTTAGAAATATATATATAATTCCTATTTACTAGAAAAATGAAACATTACTCACCTGACCATTGCTTATGGATATAATCAAGACATTGCATTTTGTAATACTTAACCTTTAAAAAAAACCCTATATTTCTAAAAATACAAATAATTTATTTAATAAAAGAGAAGGACAGAAAATTCTGGATAGTAATTTGACCCAGAAATAACTCCACATATTTGTTTGGCACATTCTTTTACCTTTGAGTGGAAACAGAAATGAAAGATGCTGGCAGCCATTTCTGAACCTTCAAAGTCAGTTACTTAAACTTATGGAAGTTTTCTAACCATGTAGAACATAAACATGTAGTGCGTTAGTATCCAACTTCTCGTTGACTTTATGGCTATTACTGTATCAAAAATATATTACTCATTTTATTATTCTTTATTTATTAATGCCTACGTGCCTATAATCATAGGATAAATTTTAGCAAGGTGCGTGGCCTGCGCTCAGCTGAGGTTCACTTTTGTGATTACTTTGTTTGCAATGAGTTTACAGAACATCCAGAAGAGTAGAATTTGAAAAGAAGGGTGACAACACAATATGTCCTATGGTCTTAAAGGTCTTCATAAAAATTAAAACGGAACACAACCCTGCCACCTAGTGGATACACAGAGAAATGAAACGGTGTTTACATTGTTTCAAAAACAATCGTAATAAATTTCAACAAAATGTTGCATGTTTCTTGAGCAAAATAGGACCTGCTCTCCTTACGGCTTTTGTGAAGATTTATGCATGTGTGAATAGGATATTTTTTGAAAATGGTTTGAAAACAATGAGACTTAGATATTGCAAGTTAGAAGGTAGACATAGTGTGTACAATGAGTGACAAATTAATGTTTTCATGGGTGGAATATCACAAAGCAAGAGCAAGAGAAGAAGGGGAGAGCAACAGATCTCTTTATTAAATTTTCCAAAGGGGAAAACAAATTTAAAAGGAGCATTGCTTAGCAAATCTTTAAAACATAAACCAGAAGCCCCCAAGGTTCAAGGAATTACTTTAGTCTTATGTATGGAAAGCTTGGCAATGAGAAAAAGTATCTTTTGGAAGAAATGTTAACGTCTGGGAAGAGGGAGAAAAGAGAAGATGCAGAGCGGCTGAAAGGAAGCCCGCACAGAGGTGCAGTGCTCCTGCAGCCCGCCTCCTCAGCTTGGCCTCAGACTTCCCGGGCTGGGTGGAGCTGGGGGAAACCAGGAGCGAGCCAGTGAGGGTGCTCAACTCTGCTCTGCCTTGATAAAGTGAAATAGCATCAAAAGGCTGAGTTGATACCAAGCAAAGGGAACCCGAGGCCAGTTACGTCCTCGCATGTCTGCTTGGTGTCATAGAACGCACAGGTGGCGTGAGTCTTGGGTCCAAGGTGGTCCTGCAAAGGTGCATAAGGTATGCAGGTGAAAACAGCAACAGCACAGATCCGTTTGGGGCTCTGAAAGTGATTTGTGGCCTATTTCTCCTCACTCCTATCAAGAACATCCCACTGTGTTTCTCAAAGTAAGTTTTTGAAGAGGAGAAAAGTGACTAAGACATAGTGTCAACTCAATCAAACATTTATTAAAATAACAATATGACATTGATCGTGTTCAGGATGTCCAAGTGTGCTTTCATGATGGTGTGGGTTTGTAGCTCTTTAATATAAGTGACATGAATTCCAGGGAATTCCCAAGGACATGGATTTCAAGGTGTTGAGGAAGAAGATCTGCCCGTGGCTATCAGCCTGTGACTGTGGAGAAAACCCTCCAGATTCCAGACTCCAGCTCAAGGCGCTGGACAGCTAGAGCCCTTGCCTTCTTGTCCATCTGTTACAAGGAGACCTCAGCAGGGTGATATATACATCACCCACACAGTCAGGGGAAAGAGGGCTGGCAAGCCTCGGCTAGCCACAGCATCCACAGTCATTTTCTGGGTGTGAAAGCCATGTGCCCTCTGCCCATTCCATCCTTGCTGGGCCTGTCAGTGGGCAGTTTTGATGGGCTTCTAGAGTGATACCACAAAAGAAATGAAGAAATGACCAGGAGGGACAGCAAGCTGAATGTTTACCACAGGATAGCCAGTCCGTGTACTGATAATTCACAGCATATTAGAGCAATTTGCAGTGTATGGAATAGGAAAATAGTTCCCCTGTAGCAAGAGGGAGATCAATGAGGTGGACAATAGTTTAGGGGCAATATTCTTGGGCTGGCTAATAAACAGGAGAGGTTGGTTCCAACACAGTTATTTGGAATTAGTGCTATATTCTTGGGTTGAAAATATGATTTGAACTGAGTGATAGTGACAATAAAAAGAGAAAAAAAATAAAATAGAATTGAGATCACTAGCATAATTTATGGAATAGAATGCTATTTGAGATCTAACAGATAAGCTCATCATATCCTTTTGAGAGGAATGATAAATAGTTCAGGGAACAGTCAAGATGAAAAAAAATTGTAACATTTGGAGGTTTGGTCTGCAACTGTACAGTTTGGGTGGGAGAGCCCGGGGAGGCCAGCATGCAGGGACAGCACTGAGGACAGAGGGTCCTCATGATGGATCACGTGACCAGGAGTGAGGGCGTGGACTCAGGGAAATGCAGAAGCAGTTCTTCATGTGCCACGGGTGGTAGTGATTGAAGAACAACCAGTATTTTTCTCTCCATTATTATTAGCTTTCTTCACTAAATCACTGTATCTCACGTGGACCTGTGAACTTTGTTCTTAGTTAAATTATTTATATAGAGACCCCCCATATACACCTTGAGGGTGGCCCTGAGCTGTGTGGCATAGGCAAAGGCACACACCACAGGAGCAAGGAAACTGCAGACAGCTGCGCTGGGGCCGGGTCCAGGCCTTGGTGGAGGAGGCCCGTGTGGACGGCTTCACTGAACAGCAGGAAGAGCCTGCCCCCTGGCTGTGGCCTGCCTGTGGGAGGTGGCCTGGGGCAGGGCAGTGCTCTGTGTGCCCGTGGAGGGCTGCGTAGGGCTGCATGAGGTGTGTCTCTACTTGCTTTGAAGATGTCTCGAGGTCCTCCTGCCCCTCGTCAGTGTTTACTGCAATGCAGGGAGAGTCCGACAGGTGGTTTAAGAAAGGGGAGTGGAGAGAATATAGACAAGTAATCAACCATTAAGACGAGGCTAGAGGGTCAGGACACAGCTCCCAAACCACGGCCTAATATGACTCAGAGTATGCTTTGGATGACAAATGTCCCCAAACACAATTTGTTTCTAACTGTGAAGCCATATAGTCAGAAGACCTAACGGTGTATGTGTGTGTGTGAGACTATGTGTGTGTGTGTGAGTGTGTGTGTATATGTGTGTGTATGTGTGTGTATATGTGTGTGCATGTGTGCATGTGTGTGTGCGTGTGTGTATGTATTGCGTGTGTGTGTGTATATGTGTGTGTGCGTGTGTGTATGTGTGTGTATATGTGTGTGCGTGTGTATATGTGTGTATGTGTGTATGTGTATGTGTGTGTGTGCGTGTGTGCGTGTGCGTGCGTGTGTGTGTGCATGTGTGTATGTGTGTATATGTGTGTATGTGTGTGCATGTGTGTGTATGTGTGTGCGTGTGTGTATGTGTGTGCGTGTGAGTGTGTGTGTATGTGTGTGCATGTGTGTATGTGTGTGCATGTGTGTGCGTATGTGTGTGCGTGTATGTATGTGTGTGCGTGTGTGTATGTGTGTGTATGTGTGTATGTGTGTGTATGTGTGTATGTGTGTATATGTGTGTGCGTGTGTGTATATGTGTGTGTGTGTGCATGTGTGTGTATGTGTGCGTGTGTGTGTGTGAGTGTGTGTATGTGTGTGCATGTGTGTATGTGTGTGTGCATGTGTGTGTATGTGGGTGTATATGTGTGTGCGTGTGTGTATATGTGTGTGTGCATGTGTGTATGTGTGTGCGTGTGTGTGTATGTGTATGTGTGTGTGCGTGTGTGCGTGTGTGCATGTGAATGCGTGTGTGTGTGTGTGTGTGTGTGTGTGTCTGGTGGAGGCTCAATGGGACTCCCCAGATGAGTTGACACAGGCTGTTCTAGTTAAGGGTAGGAGCAGTGCCGTCACCAGAGAGGAGACAGGACAGTATGTTTTCAAATAAAGACTTCCAAACTGACAGGAGAGAAAGCGTGGAAAGGGAAGAGGGAGGCAAGAGGCAGGCAGAGTTCAGACTCTGCATGGTCTACAGACACCGGACACTCCCGGCAAACCAGGCGCCAGGGAAGCACAGGGACTGGTGGCACCTGTCTGAGCTGTCGCTCTGGCTGCAGGCTGAAGGCAGGAGCAGGGGGAAGCTGCTCGGAGGTGACAGCGGAATGGGGTGGACTGACTCCAGGAGATGGATGGGACACCAGCTGCGGGGTGCACAGCCTCACAAGAGCACTTACAGGCATGGGTGGGGACAGGGAGTAGGACAGCTCGAGTGCAAGGTGCTGTGGGGCCCCGCGGGGTTTCCGAAGGGGAGATGCACCTGGAGGCTGGAGGCCTCTGACTGGAGGTCTGGGGTGAGGCTGGCCTGTCCCCCAGGCCACAGGCCTGTTGTTCAGCCCACGTGCCATCTGGACAGCAGGGCACTGGAGCCAGGCACATGCCTTCTCTGTGTAATAGTGGTTTCCAAATGCTAAAGGGGAGGAACACAGATGTGGCTGGTACACGCCATAAACAGAGTGCTCACTTACTGTACAGTGGGCTGCCCCAGGCCGGGCTCAGAATGAAACTCCAAACCACAGAAAGTGTCCCTTCTGCACCGACAGTGAGGCCCCACGTCCCCCTATGTTGTCACGTACACACCAAATGGCTTCCTGTCCTCACATTAGGGAGTCAGCTTCACACGGCCGGCCGTAGCATGCAGTTGAAGAGAGAGCCTTTCCCTGCACAAATACCCACACTGACCCCTCTCTGAATTCACTGAGACACCTACCCATTGCCAGATGTCCTCCAGTCTTGAGCCTGTGCTCTGACCCTGTGGGAGGTCTGTGTTCTCCATATTCAGAAAGAAGCAGTCTGGGGAGAGTGAGTGGCAACTTAAAAACAAGAATGTCCTCAAAAGCTGTGGCTTCATCACTCAGATCAAGAAAGACTGATCAAGCTGGGCGCAGTGGTGCACGCCTGTAAACCAGCGACTCGGGAGGCTGAGACAGGGGGACCGCGAGTTCAGAGCCAGCCTCAGCAAAAAGCAAGGCGCTGAGCAACTCAGGGAGACCCTGTCTCTAAATAAAATACAAAATAGGGCTGGGGATGTGGCTCAGTGGTCGAGAGCCCGTGGGAGCAATCCCTGGTTACTCCCCACCAAAAAATAAAGACTGATCAATATTAAGTTTTCCTTCTGAAATTTTGGTTGAGATTTTAAGAATTCACTTGCAGTCTACAATAGGTCTCCCAAAATATTCAACAGTGTCGTTTAGAAACTCGGTGGCCTGCAAGGCATTTGTTCTGATTATCTGTTCTGTGACAGAGCACAGAAGAAACTTCCTTTCAACTTCAACACTTCAGAGGTTAAAAAGGAAAAACAGTCCTGCTGAGGAGAAGCCTGACTCTGAGCGCCAGCTGTGGCCGCCATGTTTCCACTGCCTTTTCTTGGATTTGTGCAGCTGCGAAAAACCAAGTGTGGGCCCGAGGCTCCCGCGTGCCACAGTCTGTTTGCTTCAGCACTCACGCTGCTGTTTCGCTCCTGCAGGTGTCCACACGGGGTCCCCAGAGCCTAGGGACATGAGAAGAGTGGGTCAGGGGGCCTTCTGGTCCCTGTGTTGGTCTCAGTGGAACAATTCCTTTTTAGTTGTCTCACATACTGGGTTCACCTAAAATTATTAATTAGGAAAATGACTTCTACTCAGAAATTGCTGACTACTGTACCATAAAATCAACTCTAATGAAGCCAGGGAACCGCGGAACTGTAGCACCAGGGAACAGCAGAACCAACATCAGGGTCAACACGGTGAACTTCCCACCTCTCCTTGTCGAAAATAGACCAAGCACATTTAGTACAAAGACCCGACTGGCTTCTGTCACTCCAGAGCTCGGCGACACCGCGTGCTGTAACGCCCAGTGAGTGCTTGGAGCAGCCCAGCAGAGAAGCTGGTCCAACAGGCAGAAAGGGGCTGAAGGGAGACCACACAGGATGCACGACCATCTCGAAGGCTCTTCCCTATCAGGCTAAAACAGGGCCTGCCTTACTACACGGGCCCAGGGGACCGAAATCTCCTGTTCTTATGAAAACTGGCCTATTTCCAACTCCAGTTTGTGTGCATGGCACGGAGGGTCAGTGTCCCCTGGCCTGGCCTGGTCTGCTGGGGCTAGGACGGGAGGCTACTCTCCAGTGGCCTGTCATAAATCTGAGCCTCCAGGATGTCTGAAAGTATACTTTTGTCTTTCCCCAGTGTCCACTGGCAAATGACTCACAGGATGCTGTTTTCTTGCCTTCATTTTAAAGATGAATACAAAGGATTCTGGAATCCTAAAGAACTTTCTAGATGAGCCTGAGGCACTGATAAATACTATGGGATGTGGGTAGAACATAATCACCTTCTAGAAAGGGTTGAGGGGTGTCAGTTGGTGGAGGAGCCTAGTTTCAGCTAGGGAGTGCTTTTTTGTTTGTTTTTTTCCAGATTACTGTGAGTTTATTTTATTTTTTTAGTTTTATTGATTTTATTTTTTAAAAATACATGTCAGCGGAATGCATTACAGTTCTTATTACACATACAGAGTACAATTTTTCATATCTTTGTATATAGAGTATGTTCATGCCAATTCATGCCTTTATACATGTACTTTGGGTTTTTTGCATTACAATTCTTATGACACATATAAAACACAATTTTTCATATCTGTTTATATATAAAGTAAGTTGACACCCAATTCAAGTCTTCATACATGTACTTTGGATAATGATAGACATCATTATCCAGGAGTTCTTTGAAGGAGACCCTGACTAACTGCACAGCTCTCTGGACGGTTCCAACAGGAAAGAGAATCTTGGCTCTGCTGCGTTTCGTTTTTAATCAGCTTTACTGAGGTGTAATTTACCGGGTGCTTTGCCAAACCCACTTCTACTTCCAAGGACATTGCTTCTTTTACATCACCCCCTGCAGAGGGAAGTGGCCTTATTTCTGGAGAGAGAGTTGACCACAGGTTCTGAAGGGCAAGCACAGTGCACCATGCCCATCAGCTGGGGCCTTCACAGGTACCAATGGACGCAAAGTGAAGTCCGAGCTGGCCTTGGATGAGGCCCAGCCTGGAGGCCTGCCACAGTGGTATTGCCCAACTGGTTCCACAGAGGTAATGACAGTTAACAAAGCTGTTCTCTGCTTCCTGAATTGAAGGAGAAGGCTGGGAGAGAGCAGCCAGCTGTGAGCAGAGAGAGAGGACATTGACATCAGTGCAGAATGCAAAAGCAGAGTCGCGTCATTCCAGGACAGGGAGCTAGCATTCCCGTTGTGTCCCTCCGACTCCCACATTCTCATTTCCACCTTCCTCCAGCAAGCTTCCAGGACACGAGGTGGCTGGCTCGCGATCAAAGCAGCTGCAGCCATCTCGCCCTCTACAATTTGGTCGATGCAGAAGAATTGAGGTGTGTAACTGTTTGAGTCAAGAAGATGGAGAACAAGCCAAAGGCAGTCCTTATATGCTGAGAAAATAATGATATTGTACACAAAGGGGTCAGAGGAACAAAAACGCTCTCTGCGTTCTGCAGAAAAAATAACAAAAATTAAAATAGTAATTAGTGAATGGGCTCATGACTCACCATATGGCCGTTACTGATCTCGTGTGTTTACACAGACATGTATCTCAATCGACTTCATTCACATAGTGACCCACCCATATGTATATTAGCTCTACATTTGTTTTATGGATTTATAGGTATCATGAAGGTAGAGGAAAATTAATTACCTCACCCCAGGATACACTTGCAATCTGTTGGAGAGAAGGGTTCGCACCTGGCAGCCAGCACCAGAGCACGCGCTGTCAATTGTGATGCTGTGCAGCTCCTTCATGGGAGTTATTAAAAGTAATCCTCCAGGTTTGGGATTCTATACACAGCCTATTTATCTCCATGGTAACCATATTCAAGGCCCTGTGCTTCTAAACTGTCATCTGAAATCCTCACTAACCATAAGAACCATATGGCTCCTGTGTGTCCCACAAAACATACGAACATGGTTACATTTTACATATGACTCCTAACATCTCCATCACATAGTGTCTGATATCATGAGCACTGGTTTACTTCATCCGCGAACTGTTTACATTCGATTTTCTTGTTGGGATCCTAAAAAAAAAAAAAAAAAAAAAAAAAGAGGGGGGAAGGGAAGAAAGTAGGCACTGTCCCTGACTTCCTACATCATAAATACATTTAAGTTTTGTGGCTGACGTGAGTGCAGCTTAGAGGTTTTCCTAAAAATTGCAGGTATGGCCCTCACATCCACCAAAACGGCCAACACCCTGCTGAGTTGATTCTGAGAAAGGTGTGCACATCCCAAGCTGTTAGTGAGCAATGCTATGTACATTTGTTTTCACACACACACCCACAATTTCAAGGTTTTAACTCCAAAGGAAAATGGCAGAATGTTGCCTCCCAGGGCCACAAGTCTTCTGCTTCTTTCCCTTGATCCTTTCTAACCACAGTCTTTACCAATCACCTGTGATTGGCAGGGACTCCACCCACACCGCAGACAGAGCCAACCAGTGCCCACTCCACGGCTTCCTCTGATGCAGCTGCAGCTGATCACTGCTCTTGGCTGCCCAGTGAGCTGAGCCCTATGGCCACCCTGAGGGCAGCAGCAGCATTGCCTGGGCTCAGGGGGGAGCAGTGGCTGCAGCCTGGGCTGCTCAGTCACCAGGAAGCCTGTGGGCTGAGCACTCCACTGGTTCTGAGAGGGCTCAGGAAAGCCCCCCAGGAGCAACTTCCCACCAGTCTCCTCCTCGGGTTGTCCGGAATACTCCTTCCATCAGTCCCTCTCATTACATAGAAAGGGGCTGTTGCACTCCAGTTGAGACCACACAAGCCCAGAGAACCACATTTACTGTGAATCATGTATCTGAGAGCACTCTGGGGCCCAATGAGGTGAGGGGACATCAGGAGCAATCGAAGGCACAGAGGAAAGGCTCAGGATGGGTTTCCGGCCCTAGGCTCCAGAGATGCTCAGAAGTGCTGCAGTGTGTAGGAGCCTCCCAGGCACGACAGGTGACCAGCGTTTCTCGGCTCCTCACCCTGTGGAGATGGACTGTGCTCTCTCCATAGGTGGCTCAGTCCTGCTCCCCAAGAGTCTCCCTACTGTGTGGTGAGCAAAACAGGGTCATTTCAGAAATCCCATTGGCATTTAACAAATGCTTATTTAAACATTAGCCACATGTAATTACAACTTCTTAAATAAAAAGATAATATTCTGGTGAAGAAATTAGGTGTTTTGAAAAGCAACAAAGAGAATCAAACACTGGGGAGAACTTAAAACCACGATCATGAAATTACTGCTTTATATGATTCATACTACAGAATCATTAGGCTCTTCTCCTTTGAAAGTTCCTTTAGACACAATGTTAGAGATTATATGGACTCGTTAATGCACTCCCATTTTAGAAAGTGCTATTATACATCTCTCCACTTCCTGGCCATTAAAAATGACCCCCATTTTCTTTCCATTTAGCATAAATCAAACAAAAGCATGGTATTAAGAGCTACAGTAGTAAGGTGTATAAATAGAATAATAAAAACTACAAATTTGTTGTATAATATTAAATATTAATATAATTTAATATTACTGTATAATATTAAAAAGGAAATAGAGAAAAAGCAGAAGACTTGTGGCCCTGGTAGGTAACATTGTGCCGTTTTCCTTTTGAGTTGAAACCTTGAAATTGTAGGTGTGCGGGTAAAAGAAAGAAACACAGGCATTATTTTATAATTATATTAAAACAATTTAAATAAAAGCAATGCCTTCAATCCACTCAGTTTAAAACCCTAATGTCAGCTGGGAAAGTGCCACTGGGTGGCGCCCCTGGCTCCTAAGACTTCTGGTAGTCTAGCACTTTTGCTTCCAGAGTTTTCTTGTTCTGAAGCTCGGCTTTAACTCTTAGGAGGAATTATTAGGCCAATAATAGCATGGAGGGATGCTTAAGCTACTACTATTAGGACATAAGGGAATTTGAGGTCGAGGATAGTCATTTTCTTTCTCTACAAGTACATAAAAGAATGCAAGCATAATCACTCCACTTCTGGAAATTGGCAGTAATTTGACTTTCTGGAAAAGAACAATCAATAATTTAATATTCTATGGCAAAGAAAGCCAGCTAGGGAGGCTCATTGGAATGCAGCTTTCTCTCATCAGTGGGTACTAAGTGTCCCCTCTAGGAAGAGTTTACAGGAGAATTCTAAGAGGAGCACAAGCTAACACATTTGTCACTCAATTATATGGCCAGTTAAAGAAATCCATTTAAAAAATTATTTAGACTGCATTCACCAGGCAGTCCCAGTCTTCTCCCTACATTCTGGGAAAATGCAGATGCTTAAGTCAATTCTAGAAATGATTCTAAGAGGGCAAGAAACAGCTCCACACACAATACAGTTGAGACTATTAAAAAAAGATTTTAAATTACTGCCTTCACATTCTTCTTTGTTTAATGTACTTTGAAAATGTAAAGCTTTATTCAGGTGCAATTGGCATGGATATTTAAATTGTACTATTTTGCTAAGTTTTCATAAACACACAGCACCGAACAAGGACATTCCCTGTGATCCCGCTTCCACAAGTAACCAAGAATCCTTTTTCTGTCCTGAAAGTCGCTTTGCATTTTCCATGCAATTCCTTCATTTTGAACTCCTGGGAGGGGGGCTCGGGCATTCTTCCCTGGGGTCCACTATGCAGGTGATCCCCACATCTCCTTTCTTTTTTGTAAAGCAGTAGCCCAAGGCTTGCATTTCACACAATCTGCTTGTCTGTGCATGTGTTGATGGACATTTGGCTTTTTTACAATAAGTCAAGTTTTGCTATTCTAGTGTTCATTGGGACATGGCTCCTTTTCTCTTGGGTAATTAAGAGTGTCAAGACCGATTCTGTGGACAGTGATCGTGTCTGTCTACCTCTTTTAGAAAACTGCTTCTAAAGATGCTTCCAAAGATGGCTGTGTCATTCTTCTTCTTCTACATATAATAAAGCACATATCTTTGCCTTATGGGGGTTAATAAAAGCAATGAATATCATTGCTAAATCTACATTAGAAAACTAAAGTCTTTGCCTTTCTTTCTGCTTGAGAGTACAGATGCCCAGTGACTTCAATGCAGATCCTCATCAATCCATGGTAGGTTGAAAATACCCAAAGCTGAGAATGCCACTAACACCTCTCAGGGGCCCAGCCCCCAGCTTAGCCAGCCTGTCCTGAACATGCTTGGGCACTGACATTCACCTACTTTAACAAGAATCAAGTGTTGACTAGCTCATGAAACTTACTGTACACTGGTCCCAGAAAACATGAGCAATCCCGCCCTGAGTCTGAGCCTCCTGGGTATGGCTGTGGCTCCTTGCTGTGGCCCCACATCACAAAAGTGTGCAGCACACTGCCAGCTCAGAAGATGATCGATCAAATCAGGACTCAGAAATGCAAGTCAGAAAGTCAGAAGATCCCAAGTTGAACCTCAAGGGCCCAGCTGTGCTCTACCCTGTATCATAATGCGGAATCTGTCTCCCGTGTACTACGGAGGGACAGAAACAAATCCTCCCTCACTACCTTTACACTACTTGAGTTAAATGACTTAAGCATGGTTGAGTCATTTACGGGGAAAAATTGTGGGGGGGTGGGCGATAAGATTTTTATTCCACAAAAAATAAAGTGGCCAAGCACCCTGGGACTGTAGGAAGTTTGTAGACACTCATGATTTTGTCGCTTTGGGTTATGATGAAGGCACATCTCAAAAGAATTAGGGCAGATTCTGTCTCCATGTTCTGCCCTAAATTCAAGCCATGTGTTCTTATGTTATACTGAAAAAAAATGCAACTGCTCTGTTTCCAGCAGAAAAATTTCTCATAAAACATCTCCAGCATAAAATTACTTTTCTAGTTATAAGAATTCCTGTCATATTTGTAGCATGTCATGGTCTTTTTTCAAATAAGTTAAGCTGTCCACAGTTTAAGCTGTACTTTGTTATAATCTTGGACAAACTAACTTCATGTTTTCCAACTAATGAAAGTACATTAGAAGAAATTGTCAGTTAAATATTTTGAAAATATTCCATTACTTAGCAGCTGTGCGATCTTATATAAACTACTTAATGTTCTATTTTAGTATCGGTAAAGTGGGATTATACTTCCATACACCTCTCTTCCACCTGCCCCTTCAAGGATGAAGGAACTTTAAAAGTAATACTTATAAAGTATTTTGAAAAGTTCTGGTCATTTAATTAAGTACTCAGTTAATGTTAGCAAATATTATGTTTAAAGACCTCTAAAGAGATACGAGATAGTGGCGTATAAGTTTGTACTGAGGATAATAAAACACACAAAGAGAAGTTTGTTCAGGAACCTCCCGGGCTTCCTCACCCATGGATTCCTGGGAAGACCCGCTCTCTGCTCTCCTTAAGAGAGCCACATCTTCTGCATGCGCCTAGATTCCCAACTGCTAGAGCAGCTGCTTAGATTCTCAAAGAACTTCTGGGACGTGTTTGACGGTTCCTCAGATTCAAACGTGCTTCTGATGCCTTGTGATGGGTGTTGAGTTAGCATGGCGCTTTGCTAATCTCCTGAAATATGATGATCATGTGGGCTAAGGTGAACTACATTTCACTCTATTTAATGTAGGGTCTTTAAAAATGTCTGATTATGTATTATTTTTGTTATAAGTTTGTAGACAATTTTTAAAGACAGAGTGAATCCATGCATAATAATTCTTGGTTTCAAATCTTGGGAATAAGAAAATACTTGTTTAAACAATAATACTTGAATGGAAATGTTCAAAGCAAATGAAAGGTCTCTGTTGCCCAGGAACAAACAGGTGGCCTCTGGCAGTAGGTGGGCTGCCTCAGTCTCGTGGTCACCAGGTAACTCTGTGAACAGCTATCTGGCCCTTCAGCCTCAGCAAGGGGACATGGCAGAGTGTCTGCAGCTTCCCAGTGTTAACACACAGAATAACCAATATTTAGTACATCACTTTTTTTTTTCTTGTGGGGCTGGGGATTGCGCCCAGGGCCTTGTGCATGTGAGGCAAGCCCTCTACCAACTGAGCTATTTGTCTTAAGATGTCGTCCAAGGAGCAGGAGAACCTGCACATTTAGGCTCTTCCATATTGAGGAGAGAGGCATCCTAACATGGTGGATCGACAGCTGTGGAGAGGGACAGAATTCCAGCTCTGTGACTCTTCTCCTCTTGGGAAACGAATGACAACAGCACCTACAGCGCAGGTGTAGGATGATGCGAGTAAAGACTTAGAACTCAGCCCACAGCAAATACTG
Source organism: Marmota marmota marmota (assembly GCF_001458135.2). Classification (NCBI taxonomy): domain Eukaryota; kingdom Metazoa; phylum Chordata; class Mammalia; order Rodentia; family Sciuridae; genus Marmota; species Marmota marmota. Next base: position 2,919,779 of record NW_026000037.1, read on the forward strand.
TGCAAGTTTTGTTATTATTAGCAAGAAAGCGACTTACTGCAACTTGTGAACTGTTTTGTTAGGTTAAGATTTGGGGAAGTTGATGGTGACATGAGATACTTGCTAGGCTCCTTTCATATCCAATTTCAAATCTCTTCCTCCATTTTCTCCGGGGACTTCTGGTTTCTGAACATCTAAGTGAAGTACTGACCCCGGATCAAAGCCTCAGCAACACAGACATTGCCTCTCCACGAGCTCCTGCGCGGCTCTTGACCCTAGGAAAGGACTTGTCTTGGTGGCATTCATTAGCCCGATCCACACGCTAGGAACGAGAGGCCCAGGTCTCCAAGGGGCTCTGTTCTAAAACCTGCTCCACCTATGCTCACTCCCAGGTGGGACAGCCTCTTGAAAATCCAGGGATTTGCCTGTGGCTTCCTTCCTCCGCCCACCCCACCTCACCTCCTCATCCAGTCACCCTGGTGTATTTCCAAGTGTCCAGCCCTCTCTTCCCGTCATCACTATGCTCACGGAGTTTCTCATCATTCCTCAAACAGCCGTGTTCCCAGCCACCTCACTGGGCTCCCCGCCAGCTGACCCGACCCCTGCATCCAGAGGCCTCCCAGCTGCCGGCAGAGTCCTCCAGAGCAGGCCTGGCAGAGGCCCCGCCCGCGGCTGCAGGATGGACGGAGTTTCACATCCCCAGGAAGCACCCAGCCTCCCAGGGCTGCTCTCACATCCACAGGGCAATGTCACCACCCTGCAGGCCTGTGGGGAGTGTGTGGCTGGAAGCTCTGCTCCCCCCCCCCACCTCCACCATCACTCAGGCACCAGGACGCTGCTGCTTGGGGGCCTTTCAGATTTATTCCATGCAGCAACTCTGAGAAACAAGCCTCTCCTACAGCCCGAGGTGGCTTCAGGTGGCCTTGCTCTAGCCTCCGAACCTCTGGGACATTTGTAGCTTGTAAAGCTTCTTGATCTTTCTCCAAAATATTAGACTGAATAATCAGAATATAATACTCTAGACTTGGATTAGAGTTTGATAGGTAATTATAAAACACGATACATTAACATTTTTAAAAAGGCCTTTAATACATATAAATGAGAGTTCAGATATATATAAAACTACTGTTATAGAAATGTTAACACTATGCCTATGGTCTATCATCTATCTATCTTTCTATCTACTGCTGCTTGGGTAGATACCCAGGAGTGCTCTACCACTGAGCTACACCCCCCGCCATTTTTATGTTTTATTGTAAAAGAGGGTTTGCTAAGTTGCTTAGGCTGGCCTTGAACTTGTGTTACTCCTGCCCCAGCCTCAGTTGCTGTCAGGTTCTATATTTTAACTCAAAGAAGAAAAAAAAAATGGGGCTGGGGTTGTGGCTTAGTGGTAGAGCGCTCACCTAGCGCATGGGAGGGCCTGGTTTCGATCCTCAGCACCACATAAAAATAAATAGATAAAATGAAGGTATTGTGTCCTTCTACAACTAAAATAATCAACATTTTTAAAAAACTGTGCAATAGCAGCATGAGACTGTGATATTACCGAATGATTTTGTTTTGTTATTTGGTGGGGATTGGGAAACAATGAGGTTGTTCAAAAACAATGAAAACAAAACTGCTGACCAGCTGTGGCTCCGAACCATTGCCCACCATTCTCTCCCCATCTCCTTGGTTCAGGGACCATCACACCTCAGAGTAATAAAGACCAGTCTCCCCTCCCTTCTCCTTCTTGGCCTGTCCCTGATACTAACTGTAAGGCGGATTTAACTTAAACTGAGAAAATGGAAGGATTCATACTGGCTTTTGAGGAGCACAGCAAAAATTTGATTCTGTGTGCTCCAGAGCAAGAAGGTATAAATGCATGAAATTAAGCATGTTTTATCACTTTATATTACTTGAGAAGTTTTAGAATCATTTCCTACAAAAGCAGCACTAACACTCACTAAGCTACATGCTATTTTCAGTTGTTTGAATGTTTTTTGTTAGCAGGAACCGGGTACTTCTCATTTTGCTTTCTTGGTGCTCCGCACTATGCTTGGCACTTACTCATTTTACTGTTAAATGAACACATGAAATAAACTCATGAGGGATGTAGCACATCAAATGACCCCTGATGATACTTTCCTGTGAAGAAATTAAGAAGCCATCTGCTATATTGGTATTCATGCTGGACTAAGAGAATGCATGACAAAAGTATGGTGAGATTTATCCCTTGCCATTTCCCTTAACATCACGATCTCATATCACCCATGCTGTGACGAAGGACAGGTTGCCATCCTTTCCAAAGACTAACTCGTATTCCATTGTACGTGTCTTCTTCCTTCATTCCTCAGCTGATGGACAGTGGGCTGTTTCCATTTCTTAGCCCCTAAGAACAGCACAGCGACACAGGGAGCACATGTCCCCTCCACATACTGATGTGCTTTCTTTGGACATATAGCCAGAAGTTGCACAATTTTAAATTTTGCCAAACATCTCAACCGCTGTCCATAATGGCTACAATTCACATTCCCACTGATAGGAATTCCCTTTTCTCCACCTCTAAAGCAGCACTTGTTATCTTTTGTCTTTTGATAATGTCATTCTTTCCTGGAATCATCTTGCTGTGGTTTGGATTTGCATTTCCCAGATATTAGTGATGTTGAGCATTTTTTTCCATACACATGTTGACCATTTCTGTGTCTTTTGAGAAAGGTCTCTTTAGGTCTATTTTCCATTTTTAAATTAAGTTATTTGGGCTTTTGCTACCAAGGTTTTTGAATTCCTTAATATTCTGGATATAACCCTTGTTAATGTACATCTTGCAAATATTCTCTCCCCTTCTGTAGCATTGCTTCACTCTGTTCTTTCTTTTGCTATAAAGTTTTTTAGTTTGATATACTCTGTCCATTTTTGCTTTTGTTTCCTGTACTTTTGGGGTCTCATACAAAAAATCCTTGCCCATCACAACACCCTGAAGCATTTCCTCTGTCTTCTCATAGTTTCGGGTCCTGCATCACTGAGAGTGGATACTTGTAATGCGTGAGAGAGAGGGTATAGTTTCATTCTGCACGTGGATATACAATTGTCCCGACAACATTCATTGGAAAGATTGTCCTTTTTCTGATGTTTGTTCTTAGCACCTTTGTCAAAAATCACCTGGCTGTAAGTGTGTGGCCTTACTTCTAGGCTCTGTGTTCTGTTCCACTGGTCTGTGCATCCGTTTCCCTGACAACACCAGGCTGTTTTGATTACTATAGCTTTGTAATATATTTCTGGAATAACTTTCAGTTTACAGCTAGCAGCTAGCAGCTGTGAGCAGCTCGCAGTGCTTGAAGAATCTACATTCCTTCAGGCCTGTTAGAAAGGCCTGCAGGACGGGATGCTCTGCTCTAGTGAGCCGTCAGTGAAACCACATCCTGAGCACTTGTGGTTAGCATTGCAAGCTTCCAGGCCAGGAAACTGAGAGCCAGGAGATTCAGGCATGGAATTCCTAACTTAGGAAGCCCCTCCCTTAGGGACAAAGACCCTTCCTGATGATAGCAATATTTAGAGCATCCTCATAGTGCGGTTACATTAGGCATGAGATGATTGGCTTGTGGATATTATCTTGCTTGTGAATGATTGATGGGCACACCCCACTCGAACCCTATAACAATTGTAAGCATTCCAAAAATAAACTGAGCTACTGGACGATGACCTGAGGTGGGTCTCCAGCCAGTTCTCTCACCAGCTTCAGGAGTCTGTGTGTTGATTCCGCATCTCTACCCTCGCCCCCCACCCTCGACAAGGTAGCCAAGCAACTAATTGACCACATCAGTGACCAGAACCCCAGCAGTATATTTTGAAGTCAGGAGTATGATGCTTCTTATTTAACTCAAAATTGTTTTGGGAGTTTTTTGTGGTTCGATACAAATGTAAGGATTTTTTTCTAGTTTCATGAAGGATATCATCAGTATTTTGATAGGGACTGCACTAAATCTGTGGAACTACTTTGGGGAGTATGGACATTTTGGCAATATTGATGAACACAATATTGCCATGAACACAAGATGTCTATCTTTCTGCATCCTCTTCAATTTCTTTAATCAGCTTTTTAAATTTTTCATTATAGAGTTCTCTTATCTCTTTAGTTAAATTTATTCCTGGTTATTTTTTGTAGTTATTGTAAGTGGAATGGCTTTCTTTATTTCTATTTCAGTTAATTTGCTCCTGTATAGCAACACTGCTGATTCTTATGTGATGATTTTGTATCCTGCATTATTCTGAATTTATTTATTAGTTCTAATAGGCTTTCCATAGAGTTTGGGGGGGGTTCTATATATAAGGTCATGTCATGTGCTAACAGTGACCATTTGACTTTGTCTTTTCCAATGTGGACATCCTTTCTGTCTTTGGCTTGCCTGATTGATCTGGCTAGTACTTCGAGCACAGGGGTGAAAGTAAGTATCCTTATCTCACCTAGATCTTAGAAACAAAGCTTTTGGCTTTTCCTCATTCAGCAAATGTTAACGGTTGATTTATTATATGACCTTTAAATTTTCTGGTCTTGGCAGGTTTACCCTATGCTTCTGCATACAGTTTTTCCTCTCCTGCTCAATTCTTTGCTTGGCCAACTCCTTTACATTCTTCAGATTTAGCTTAGACAGTGATTCCTACAGAAAGTTTTTCCTGATTAGCAAACTCTGGGTTTAGCACACTTCTAATTCTTCATACCTTGTTGTACCATAGAACCATTGTCTTACCACTTGTCTGTCTGCCACCCTGAGCTTCCTGTTCTGTGAAGGCAGAAACGGCTTACCTTGCTGGCTGCTCCAACTACTCAGTACCAAATAACGTTAAATACGTAGAGATTTGTTAAATATGTACTTATCAATTCACAGAGCTCTAAGCGGTGACTGGGTCATTCTGGTTCTTAATAGCTTTTAGTTGTTCTTTACTTCATAAACATTACTGTGCATCTGTCATGGAGAAGTAGGATGTTAGGCCACGGGGTTCATGGACTGAGTGTTACGAAAATAACTAACAGAGACACACACCAAATGCTGAAAGAATTCTGAATGAGCAGTCAGCCTGCTGGACTTGGAGACCTCAAGGACAAATCTCCAAAGTCAGGGAAGTTGAGCCCACCAGGGCAAGAATGTTTCTGTCCTCTTCAATACCTGAATCACCAGAGCAGGAAACAAAGCTCAACACATCCTAGTTCACTAAATCTCTTTTAAATAAAGAAGTAAATCATTTAAAAGTAAGAGGAGAAATTAGGATGATGTTCCCATTAACATATAAACTACTTTAAAATCATGAATGTCCAAAAACATTAGGATCAAAAAAAAGCTTAATTTAATAATATATATGCTTGAAGTCACCAGGTTAAAATACCTGACTATTTCTCTACTTTGCAACAGAACCAAATTCCTGCACCAGTTTTTAGATTATGGATCTATGTTATAAACACTATTGATTATGCTTGATAATACTGATTTTTTTAATCCTAACTTTAAAAGCTCTGTGAAAAAAAATATCTAATACCCTATTGATTAAAATCATTACTTTTGTTTGTTTATTACTGTCATTAAGGAATTATCAGGTTAATGTGAAAAAATGTAAGGGTTATTTTGCAGGAATTATGAACAGTGAGTCTAGGTTATATAAGTGAGAAGATTATTTTATAAAACAAAATGTAGGAAAAGAACATCTAACATAAGCAAACACACATGTATGCTCACATATATGCACCCAGCACACAGACTTACAGATCACATGTAAAGATTCGCAGTTGGTAGTCAACAGCATTGCTACTTGAACCGTCCAAACTCATACCATTTGGGTGAGGCAAAGCTTAAGCACATTCTCTAGGGTCACACTAGCATACGACCGATATCTGCCTTGTCGACTCCAGATCCCATAATATTTTTAGACACTTTTCTGGTCCCTAGTCCCCTGGAAACTCGCCACATACATCTTCCCCATGGGCAGCTGTCTTTCAAGCTGAGATTGGGGGACTTCTCCCTCTATCCTGCTGAGAAGCCCTCTCAGCTGTTCAGTGAACAGTCCTGAGTGTAGAAGAGTCTAGTACTTCAGTGTAGAGACTGGCAAAACTCGGGCCCACGTGTTCCTGTTTGTGTGAGAGTGTGTGCTACCCAACTCCCTGCCCCAAAAGACACCGCTGGTGACAGGTTTTAAAGGCTGTTTAAGCAGTCATTAAATCTTGCTGGGAAATTTCTGGGCCACTCCATATCTCCAAATAAGAGTCCAGAGCTGGGAGCCACCGAATATTTTCTGGATGAAACAATTCACTGCCTTTGGTCTTCAGCACAAGCTTGGCTCGGGAAGGAAGAAGGTGGGAGGCATTTCCCTGATCCATGGTTGAGAAGCCATATTCCCTGAAGTGAGGCCAGAAAAGAGCCGTATGTGAGGGAGAGGTTATAGAAAATCATCTTTTATTAAATGAGTTAGATTTTCGGGGTGTATTTTGTTTCAGTGATTTTGAAATGTGTCCTTGAACAAGTATAATTCTATTCCAACTATACACATGTGTTTGTACTTGGTATTTTGAAAAGATTATTAAGAACATTTGTTTCAAGGAATGGAGGCCTTCCTTCACAAAGACAGCAAGAAGTCCAAGAGGACATGGATAATTATATCAGATATTTTGTTGAATGAGTCTTATTTATAACTAGTTTCACAAGATAGTTAAAAATGCAGTTTCCCAAGTGCACTTTCTCATGGTTTCTGGAGATCAAATTCCAACTGCATTTCCCATGTTAATGTCCGTTTCAAGCCAATTTGCCAGGTGTTTCGAGTATCCTCCAGGAAGTGAAACTCATGCGGGGCTCTGTGTGAACTTGGCTATTTCATGTGTAACACACACACATGTTCATTATTTATTATTTGTCCTGCTGTATTTATTAAGATTCTAATTTTTTTGGGGGGGAATGAGTATGTCTGTTTCTCTTTCCACAAGCAAAGCCAGTTTCTGAACCACTCTCTCCCATTATTTATTCAACACTATTATTTCAACGTGAGGCAGAATGACGGGCAAGAATGAAACCCATGGTTCCATAGCTTGAATTTTTAATTTTTCATTGATTTATCATATGATAACTACCATATAGCTGTTCAGCCTATCAGCCAGCTGATAGAAATATTACTAACATATTTTTAATCTAAGCACAGTGTATCAATTACTACACATCAGGTAATGCCTAAAAGGAGAAGAAAACATGGGGATTGACCTTCTTGGGGGCGTATACCTTCAGAACTTATTTCAAGTGTTGGAAAGCTTTACTATTTGTAGTAAAAGTGTTTAAAGAGAGGACTGGGGCTGCAGCTCAGTAGTAAAGTGCTTGCTTCTCATGTGTGAGGCACTGGGTTCGATCCTTAGCACCACATAAAAATAAAGATACTGTGTGTTCACTTACAACTAAAAATATATGTTTTTTAGAAAAAGTGTTCAAAGAGAGAAAGTAATCCTGTGTGGGTCAATATCGCTGGGTTCCAAGTCATAATCCTTTTCTCAGCTGCTGCAACTAAGGGCAAAAGAACTCAGCATGACACTGATTTTTTTTTTTTTCCTAGCTCACTGAAGTTCCACTCATCACTGTGGCTGTCCAGGTACTGTCTCACCGACAGCCGCCGAGGTCTAACCCTAACCCGTCTTCCCTCCCTGGTCTTCAGTTTTCAGTGACATCATGGTCTTCCATTGATAGCTGAGACTTTTTATGGTAAATTCACCACCATATCCTCCTTCCGATGTCGCGGTGGAGATTTGGTGATGTCATTAATGAGATGCTTACAATCACAGCTCCGCAGCGGCTTGTGGCCACTCCTCTGCATCCTGGGCCCGCACCCGCTCACCTTAGTCATTACGTCTGAGTCTGCCCAGAGGAGACCTGGGATCCTCCCTCTGCCAGCAGCTCGGGACATTGAAATGCTGCCTCCGTGGGGAGGAGGGCCTGGCTGCAGTGGCCGCTGAGTGTCACCGTGTCAGAGTCACTTCAGGTCCACACCACGATGTCACGAATCCAGGGCCAGGAGGGCGTCCAGGCCCAGCTCCCCCAGCTGCTGTCTCAGCTCCGCTCTCTTCTCGCCTTTCCGTCCGTCCCCGACTTTCTAGCTTCAAGTCCCTTCACTGTGGCTGTCCTCTCTCCGTTTTTAAAAATCTCTGTATTCAGGTTTATTTGCAGCCACTTCTAACAAAATTCCTCGAAGGATCGGATCCTCCAGCCGTTTCCTTGTAGCACAGGGGCCTTCAAAGCTAGTCCAGAGTGGACCGTTTTTTCTTTCCCTTTCAATTGTCCCCCTCCCTTCCCTGGGCACTAAAGGACTTTGGAGAAGACGCTGAGATTGCCTCTCCATGTGCGATCCTAAGTTCTGGTGACACTTCAAGCTTTCCGTCATCCTTAGTTCCTCCGCCCCTCCTCACTCGCCTCTTTCGACCCCTCTTCACCCTCTCACATCTCTGGCTGTAGGGTTATCCTTCCAGAAGAACTCCTTCCCCAAGAGCACGGAGCCCGCGGGTGGTGCGACCACCTCCTCCCCTGTACTTCTGCCCCTGCTCAGCCCTTCCTGCCTCTGCCTGCCTCAGGAGAAACAAATGACCCTCTTCCTTTCCAAAACATAACCCTNAAAGGTAAAACAAAACATAACCCTTACCTTTGTGTTTTCAGGAACCGACTTGTGTAAACACGACAGAACCATTCTGTGCCTTGAAACTAAAAAATTCCTTTTTCACATAAAACCAGCAAATGTCACTTCTTTCTGTTACTCTGCTCTAAAATTCTGTGCCTTGGGGCTGGGGCTGGGGCTCAGTGGTAGAGCGCTCACCTTGTACATGCAAGGCCCTGGATTCGATCCTCAGCACCACATAAAAATGAATAAATAAATAAAATACAGTTATTATGTACAACTACAAAAAAATATTTTAAAAAAATTCTGTGTCTTGCCTGTTTCTCCTCCTCTCCCAGCTCCGGTTTCCTCCTGGACATGTAACTGCTGTGAGTTTGCAGGAGCATGAACTTCAGGCAGGTGGACACTGGGCTTTTCTCGTTGGTAGGACTTTGCAAAATGCCAGCCAATCACATATCCACTGAGTCAATGTATGCCATCATGCCCCGGACACCTCCTGAAACTTCTCCTACGAGGGAAATGCCCCCCACCCCACAATGTGGTAGCATGAGAAGCTTCTGGGGCTTTTCCTACTTAAAATCCTCATTTTCTTGATTTCCTTGTCCATACTCATTGTGTTTTTCTCCTTTCTTTCCAAACACTGTGTCTTCTTCCTGGGAACCTTTCTTCTGCCTGCTCCCTCCATTTCAATGAACATTCTCCTTTAGTTTTTATCCTTTTCCTGCGTGATTTTCTCTGACATATGAAGAATATAAATGTGTTAGCTTGACTGCACATCAATGAACAAATCCATATTTTCAAAGCCAGATTAATTAAGTTAGTGCAATATTGACATCAGGTTAGACAAGTAGATCAATGGAACAGAATAGGGAGCAAATACATAGGTTCACCTGTATGAGGTTAAATGATTGTGAACAAAGTCGCCAATGCAGCTCAGCAGGTAGTCTTAAGAAAAGATGATAGAACATCATATGAAATAAACACTAGCTTTGACACTTACATAGTAATATACAAAACATTAACTTGAGATAGATTTTTAAAGAGAAAAGTTAAATAGGTTTCTGAAAGAATGTATAGGAGCACGTCTTTGTGACCACGGGGAATGAAGATTTTTTTTTTAAGCAAAATTTAAAAATCACTAAATGTTAAACAAACAGTTAATTTGACTTCATAAAAATGTTTACTAATCTGCTTGTCACAATATATTTAGAGGCTCAGGTTTAGCTCTGTGGTACAGGACATCCTTAGCACACGTGAGGCCCTGGGTTAGGGCGGAGGTGTTGCTAAGTGATAGAGCGTTTTCCCAGCATGCTCTAGGCCCTGGGTTCCATCCCCAAAAGATAACATTAAGAAAAAAAGACCTTTAGGCTCTGAGAAAATATTCTCCACATATGCATTCAACAAAAGATTTTTACAAATCAGTGGCTAAAATAATTTAGACACTATTTCAAAAAGTAAGACACATAGATATATGAATGGTCAAAAATTACCTGAAAAAATGATCAACACAATAGGTTATTAAATATGAAAATTAAAATTACAATGAAATACTTCTACACACCTATTAAAATGGCTAAAGTTTAAAAGATTCATAGTAAGTACAATATGTTGGAGAGGTATGAAGCAATTTTATCTCTCAACTATTTTTTTTTTTCTGAGCGTGATATGGCAAAGCACTATGAAAAACATGTTGGTAGCTCCTTATAAATTTAAAACTGCACCTACGTTATAATGTAGCAATTCCACTTCTAGGTATCTACTTAAAAGAAATAAAAGTATTTGTCACCTCCTGAAATTTGTAAGAGAATATTCACTGTTCCTTTATTTATGATAACAAAAAATTGAAAACAACCTAAATATACAGCCAGAGAAAAATTGACAAAAATATTATTGCATGTTCATGCAATGGAATAATAACCAGCAATACATTAAAGAAGAATTTCTAACTCACATGCTTAATTGTAAAAAATTTCATGTTTGGTGAAAGAAGCCAAACTTAAAACCCAGGGCCCCGCACATGCTAGGCAAGTGCTCCACCGCTGAACTACACCCCCAGCCCACCATGGCGATGTTCTGAACACGTGGATATACTTAGCAAAACTCCTGAACTCTGCACTTAAGAGCTGTACATTTTACTCCACTTAATTGTATCTTGATTAAAATTAATTAAAATACCAAATTTCCATGCCTCACCTTTCTCTTGAAGTCTACCTTTATTAGTGATTGGTTGAGTATCTTCACTCAGGCATCTCTAATTCAAATATAAGATGTCAGATGACATCAGTGTTTTCTTCCTGCTCTCAGCCCTTCCTCCCCTGCAGGTTCCACTCCAGGGTGAGAGCATCGCCATACCTTTCCACCTGTCCCCAGCTGCACTGTGCTCCAAGCGCCTGCCGAGCTAGTGCCGCTGCCTCCCTCCACTCACCCTCAAGATCACCTGCTGGACCTCAGCAGCCACGAGGAGATGTTCTCCTACATTCTCGAGACCTGGGAGACGGAGGTCAGGCTGCACCTGCAGGTGGAGGGCTAGACGGCCTGCAGCACAGGGGGACACTGCTGACTGGCCGGCTGGGAGAAAACTCCAGAGGAGTCTGGAGTTCAAAGGCCACGGTGTCAAAGCACCGCAACTTCTGATGTCCCTGTCATGAACCATCACCTGCAGGAAACCAGCGTCACAGAAGAGCCTACAGGAGGTCCATCGAGATGACATGGGATCAGTCCAGGGCAGACCCGAAGAGCGGAAACCGGAGAGAGTGCCTTTTATGACCGCTGCAGAACAAAGCCAGCACATGCCTGCTGGGTTCAAAAGCTACCGGGTCATTCCTGGTGAAAACCCATTCTTAGTCGCTGCCCTGGACGCAGCGAGGATGGCATGACCTCCCGTGTGAGCCTCTTTAAGGACAGCTCACCAGTGGGCAGACGTTAACAACCTCAGCAGGTCCCTTGGCTCTCTCACCGGAGGCACGACTGCTGCTGGTGATCCCTGCCACTCCAGATGCTGTCATCTGCAGCTCGATTGTTTCCACCATGATTTGCTTGGAGAGGAGGCATTGTTTCATCAAAAAATATATACACCACCTAAGTTATCTGAAAATAGCGTACATTTAAACAAACAAACAAAACCACCACCACCACCAACAACAACAACAACAGGAGCGTCGCCATGGCGACCGTGGGTCAGGCCCCGGGGTGTCAGGCCCACCCGTGCCTCCTTCTCCCTGATGCCGTCTGTTCTGCTGGTTGCAACGGCTGTGAGTCCTCCTCCAAGCCATCCCTTGCAGTCCTCACCTTAGCGCCTCGGCCACTTAGAAAGCCCTGACGTGGATTGCCAGTACCTGCCTGTAAGCTCCAGAAACTTTACTGTCTCGCAGAATTTGAAAACTGTCCTCCAAACTGGATTCAGTCAGGGAACACGCTTGGCAGTTACCATCTTTTCAAAAAATTTGAAGAGTTCGACTCTTGCTAAACTGTTTGTTGACTTCCCATAAAATCCCAGTGGCCAGTTTCTCTGAATAAAATTAGTTCTGGCAGTACTGAGCCGGAATCCTCACAGAACCACAATGACCATGTGCTGAGTTAGGGTCCAAGACATGGGGGCACAGGGGAGTTGTTCGCCTCTCTCTGTACTCCCCAGAAGATGTTCTCCTTTGCTCATTCCACTTGCTTGGTGTTCACACTTTTGAAAGACATGACAAAAAAGAACCTTCACAAATGGGTTTCACTCGTTCCTTTAAGGTTCACAGCTTTCCTTATTCCCTTATCTAGGACTCTAATTTTTCTTTTTTACATCCTTCCACCTTCTCGTTCTCCCTGCATACTAATTTCTATGCTAAGCAAACTATAACTCCTACATATTCTTCAAAGAGTCTTCAAAATTTCTGTGATTCTTTCTTGAAATTTACTACTTTATTATGCTTTACATCTATTCCTGAAATAATTTATGCCACAGCATAGTTTTGGCCCACATTTCTGTATTTCCTGCTAGGTTCTCAGCACTGAGGAAAGGCTCATCCTACACATGCTCAGATCTGCAGGAGCAAGCACCTGTATGTGCGGTGAGTTACCCTCACGAGGAACCCTTGAAGATCTTCCGACTCCGGCCTTTGACTCACATGCCAATCTTCTCTGGAAACATCCTCACAAGACACATCAGGGACAAACCAATCATCCTCATCAAAAGCAAAATCACTTGGATTTCCATATAAGCAGAAGAGAAAACTGACTGGTACTCACTAAAGCACTGAGAACAAAAAATGCCTCACAAGCTGTCTAAGGATTCTGAAATCCAGGCAAGTGGACACCCTCACCTAACCATCAAAGCTACTCTTGGCCTTGTGCCTCTGCATTTAAACTTTAGAATCATTTTGTGAAAATCAGTAAGATAACTTGCGGGAATTTTAATTGGGATGGCATAGAATCTATAGCTCATATTAGGGAGAACTGGCATCTTGACAATTTAAAGTCTTCCTATCCATGAACATGGACTATCTATCCTTGATTCTGTTCTTCTCTGATTTCTTTCATAAGTGTATTGTAGCCTTTCTCATATAGATCTTGTACATATTTTGTTAGATTTATAACTAAGTATTTATCTTTTTTGTTCTAATATAAATAATATTGTTTTTAATTTAGAATTCAACCTGTTCATTTACTATGTATGGGAAAAAATTTGACTTTCGCATTTTAAACTTGCACCCTACAATCTTATTGTCATTGCTTATTAATTCTAGAGATTTGTTTGTTCTTTAAAATTTCCTACACAGCCATGTGGTTTGCAAAACATTTTCTTTCTCTTTGATGTGTAGACTATCATTTCCTTTTGTTGTCTTATTATATTAGTTACCATGCCAGAAGGATAAAGGAGTGTTCAAAAACGAGCATTCTTGCTTTTTCTCTAATATTAGTGGGGAAACTTCAAGTTTGTCATTATTATGGCTAAATGTCCACCCAAGTCCACGTGTTAGAATCTTGGTCACCAGACTGCCGTGTGATTGGGAAGTGGTGTGACCTTTAGAAGGTAAGGCCTAGTGGAAGGAAGTCAGGTCACTGGGGTGTGCCACTGAAAGGGATATTGGGTCCCCTTTCTCTCTCTGCCACCACAGTGAGTGACCTCTTACGCCACACGCTCCCTGCCATGACGGTCTGCCTCACCACAGCAAAAACAACATGACCAGGTGACCATGGGCTGAAACTTCTGAAACTGAGAGAAAAGTAATATTTCCTCCTTATAAATTGCTTATCTCAGGCATTTTGTTAACAGCAATGGAACGGTGACTGAAAGTCTCATCATTACCATGTTAGCTCTAGCTTTTTCTATAGATTTTCTTTATTGAGGAAGTTCCTCTCTAATTCCTAGTTTACTAAGAGACTTTGTTATGCATGAGTGTTGGATTTTGTCAAATGCTTTTCCTGCATATATTGATGTGATTATGTAATTTTTCTTTCTCAGGCTATTGATGTGATGGATGACATTAACTGGATTTCAAATGTTGAACTGGCTTTGCTTACCTGGCATAAATCTCACTTGTCACAAATAATTGATTTTTTTTTTTACATTATGGACTCAATTAACTAATCTTACAGAGGGTTTTTTTGCATAAATGATGATGACATATTATGGTACAGATTTCTTGTAATATGTTTAGTTTGGTGTTACGGCAATATTGGCCTTTGTTACTATTGTCTTTTTGTGTTTTGTGTTTGAGCATTTTATATGATTCTATTTTTTCTTAGCTTATCAGTTGTAGTTCTTTTCTTACTACTTTTAGTGATTATCCATCTAAGACTCATCCAACTTCATATTCACATAACTCTATATTAATTTTCTGAGTGCAAAGACCTTATAGGACAAAATATTCTTATTCTCTCTTGTCCTTTGAGTCACTGCCGTCATTCATTTCACTTAGACATAGTTGAATATATATGTACACATACATAAGCATTCATAATCAAATACATTGTTTTAAAAGTATATGTTGATGTTAGATTAACTAAGAAAAAGAAATGTTTTTATTTTACTTTCACTTATTCATTCTCCAAGTCTCCTTTTTTCTTTATTTAGATCTGAATTTTGGGCCTATATCATATTCCTTCTTTCTGGAAGAATTTCTTTGAACATTTCTTTCAAGGCAGGTACCAGCAACAAATACCCTCAATGCTTATTTATCTGAGAAAATAGTTCTTTTAAGTTTTGAAAAAATAATTCTATAGGCTAAAGAATTCTGGGTTGATTTTTTTTTCTCTGAACACTTTAAATATTTCACTCCACTTTCATCTTTTTTGCATAGTTTCTGAAGAGAAGCTGCATTCATTTTTATATTTCCTCTCAATGGGTAAGTTTTTTCCTCCCCTTTGGCTTCTTTCAAGAATATTTCTTTTCTAGGGGGTGGGTAGCGGGAAATTAACCCAGGGGCACTTGGCCACTGAGCCACATCCCCAGCCCTATTTTGTATTTTATTTAGAGACGGAGTCTCACTGAGTTGCTTAGCGCCTCGCTTTTGCTGAGTCTGGCTTTGAACTCGTGATTCTCCTGCCTTTGCCTCCTGAGCTGCTGGAATGTGTGCAAAGGCGCCTGACTAAGAATATTTGATTTCCTTCTGTTTATATGCCACAGTGTGGTTTTCTTTTATACAGTTATCCTCGTTACTGTTCTCTGGATATATTGGACAATGAATAGTTTTGTTAATTTTTTTGTTTGCTTAGAGTTAAGATATGCCACAAGTAAGCATACATGCAGCCTGCACTGTGGTTCACCTGGACAGAGTTGAAGCAGATCAATCAGGATTACACTTTTTTTCAATTATTACTTAACTTTCCCCTATGCTAATTCCATAGGTAGTAAGAAAGCCAGAATGAAGGACGGGCTGCAGTGTTAGAATGCACAGGGCAAAGCCAGAACAATTGCTCTTAAGGAATGTGAGAAGCAGAACATTAAAGTCACCAAGAAACCCCAGGGACTGATATTGCGAATAGCTCCCGGAATCCATAAATGAACTTTGGCTGTCCTTTATGTTGCATGGGCTGGAAAGTCGGAATGCAAACTTTCCCAACTACCTGGCTAGTGGATGCAGAGATGCAACTGGGATTCTCTGCCAATAAGGTGCACCCATGTGAAGCAGAGAGTGTTTCCTGTGAGAGTGGTTCTTAGGGACATCACATCTGTCACAGCTTTTGAGTAGTGGCAGCCTCAGGTTTGTACCAGTGCCCCACTATTTCCTTGTCTCTAAATGGCAACCATGGTAGCATTACTTTGACACAACAACAGCTCTCTTATCCTCCCATCTGCAGCCCTTCCAAAATGCTACAAACATCTAGCCATCTATAGAAAGAGTCTAAGGAACTTCTTTGTTAAATAATTAGGATGGATTTTATTTCCTGTGTTCAATGTTTGACACTTCTCATTCCAGATGGAGAAAAGGATTTTCTAGAGTTGATCTAGGTCAGAAAGGGTCCTTGGCAGGAATTAGACTAGAATTAAGCTCCTTCATTTTCTTTCAAATATCCTACATCTGCATATATTTAAAAATTGTGTAATATTGTAGAAAATGTATGCTTAGACTTACTTAGTAGATTTCCACTTGGATTCCAGATTTTCTTTGACTACATGTTTGGCCTTGGACAAGTCACTTGATTTCTTAGCACCACACAAAGTTGTTATACATATTGAAATAATATTAAATTTCTTGACATCAAAGAAACTAAGAAATGATACGTGTTTCTCTTTTGCTTATCACATGAGTAATGTAAAAGATGATTATAACATTCATGTTTAGAGATAAAGAAAATAAATGAAACTGTGATCTCCTAAAGGTATTAATATACTATAGAGCTCAGATATGCACGGTAGTGAGAAGACAATGAAATATAGGCAAACCTCAAAAGGTATTGTGTGTTCATTTCCAGAACACTGCGATAACGTGAGTCTCACAAATAGCTTGATTTCCTAGTACACATAAAATTTGTACTTTAAAAAATATATATATTTTTAAAATTCAAAAGTGGAAGATTTAATGATTGAAATTTGAAGTTTGTATAATTTGAGATGTGGATGGAATACCTAGAGATTCCTAGAAGAGAGAAAACACAAACAACAGAGAAAAATTAACCCTGAGGACCAGAAAAAGAACTGACATCAACAGAGAGGACTCTGCCTGAGAGTGTGTCGCAGGACTCAATGCACAGTTTGGAATCCAGGTAGAGAACCTGTAAATGAGGCAATGGGGGCATTAGAAAGACAAGATGATAGGAACTTGTGGAATCAAAGATGGAAGAGAAAGTCAAAGAAAGATATTTAATGAAGTTAGATCCTGTAATAAAACGAAGACAATAGGGACCAGGAATGTTCATGAATTGGGCAACAAGAATGTAGATTTCTTTTTATTCTGAGAATAGAAACAAATCCAAAGGTTAAAAGCAAGAGTGAAAGCCAACTAAAGAGGCTGGGTCCAGACATTTCTGAGTTTAGCACTTAACAGCAATGACCTTATGGATACCACACGAATTGCCCGTTGTACATCTTGACATCATAATCACCTGTGTCTCAGAAGAATTGCATGCCACAACCTTGATGTTAAAATGCAGGCATTTCCTCAAACTTCACCTGTATTCAAGCCTCCATGAAAGGGAGACAAGAAAGGGTATTTTTTTAAATGCCATATGAGCCAATAGATTTGATTTCTTAATCTAAGATAATAAATCAACACTAACAGTTTTCTAATCTGTTAATTTGAGTAAGAAGGAGTAAGGTAGATGAAGAAGGGCCACATGGTATCAAAAGCAGTCAAGTCTAAGTGCCTCCTTGCTTCTACCTAAAGGAGGTTTGTGTGTGTTTGCTCGCCCTTCCTTCCTTCCTTTCTTTCCTTTCTTTCTTTCTTTCTTTTTTTCTTTCTGGTGGGGGGTGGAGAGGAAAAGCAGCAAAAAATATATAGATAACTAACATGAAACTCATAGAACTTATTTTTTCCATTGTGCCAATTGACGACAGTTTATCAGTTCAAGTCACATCAGAGTCGTATCACATATGCAACTCTGCCACATACTAAGGGCTTATATTATCTCTATATCTAGATATATTTTACCTGGAAAAAAGTAAAGACATATAAAACATTATCTGTAATTTTAAACAAAATATCTGAATCAAACAGATCTTGACCATTATTTTTGAAATTAGAAATGATCAGCAAACACTTCCACTTGTATTTACTTAACTGGAAAATGTGATTTTTCTTGATTTTGTTGCATGATATTCAAAAATATGACAATGAGATGTAAATTATTTAAATGAAAATAAAATAGAAACTGATGTCATCATTTTTTTAAATTAAGCATCTATTGTTATATTTTAAAGCATATTAAGAATACTTGAATGGTCATTAAAATTTAGAATCTATCTTTGAAATATCCATAGATATGAATACTCTGTTTAAGCCCAATCAGAACTTTCAATTTTCATCATGTTGGATAAGTTTTTTAAAAGAATTTGTTCTCTTTTTATGGCTGTTAATATTGCTGCAGTGTTAGGCTATTTTTCTAAAGGTTTGGAACATCATTTGAACTACTTTACAGTGACAGATATTTTGGTAAAAAATGCATGAGTTTAGGTAATTGAATAAAAAAGAAATAACTGTTCTGTTTCAATTAATATGACTGTTGGATACTGAGATACCATTTTATTCCACTGTTTCTCATCAGAATTATAATGGCTGGGATGTCTTAATATCTTTACATCCTTAAGAGTGTAAATTTTGTACTATTTTAGTTCTAATAGACATAATTTAAATTATGCAAAGAAACTATTATTAGAAAACAGAGGTCTTTCCATTATTTTAATGTTGGGCTTTAAGAGTAAGAAAATAGCTCATGTGAAAATTGTCGGTGCAAGATTTGGGTAACCATGGCAAAACTTAACTCAAAAGGTATTTAGCCATAAAATTTATATCAAATAAATCCAAGGGTTAATGGAATATTCCCATTACCAGGAAAAATGACAAGTTTATTTGGAATTACTTTTGATTCATATTCTCACTATAAGACAGAGGGCAGGAACCTTTAAAAGTTACAGCAGGGTCGCTACATCCTGCACAAGCCCTTGAAGTTATGTGTGTATGCTACCATCTGTAGGTGATTACTAACAGAATCCTGGCTAAGCAGCTGTAGTGAGTAGAATAAAGTAAACAAAAGAAGCACTTGATTAATCCAAAATAAAGCAAATGGAGAAAAGCATAACACAAAACAAGTAAATAAAATTAAAATCAATGTGAAATACTAAATATATTCAACATATGTCAGCAAATACATCAGATAAATTAACAACTCATAATATTTATCCACTATCATCAGAATAAATAAAACAAACTAAACTGCATGGTACTCTGAAAAGTTGCTCTTTAAATATAGGGACATTAGAAGTTCAAATTAAAAAGGAATGAAAATGTGCAACACACATACAAACAAAAATCAAACTGATAAGGTGTGGCAATATTAGTTTAAACAGACTTTGGACAAATCAAGAGAATAATTTCATAATGGAAAAGAATTCACCGAAAGACAGCACAATCCTAAATCTGAATCAAAAACTTTGAACCATATGAAGCAAAAACTGGCAGAACTATAAAAGAAATAGGCAAATCATCAAACCAACCTTAATATATCTCTTCAACAGTTTGCAGAACACATAGGGAACAAAATATCAGCAAGAATACACAATATCTAAACAAAAAAATTAAACTTGTTCAATGGGCTTATGAAGAATATTGCGCCCAACAATAACTCACATATTATTTCAAGTGTGTAGGTAACATTATACCACACATACTCATTGTGGGCCATAAGAAAGCCTTGATAAATTTATAGTGGAATTAAACTAGAAATAAAATAAAAATAAAGTAGAAAAATATCCACTCCTTGAAAAAGCAAAACTACAATCATGATGGAGAACCTTTCCTCTTTTGAGAAAATTATATAAGGAATATCTCAGACCAGACTCTCATGAAGATAAATGCTGAAATGTATGGAAAAATCTTGGCATGATCAGAGAGATGTATTTCAAGTTGTAATAAAGAACCAACTCCTTCTTTTTTCTCTTTTTTTACATTTATGCTCGACAGAGCACAAACATCTCTCTCTTTTGTTCTACAATGAGGCAGGTTAATAAGACCCTGGGGTGTTCCCTTCTCCTGCTGCTGGTGGGAACCTTGGCCCCTGACCCCGCTCCAAGCCTCTCTCCCCAGATCTGTCAAGCCAGCTGCAGACTGGCCTGGGAGACACCATGCTCTCCAGAGAGTCTCATCAGGTGAGCAGCAGACGTTTTATCCCTGCTTGGTGAGTGTGTCAACACCAGGACCACACTCTGTGGAAGCTGGTCACACTTCTAAGGAGCAGCTAGAACGCAGATAGGTAAAGCCTGTTCAACATCTGAAATCAGCCAACATAAAATACAATCGAAAGATGGCTAATTGACTCAGAAAAAAAAATTCACCAAATTCAAATAGTTATGGTTTAAAAAAAATAAAGCTTTGAACAAACTTGGATTACAAGATAATTTTCTCATACAATAAGAAATATCTGCCAAAACTGTGTCTCAACCAACCTACCAAATGATTCATATTAAAAATATTCCCCCCAAATTTGAAAAAGTAAAAAAATAACAAGTATATTTATTATCACAATTGGAAATTCTAGCTGGTAAGATTAGGCAAAGAAAATAAATGAAACATAAACAGGAAAGAGATAGATGAAATTGTCACTATTTGAAGACAATTTTATTGTGTACCTAGAAAATCTATGATTACTTACTGGAATTAACTTTTAGAGTAGATGAACAATTTAACTCGGTCAATCAACTGTTTATACATTTAAAAAAACATTTCCATCCCTCCTGTCATTCACACACATGCACAACCACACACAAAACACCAGTTGATTTGAAAGCTTTAAGATAAAACAATGCAGTTTTTCAAGGGTCACATAGAAGAACATTTTCATGGTGAATAAGTAAATATATCTTAAAAACAACATAAACTGCTTATTACAAGAAATTATAGATTGAATTTTATTAATTCAGTAAGAAAGTGAAAAGGAAGCCCCAGCTTAGGGGAAGATGATTACAATACTGTCTAATCAGTGATTTGCATCCAGGATACTAAATAAACCTAAGGCACGAGTTCCACCAAGTGCTGACAAGAACATGGATCAAAGAGGAACCACAAGTCAGGAAGTGTCTATGGTAGGACCACTTTGGAAACAGGATCACATTACCCAGTAAAATGGAACCTGTTCTTCTCTCCAGTTACACAATTCTACTTTCAATCTATACAAGTTTGAAACACTAAAGACAGACCTGAACAATGTTACTGTCCCATTGGATTTGGTGGTGAAAATCTGAAAGCCACTCAATCTTGGAATAGCAGTATGGATGCATCATTTGTGAAAGAAAAACTAAACTGAAGTTGTACGTACAACATGGATGAACCCAAGAACAGGCTGAGAGGGTGCGGCAGCTGCAAAATAAGGCACATGGCTGTGCTTTTTAAAATTCACAATTGGCAAAACTAAGCAAGAGCTTACAGACAGATCAAACACATTTGCTAAAATTATTTTTAAAAGCAGGAAGTGATTGACACCAACCTCAGAAGAACTGCTTTGACAATTCTGCAGACTATGGCTTATAACTAGACGTATTTTGATTCATGCATATGTAACATATTTCAGATATGTAACCTCAGAATCCTGTCCCAGCACACTCTTATTAGGGAATGAATCAAAGAAATAGTAATGTAATCCAAGATAAAGACTCTAAGACCCAGAAAAGGTACATCTAAGCCAAGAGGATGGTTAAAAGAGACTCCGGATTATTGAGACTAGGGTAGATTTTTAAAATAACAGGCAGTTTTAACTTTATGGCGGGCCAAGAGAAAAATAAGAGACTTAGTAAATAGGTAATATGAGAAATGATTCGGTGATTTGATGGAGGTTATGCACAAATAATAAGAGAGGAAAACAGGAAGAGAGACACAGGAGAAGGACGAAGAGAGGGAGGAAAAGAGGGAGAGAGAAGAGACGCAGGCAGAGGGAGTTGGATGTGTGAAAGAGAGGGAGTTGCTAATTTAAGGAAACAAAAGTTCACAGTTTGATACCTGGCTCTGTAAGGGCAACAGCATGTAGTTGTGATGACACAAACCATGTCTAATTTATCGAATCAATAGTTACATAATTGTGTCGGGAGGAAGGGTGAAGTCAAGAAACCTGGGAGTAAATACCAGAAGAAACACCAAAAGAATTTTCTCTGGAGAAGATGTTGAGACATGTTTTTTGGTACATTGGAAAGCAAATTTGTGCACCAACTTTGATATATTTTTTAAAGTAAATGAAATTACAAAAATTGTCCCTATTACAGATTTCCAAGTTTTTACTCTTTTTTTTATTCTGCAAAGTCCCATTCAAGTTATTTGACTTAGTTGGTAAATAAATGGTTTCTATCCTCAAAATTGTATGGAGACACACACGAGGTAATGATTTTTGAAATGCACTTTACTCAGCAGAGAGTCTTCAGAAAGCTCCTGCCCTCCAGGAGAGGAGGTGGATGTTGGGACCCACGGAGCTTTCCTAAGGAGAAGGCCAAGCTGGTGTCCCCATGATCTGTCAGAACACAGCTGCTTTCTCTAAAACTGCCTCTCCACCCCGTCTCTTTTCCGAAGTACTGCCTTTCCTACCACCCCTCCATGCACCGTTGGGAGCCTGCGGGGTTGAAAGCCTCACATGGGTACATTTACTGTTGTTTGTGGTTTGTTGTCATGGTTACAGGAACAGCAGCTACAGCAGAAGTTAAACTGACTTCAGGGCATGCCTTTGCTGTGAGACCAAAGTGCCAATTTTCCAGTTGTACTTGGATTTGAAATTTGGCTTCACATGAGCTCAGTCTGTCTCCGCAGGAAGTGAAGCCAAGTTCATATTGTGTACTAAATGCTCCAAAGGTGGACACAGACTGACAGGCATTTTATGGATTGGAACATAAAGCACAGTAATAAAATGTAATCTATGTAGGTTTTTTTGTTTATTTGTTTTCCTCTTCTTTTATCCCAAACTATTTCCATCATTAAGTTTTTCCATCACTATCTTTTATTCCACAAAGGAAGCAAAGCTATCTCAAAAGAAAAGGTCGAAGATAAGAGCAAACCAAGCTCTGGTAGTTCTTTCCACTAATTCTGTTTAGTGTTTAAGTTTGTGCCCAGGAGTCTCCTGCCGACTGTGAAGAACTGCTGCTTCTTGGCCTTGATGCTCTGAATGCAGGCAGTTCTGAAGTCTGAGAAGGAGGCGGAGCTCTGCAAAGACAGATGGGGCTGCCCTTTCCTGTGCCCAGCACCACGCGCCCCTGCAGTCTTGTGCTGGATGTGACCGCTGGTCACACTGTTATGAATCAAAATCCTGATTTCAAGCCTTCTTCTGAGATGGGTGGTCCTGGGATGCTTCGTGTGGGGATACATTTTACGGGATGCCATGACTTCTTCACATTGGTATTCTACTCCTGGTCAACCTTTTGCATCAGTTTAGGGGTTAGTTCTCTGGGGAAGACTTCCTCATCCCTAGACAAGACCAAATCCCCAACTTTTAACCCAGTGATTTTGTACTCAAACCTCATCTTCCTGAAGAGCTTGTCCAACTAGACCTTAAGTGCCATACCTTCAGGGACTTGTCTTGCCCATAGGTGGCCTCCCTCGTCTACTATAAATCCTATGACATGGGAGAAGCACTCAGTAAAGAACGTGCAGCAGTGTCATGGTGTGAGTGTGTCCCCCACAGGTTCTTGTGTTGGAAACTTAAGCACCGTATTCATAGACTAATGGTACTTTGGGAGGAAATGAGGATTATGTGAGCCCATAAGGGCCGCCCTCCTTAATAGAAGAGGAAGAGAGGCCTGAGCTAGCACGCGTGCCGTCTCTCGCCACCTGCCACCCTCCACCATTCATGATGCATCAAGAAGACCCCCACCAGATGTCAAGAGCGGCCTCCAGAACCATGAGTCAGGTCAACTCATGTACTTTATAAATAATCTGGTTTCAAGTATTTTGTTGAAGCAACAGAAATGGATGAAGAAAAGCGCTTTCTTTGAAGTGTTCCAGACCACAGATTTCAAAGCATGCTACCTACATTTTCCTAATCCACATTTTATTACCTGGTTTGCACATTACAATCCTCTGTGAGAATGCGCATATGTGTGTATGTGATGGAGAGTACAAGGCAGACAGAAAATGGGTAACAAAGGGCAGCAAAAGAAGATGTTTGGGTCTGTGCTATGAGGAGCACTTCATGGACGGCGTGGGCATGGTGTTGTGAAGGGTGGTGCCACCATCTGCAGTCTCTAGGCTTCCCGTGTGGTAGAAACTGCCCTGTGCCAAAACCAAATAGGGTAACAAATTTCAAATAGAAATCCCCTCAAAATCCCAACGGCTAGGGAGGCAGGCTGGAGGATCACGAGTCCAAAGTCGGTCTCAGCAACTCAGCAAGCCCCTATGCTATTCAGCAAGACCCTGTCTCAAATAAAATAAGTAAATAAATAAAAAGGACTGGGGATTTGGCTCTTAGTGAAGTGTTCCTGGATTCCATTCTCAGTATTAAAAAAAAAAAAAAGATAAAGAAAGAAAATCACCTCAAGAATAACCCATAGAATATCCTGGGTTCTTTGCCTTCCTTCCTTTACAAATGTGAGGATCTGAGAGAATATGTAAAATCTAATCCCTTCTTGGGGTTTTCAGAAAATATTGAGAACAAGCTGCATACAAGCCTCCGTGCACACGTGCAGTCGCTCCAGAGGAAATGTTTCCTCTATGCCTTGGGGAAAGTGATTTTTGTGATGCTTTGCTTTTGGAAATGAGCTAACCTTTTTCAAAGATAACTTCACTGGGAAACAGTCCACTTTAAAATACCACTCTCCCCACATATCTTGGGATAGGATTGCCCTTGAGAGGTACAGAAATTTACCAAAGGACATCCTACATCCTTGGGCGGGGAGAGTTACATTGCTCTGCACATATTACTGAAGGTTCTGAAAAGTACTGCAGCCTAGAGTTTGCAAAAAAATTTATCATGCAACCAGCCCTATTTTTTTTCCTGAATGCCTATTAAAATTAGTCATGCAGAAAAAAATTGGCAAAATTCCAGCATAATAAGAAAGAAAATGAGTTTCAAACTAGCAACCTTATCAGTTTATTTTACCACTCAAAAACCCAATCTAGCTTTATTCATCATTTGTAAAATGATAATAAACATACCTATTACCTATCAGTATAATGAGAATTAAATGAGAGACATATTCCAGATTTCCTACTCAAACTCTCTTTGCTTTTTTAAGCTCTGAACCATAGGAGAAAAATTACAAGAAATTGTTTTTATGAAAAATATTTAGCAGTTTTGGTAATTAATATTTCTTCAAGGGGGAAGACTTTCATTATTGCAACTGTAACATTGGTACAATCTTCAAACTATAGTGTCTTGTGTGCTGGAGTAACTTCAAAGGTGCAGGTCCTGTATAATTCTGGCTGTTGCCATCAGATGTCACATAGCTGGATGGCAAGCAGTGCCACGCGTGTGTGTGCTCTGTCTGCAGGAACCTGATTGGCACCTCAATTGAAGCACAGGCAGACAGACTTCACAGAGGAACAAAGCAGTGCGGAAACAATGGGTCAGGAAGCTCTTTGAAATTCACATCACTCTCAGCATGTCTGCAAATCAAAAATGGGCTTCAGAGAGTGAAAAATCACCCACTGGAGGATGTGGCATATGGGCTCCTAGACAAGGCTGGATGTGGAATTGGAAATGACCAGATCTGATCTTGTCCAAATTGTTCCTGCACAAGAATCTCACCTTTATCACCTCCCATCCCCACTCTCCACCCAAGAGCCAACACTTCTGCTTGAGTTAAGGAAAATTCAGGCTAACAAAAAGACTCCAACCCCACACAGGAAGCGCTCACAGCATCCTCTGTCTAAGGAGTCACACTTCAGAGAGAACAAATGAGTGTTTTCCTCAGAGATTTGCTGTTAGCAAGTGCATGCACAGTTCACGGGCTTTAGCCAGCGAAGCTTGCAGAAGCAGACTGGGAATGGAAATCGACTGCAGGAGTCTCAAGCCATTCAAAGCTTCAGTGATTTCCCCACGTGCATTTTTGCTGAATCCGTGTTTAAGAAGCAGGAAATTCAAATCATGATTTCTTTTTTTTAAAAGGCAAGAAAATAATACGAAAATTTAAGTCTTTGAAATCATATATTGTTTTGTCTCTTAAATTTCCAAAATCCATGGATCTGATTACATAGTAGTTTCTTCATTGCTTCTCAAAGAATAGAACAGCAAGTTAGCAAACAGCAAAGAATGTGTCTAAATCTTGGGAATGGCTTCGACCTTAAGAGGAAAGGACAAGTGCTGCATAGGAAGGAGGCCCAGAACCCGCCTCTGCACTAGGTGGGCTGGAGAGCAGGTCAGCCGAGTGGTGAAAGGCTTCCGAGACACTGTTTTTTATGTTCCTAAATAATATCTCATTTTATGTGTGTGTGTTTGTCTTGTTTTGTTTTTGTTTGTTTCTTTGGTGATGCTGGTGACGGGACCCAGGCCTTGAGCCCTCATCACTGAGCCACATCCCAGCCCTATCTCTGGTACACAACAAGTCATCATCACTGGTCCAAATATAGGCTTCTGTCATTAGATTTTTATTTATTCTCTTGTTTAGTTACTCATCAAATAATATAATGAGTTCCTGTGAATCACTGCCCATGCTAAACACTAGAAGCTGTGGATAATTTACTTCTAAGGTACTTCTGCCAAACCATTTCTTTATCTTCCACCCTTAGAGGTGAATCTACTGAGAGTTTTGAGTGTATTTGTCACAGATGCTGATGTGAGTTGCCTGGATCATCTGTTCATTCAGGCAAGTGCTGGTGGCCTTGGTGATGGGGAGATCTTGCTGCCTCTCAGAGGCAGCGAGCATCTAATCCGTGAGTGGGAGTGGGAAGTGAATTGGGTGGGCACGCATTTGGTCCTCAGCTTCTTTGTAGCACAACTGTACAGCGCCATGCCACCACAGGGCTCTGGTGATAAGAGGACACATGGGGCTTCGGAAAGACCCTGCAGCACCAGGCAGGTTGGAGAAGCAGTTCAGCTGAGGTGGCATCTCAATCCAACCTCTCCATCTTCTTTACCTTCCACCTAGAAATCTGCTCAGAGCCTGCCTTCCAGAGAGCCCGATCTTTGACATCACTCCTGGGCTTCCTCCAGCACATGAACAAGTGGATACTCTTACACACAAACAAACAGACCAACAAACCTGAACTTCAACCTCAATCTGGTGCAAAAAAATTAACTCAAGTGGATAATGGATTTACACGTTTAGAATTTCAGGAAAAAAATCCAGGACAAAATACTAACGTGAAAAGACTGCCAACATATTTAAGGAAAAAAATAGCTATACATGAAAAATGACTTTATTCATAACAACTAAAAACTGGAAACAGCCAGAATCCTTCAATGTGTGAATTTTGAAACAACCTCCATGGCATGGAATACTACTTACTTCTAAAAATGGAAAGGTCATTGATACAACAGCACAGATGAATCAAAAGGAAGCTTTATAGAGAGAAAAAGGCCAGTCCTCCCAGGAGACGTGCTGCACGATTCCACCGACAGGAGACTTTGGAAATAGCAGAACTATGGAAATGTGGATGAGACTGTGATTACCAAGGGCTGGGGTTGCAGCTGGGAAGGGGCTATAAGGGGACAATAGGGGTGACCCTGGAGACAGAACTGCTATGTGTCTCTCCCAACTGCAGGGCTAGACACACAAATATACATATGTGAGAAAACTGCATATGACTAATGCACTTACAGAAGTCGGTGCAAATTAACCTGGGGGTTTATCAATGTCAACATCCTGGCTGGGGTGCGCACTGCAGACCTATCAGATGTTAGAAGTAAGAGCAGGTCCATTAAGGGTATGTGGACCTCTTTTTCTCCTTTCTTAAAATTGTAGGTGAATCTCATGTCAAAATAAAAAGTTAAATTTAAAAATGTAATGCTTCTCTTTAAGAGTTATGATAGTAAAATCATGCATTACCTTTGGGGCCTTTTTAGTCCTTTCACATACTCTCCAATCCATTTACATGATAGATTAGTGATATTTATCGATTCTGCTGCATGTAACTTTTTCCACCTGTTTTTACGGCTGTTTAATACTCCAATTTGTGGCTGTGATGCAGTTCATGTGCGTATTTTCCCTGCTGCTGTCTGCTGTTTTCAGTTCCTGCTCTTACAGACAAGGCTATAAACAACTGAGCCCTTGGAATGCAGGTATTTCTAGTTCATTCATATGCTTCTCTTATTCCTTCTGATTTTGAGCTTATTCTGCATTCCTTTTATGACTTCAATGTTCTCAGCCATATTCTTTTCAAGTGTAAAGCTACAGGCAATGTTCCCTTTAAAGCCTTATTTTTTGCATCTCCCATAGGTTTTGGTTGCAATGTGGGTCTCCTTAGTCACTTCTAAGTGTGTTTTAAATTTGCATTATCTCAACTTCTTTTGCCATAAATTGTTTAGATTTCTTTTTTAATTTCTAACTATATAGGGGCTTCTTTGTTTATAGTTTTAATTGTTGTTCTTTCACATTTTAGTTGAATTTAATTGTCCTGAGAAAACGTAATCTGCATGATGCCTGAACTTTCACATTTACTATTTCTTGCCTTGGGGTCTAATAAATAATCAGTTTTATAAACGTGCCTCATACACCCCAGAAAAAAATGTATTTACTCTAATTTGAAGGCATAAAAATCCATTGCATCTGCAGTAGAATAAACTGATCTCTACTATCTAAATCATAAATTATATCTTTAATTCTCTTTCTATTTTTTTTGGGGGGGGGGGCTTTTTCCTTTTAATGACTGAAAGGTGCTGAAATCTCCCTATACCTAAAGTATTTATCCCTTTTTTAAACACACACACACACACACACACACACACAATTTGAAGCTAATTTGTTAGAGACAAATACAGTTAGAGTGATTGTACCTTTTTAGTGAATCAAAACTTTGATCATCTAGTAGTAACACTAAAAACATGTTTTGTATTAATGTTAATTTTTTTGCAATTATAGTAGTTGAATCAAGTTTCTTTTGTTTCCTAGCTGTCTGAAAAAGTGAGTTTATTACTATGAATACATAAAACTTTATTTCATTCTATCTGAGACTAGAAAAAAAATTAATACCCAGTACCTTGGATTTTACTGTAATTATCACCTCTGGTTCAAGATCTGAACATGACACTCACAATTTTACAGTAAACTTACTCTCATTTGACTTTATTATTTCTAACTATTTATTTGTAACTACAATAAATAATGTAGGTAAATTTTAGCCATTTCTTCAATTATTAATAAATCGTGGAAAATAAAGCCTAACTCTCCTTCATTGTTTCACTCTAAATAATTTTATTATCTGTGAAAAGACAAACAACTTCCCTTCTAACAAAGAAAGAAGAAAAGCTTATATGTTTCTTAAAAACCTCACAGAATGTCCAGGAGTGAAGGGCTCCGGAACAGGGAGAATGCAGTCTTCCAGGGACAGCATTCATTGCCTTCTGCATCCCAACAAGTCAGTACCTTCACAGTGGAGCAGAAGCGGGTCCCAGCCAGTCCCATGTTCTCTTGTCATTTTAGGCAGGCAAATATAGAAACAGAGATATAGTTAAGGTCATTGAGAAGAAAAGAGGATTAAAAGAATAAACTCTTGTCTAAGTGTCTCGTGCATTAATTTAGTAAGGGAAATAAACTGTCCTCTTTTCCATTAAAATGAGTCAGGTCAGAAAGCACTCACAAAACAATGTTTTAGGCAATGTCAAATATTCAGCTGATGTCATTAGGACATGTCCCAGCTGTAGCAGTTGAGGAAACTGATCTTTTTATGAACAACAAATTTTGGACTCTTGACAAATACCACATTCTGAAGCTTTGTGCTTAGCAAGCTGTTAGGAGATCTCAACAGAAAATAAGGTTGTTGCTTTCCCTGTTTAGTGAGTGGTTAAGCATTCAGTAAAACTTTGCCAGTGTTTTATCTGGGGCATTTTGTTTCATTAGTTTAAACTGATTAATATTAAAAGCATCTCTCTTTTCTTATTTTAAGCTTAATGAAAATAAACAGACACTAACCATGGATAAGAGTCTAGTTTAACCTACTTTTCCAAACTAAGGCAAATAGACAATAAGTCTGAGAGCAATTTCCACTCATGTTTTTTCAACTGTCTCCCTTGCGCACGGTCGCCTCATCTATCTTTGCAAACATGGTTCTAATCACGTAATGCCTCTAACCTCTCACCTGTGAAAATACTGCATTGGTTTCAGTCCTGTATTGGCAATGTTGTACCCCGTCTCAGAGCTGGATCACCTCCTACGTGGGTGCCAGTTTACATCTACAGATCCCTTCCCAGGACTCCTTCATAGAGTTCCCCTAGGACTGCTCCTGAGAGAACCTCCAACTATCGACACATTATCACATGCACGCCTGGGTCTTCCCCTGATACAAACTTCAACACTATTCATCACATCTGAAAAGGTTTTTTTTTTTCTTTATGCAACTACACTCTTCACATTTCTTCTTGTGACTCGCCTCCATTTTGAGGTCACTTTGGCCAACTGATCTGCAGTATGTCAACGTGGCTGTTCCCAGGGCTCCGTCTCTTGCTGTCCGTCCTGTCCTCCCCTTTCTTTTATCCTGACTCCCTCCCCTTCCTTCTCTTCTTCTGTCTTTTCTGAAGTCAATTTAATCTAGTTTCCTTTCTTTAACCCTCGACATTTTGATGACTCCCAAGTAGATGCCTGCAGTCTTGATTTCATCAATGAGCTTAAAGTCCTATGTCTAAATGTCAGCTTATCATTTTTGGTTAAGTGTCTAGGAGGCTTTTCAAATTTAACATGTCCAAATTAGAACGTTCGGCCGGTCCCTGAACCTGTCATTCCTTCCCTTTAATAAGCAAGGACAACTTCATTCACGCAGATGAAGCAGGCCAGTCTCTCCCTTCCCCACTTCCTATGTCCAGTCCACCACCTGGTGTAGCACTGATGCTTTTCACAGAGCCTGGAAGGTTCTCCAGAACCTGACCCCCAGGACCTTCCCTTGGTCTCCCACTCTCCACCTAGTTGCTCCCTGTTATGCAGTCCCTGTTAGGAGTCCTCTCGAAGGCTGGCAGATCACATGTTTACACTGTCAGTGTCCGGACACTGCTCACACCCCACCCGCTGGCCTCTGCCTCATTGATGGTCTCAGGCCTATCCATAATGCGCACACTCAGTCTGCCATGGACATCACAAGAGAAGGAGCCAATCTTTCTTGATGCACTGCTCATGCCTGCAGTGTCTGGCGTGCAGAATATATTTACTGAATGGCTCAGGCATCCCCTGACTTGAGGCTGTTTAATTCCAATCTCAGCCTCTGTCTTCTCAGGGTCTTCTCTTCTCTATCTCTAAGGAGGTTTGTCGCTGACTTTAGAGCCCACATGGGAAATGCAAGATGATTTCATCTCATGATCCTTAACCAATTACAGTTAATCTAGATCACATTTACATGTTCTGGGACAGAATCAGATCTTTTGAGGGCCACCATTCAAACCACTATACATACCTTTTTAAACTTCCGCTGTTAATTTTGGGCACAATGCGGGGTTATTCTTACTGAGCAATGATAGGATCTGAGGCCATCAAGCTATTGTGAAGCTTCAGACAGTGAGGCTCTGAAATAATTCCGTGGAGTAAAACATGGTGAAGAGATGGGACTATATTGAAGGTATATTTGTTGAGCAACACAATTTGAGGATGAATCTTATTACAAAAGTTTACAGGCACTGCGAATAAGACTAAATTAATTTTAATTTTAAAAAACTTAAAGCGAAAGCATTCTCTGTCCATTTTCCAGTTTCTTATCACATGAAGCAAAATGATTGCAGAAATATCACCAAATAAAAAGGTATATTCATGATAGTTTGACTTAAACATTAACTTTCAGGGCATATGTGAAATATATTTGGAGCAACTTAAGTAGAAGATCTAAAATTAATTCCTCATCACTATTACCTAAAACTTTGGTGTGGACTTTAACCAACAAACACTGACCCAATTGGTTAGATGTAATTGTTTTCAATATCACTTCATGTAATCAAACCAATTCTTGATTGACTCAATAAACTGCTTGAAAATAGTTGACATCAAACATGAGCAACCGATTCTTTCAAACTCTTCAGAGATAGAAGAGGACACAGTCCCAACTCCCTGTACAAGGAGCAGTATGCTGACCCCAGAGCCAGACAATGACATCAAACGAAAACAACAGACTCCACGTGAGAAAAGTAGAAGGAAAACTTGTTTAAAAATTTATGTGTGTGGGAGGGGTGGGAGAGCTGGGAAGGGGGAGAAAAGATGGTGGAATGAGATGGACATCATTACCCCAAGTACATGTATGAAGACAGGAAAAAAATTATGTGTGGTATGATCTTATATATTAAAAAAAGAGTAAGGACCAGTAAAAATATATATAATAAAATTTAGAAAAGCACAAAATATTAAGCCACTGGACAAAATATATTGTATTTTTAAAAAGTAGCAATGGGTAAACTGAAATTGAAATTAAGAAAGCAATTCCATTTACAACATTATAAAAAATAGAAGTAAATTTAACAAATGGAGTATAAAACTTAGATCCTACAAACTGAGAATTGCTGTTGAAAGAAGTACAATAATCTAAATATTTAGGAAGATGTTGCATTTTTGTGAGCTGGGATGTTAATTCTGTTTAAATGACAGTATTGCCTCAATTGGGTTACAGAGTCCCCACAGTCCCTACCAGGACCCCAGCTGGCTTCCTTGTAGACACTGACAAGGTGGCTCCAATCTTTACATGGAAATTAAGGGACTGAGGAGAGGGACATAAAAAGAAAAAGAAATCCAAACTTTGAAAACTACCTACAAAGTTATAATAACCAAGATAACGTGGTGATAGGGAGATACTTTTACACAGATGGAGAAGAACTGAGAGTCCAGAAAGAGTTCTCATGTGTACAGTCAACATGGCATTGATTGTCCCACGGGGCACAAAGATATGAATGTCTTTTCAACAAATAGTACCAGAAAAACGAGTAACTACTGGTAAAGAACGATGTCTGGATCTATAACTCACCATGTTAAAAAATTAATTCAGAATGGGTCAGAAGCCCCTAGGAAGAGCTAACTCTGCAGACTGTAGCAGAAAACACGAATGTCAGTCTCTGAAACTAAGTTAGTTTAAAACAAGAAACTAAAATCATGAACAGAGACAATGGATAAGCTGGATATCCCCCTGCCAAATAAAAGCTTTTTTCTTAAAGGATACCATCAAAAGACAATCTAAAGAATACAAGAAAAAATATGCAGATTTTCTACCTGACAAGGGATTTGTGTGTACAATATATAAATAACTCTTTATAACATATGAATAACTCTGTATGATACACAAAGACAATCCAATTAAAAATGGACAAAGGTTTAGAATGAACATTTCTTCAAATAAAATATACAATGGCCAATAAGTATATAAAATAAGATCAACATCATCAGCCTTCAAATAAATTCAAATCAGAATACCTCTGAGGTAGCCCTTCACACCCACTAGGATGACTCTAATGAGGAGTGGACAAAGGTCAAAGGTTTGAAGAACCTGGCACCCTGATACCCTGGAGGTGAGAAGGTGAGAAGGTGCACTGCTCTGGAGCACTCTGACAGTCCTTCTGGTGATCACACGTGGAGGCAACATGTGATCCAACCCTGAAAGCTATGTCCACACCAAAACTTCTACATGGATGCTCATAGCACCATTACAGCCCCAAAGTAGAAAGAACGCAGATATTCATCAGCTAATGAACTAATAAAAGGTGGTGTATTCCACCATGGGATATTAATTATTCTGCCCTGGAAAGCAGGGATAAGGCTACAATAAAGCTGGACCTTCAGAACATCGTGCAGGTGAGAGGGTCAGTCCCAGCAGGCCACATGCCATGTGATTTTTGTGGACCATCCAGACCAGAAGAGGCAGAAGTGGCCTTCCCAGAGCTGGAGCTGGAAACAGTGAGGGTCACAGGCTGGGTTTCTTTGCGGGGGGCAGGGATAAAATCATTCCTATATTGACCCCAGTGACAGGTGCAAACCTCAAAAATATATCAATCACTGAATCGCATGTTTTTAATCGTAGATTTTTTTTTGAGAGAGAGAGAGAGAATTTTTTAATATTTATTTTTTAGTTTTTGGCGGACACAACATCTTTGTTGGTATGCGGTGCTGAGGATCGAACCCGGGCCACACATATGCCAGGCGAGCGCGCCACCGCTTGAGCCACATCCCCAGCCCTAATTGTGGATTTTAATGGGATGTTTCGTTTATAAAAACTAAAACTTGTAGGTATTTCAACTTGAAATGTCTTTGATCCAGGGAGTTCCATGTGCACAAAACTGGGGGACGGACTTGGGAGGCAGATCTGCAGTACCTGTCCCTGGCTTTAAAAGGTCACGGCAGTAAGAGCCAAGCTGTTGCTGCCACTAGAGGTCAGGAAAATGCAGAAAATGACAGCCTGTGCCCCAGCTGCCCCCACTCCCACAGAGAGGGGGACTTGAAGGGAATTTCAGACTTCCTTACAAGATGCTATCTGCCACAGCCTATGGCAACTCTGACCTCCAGCCGGAGAAATGGGCTCGATGCTCTGCCTTTCAAACTATCTACAAGGCATATCCCCAAATAGAAAAGTACATCAAAGGGTAGAAGCAGATTTTGAGTGCAAAGTCATGATCTCTAACAACTTGAAAGACAATAACTGAGATTCTGAAAACTTAAATTTCACAACAAAAACAAATCTCATAAAATTAAAAAACAAAAACATGGGATTTCTACAAACATGAAAGAGCAATGATAGCATATTTCTAATACAACATCGAAAGTAGAAATATGAATAAGCAGATATTTCAGAAAATAATGTTGAATGGCCAATAAAAATGTTCAAAGTTCAATCTTACTAAAGAGTAATGCCAAAGAAATCCACTGAAAGATTTTTAAAATGTTTTTGAGATTTAACCCAGTAACTACATATCTAAACTGTCTGCTGAATTAACAATCAGAAATCTAGTCAAAGTTGTTGCAGCCAATATGGATAGCAGTATGGAGATTCCTTGGAAAACTGGGAATGGAACCACCATTTGACCAAGTTATCTCACTCCTCTGTCTATACCCAAAGGACTTAAAAATGCATACTACAGGGACATAGTCACATCAATGTTTACAGCAGCACAATTCATAATAGCTCAACTGTGGAACCAACCTAGATGCCCTTCAATTGATGAATGGATTAAAAAATGTGGCATTTATACACAATGGAATATTACTCAGCAATAAAAGAGAATAAAATAATGGCATTTGCAGGCAAATGGATGGCGTTAGAGAAGATAATGCTAAGTGAAGTTAGCGAAACCCCAAAAACCAAATGCCAAATGTTTTCTTTGATATAAGGAGGCTGATTCATAGTGGGGTAGGGAGGGGGAGCTTGGGAGGATTAGACAAACTCTAGATAGGGTATAGGGGTGGGAGGGGAATGGAGGGAGCATGGGGGTAGAAAAGACAGTGGAATGAGATGGTCATAATTACCCTAAGTACACGTATGAAGACACAAATGGTGAGAATGTACTTTGTGTACAACCCGAGATGTAAAAAAAAAAAATGTGCTCTATATGTGTACTATGAATTGTAATGCATCCTGCTGTCATAAATAACAAATTAGAATAAAAAAGAAAAAAAAGAAATCCAAAGTCGCATGCTTACATTTATTTAACAGAATATGTATGATACTAAAAATTTGAAAACATCCAATAAATGCTTCCAATGAAATCTTACATAGAAATTTTAAGATATTTATAAACCAAATATCATTTAAGGAAATAAGGCAAATTCAGGTTCTAACTGATATTTCATAGCTCTTTCCTAATTCCCAGCCCCTTCCCCAATCCTCTACACTGTTTGTGAATTCCCCAAAGAATGCTGAAATGTCGCAGTGAACGGCCCCAGCAGCAGCATCTGCCCCTCCCTGGGAGATTTTCCCTGCGTCCCTGGATACGGTCAGCACGTTGGAAGATGACCCCAGCACTCTGACTGTGGGGGAGACACTCCAGAGGGAAGAAGAAACTGGACTTCGTGGAGGACAAAAAGCATTCAGAAATAGACAAAGAAGGAAAACAACGTGGGAAACGCCGTGGTTCTCTGCGAGCCACAGCAGGAACCGCAGAGAAGAGTGACAGAGAACCAGAAAGAAGCAAAACACTAAACCCAGAGAAAACGGAGAACCAAGGACCTAAGAGTTGAAGCCCTGTGAGAAGACATCAGGCATCTGTCGGCTTCCCAAAGCTGACTTCAGACGACAGGGGCATCGGGCCCTTGAGTTTTGAGCACACAGTTGCCAAGAGGGCTTTTCATCTTCGTTTTTCTTACTTATCCAAATGTGGTAGGGAGAAGAATGAATGTGCCCCAACATGGCCACATCCTGATCCCACAGATTTAAGAACTCACACGTGCAGGGGAATTCTGTTTGCAGATGGAACCAGGCGCTCCTCAGCTCACCTTAATATGAGGCAGAGCTGGATCGGCTGGGGTGTGGGGACCAAAGCAATAACAGGATCCTTACAGTGGAAGAGAGAGGCGGACTGCTGGGGACATGTGACCATGGAAAAGGCCAGAGTGAGTGATGAGACGGGAGCATTCCTCTGGCCTTTGTTCGCTGGCCTCCAAAGTGTAGGAAGGAGGCACAAGCCGGACAATGCTGATGTCCACCTGGAAAGGGCCCAGAAATGGACAGGCCTGGAGCCCCCAGAAGGCAGGCCATCCTGCCCTTGGTTCAGCTTGGTGAGATCTAATTTGGACTTCTGAACCCCCAAACTGTAAGATAATAAATATTTGCTATTTAACCCCTAAATGCGTGGCCATCTGTTAATGCAGCCATCGGAACAAATACCCCTTGTGTGTTATACTGAGGAAACCTGCATTTCCTTCCTAAGCAAATTTCGTAGTTTAACCAACTGTTTTGCTTTAGACTGGAAATGCAGGTGAGTGTTTTCCTTCTTGCCTGTTTCTAATATTTTTTCAATTTTTCTACAATTAAATGCAAAAGGCTATTTTTGACAAGAGCAAATATTTCCCTAGAGAAAATAAACAACTGACCCTGTTTCTTCAGGTGACTGTCTTATTTGTACCTTGAGTTAAGCAGGCTTGCTTGACTAACTGGACTGAAACACAGGTCATGTTATTTAAGGAACATGAATTTACAATAAACATGTTCATGGGGTGTTAATTTTAAAAGTGGCCAACAAACTATAGTATTAAATCATAAAAAAAAGAAGTAGGATGCAAAAGGTACTTTAAAAACTAATAAGAAAATAAATTTGGAGAAGAAATTATAAAACCCACACTTTGACTCTGGTGTGCTCATCGATGAAAGCAAGCAGATCTCAGAACTTCATCCTCCCGGATGTGAGGAGGGGACTTGGGTACCTAACTCAAGGTTTCTACTTCTTGGTATATCAAGTTATCCATTTGCCAGATTCATTTTTTGAAGCTGGCAAAGAGGCATGAAAATAAAGAAATTCAAGCTCCTGAGGAAGTGGAGAATCATCATTTTATTCTAAGGGTAGTCACAGAGACATCAGCATCTCACTGAAAGTCTCAAAGCATGACAAAACACTTGGACCAACCATGCCAACTGAAAACAGTACCCCTAGAGCGTCTTGGCCTCTTCACAGCCTCTGATCTGCCTAGGAGCTCAGCCTCCATCACCCAAAATGAGAGGCTTCAGGAGCCTTTAGCTTTGCAGGGTGGACATTTTGGTCAGCATTCTTACACTACCTAGTTTAGGACTTGTGGGGGAGGTGGAGCAAGCACAGCAGGAGGGCAGCCGGAAGTGAGGTACTTTGATAAAACTGAAGTGTAAGCAGACAGTAAAGTTATTTGCCAAAGGTGAACACATCTGCAGAACGTGTTAGG
Organism: Marmota marmota marmota; assembly: GCF_001458135.2. Lineage (NCBI taxonomy): Eukaryota > Metazoa > Chordata > Mammalia > Rodentia > Sciuridae > Marmota > Marmota marmota. Next base: position 2,957,430 of record NW_026000037.1, read on the forward strand.
AATTCAGTTAACGCTTCAATACTGGTATTTCTGAAATACGTTCAAAAATTTCCCCCAAATCCTTTCCCTCAAAAAATGTGAATTAAAAAAAGCAAAACATTGAAATCTACTTGAGTACATTATATGCCATATAATAATATTCTTATTTTTTGGGGGGGTATTTTTATATGAACACTGTAAGTTGCTTTTGCAAGTTAATCAAGTAGGAAGTGAAATTCCATCTTTAAAGGGCACAATAGGACTGAAAAACATTTCTGAACTTGAATACTTTACCCTTAAGTGTTTTCTTACCTATTTTTACATACGCTAAAAGGGGGGGAAGCCAATTAATATGCTTATGTGTTAAATGCCCTACCTCAAGTTGTCCCCCTGTAAGGACAGTGCTAGCTCATTTGTTAACACCCAGCTGGCTTCCCTTCTCGGTGATGCAGAACTGTAACTCCTGAAGCCATGTTTCCACACCGCAGAGGTGGAGGAGCATGTGGTTGCGTGACATGCCGTATGGGACAGCCATTCAACAAGCAAATAAATAAATAAGACACTGTCCAAAGGCCAGTGTGGCACAGATGCCAGGAGAATTGTAAATGGCAGTTTAATTCCAAACTGAACTGAGACTGTATTCACTGGAATTATTCACAGCCTTGTCAGAGGAGTTTACAGGCTAATTATTCTGGGGCACAAAAGCCCCAGCTACAATCTAGCAGTGCCTCACACTTGTCTTGGAAGAATAGATTTAAATGTCATTAATTTCCCCCCGATGATTCAGAGTGGATTTTATTGAGGTCTCAGTTGATGCCAACTCAGCCTCCATTCCAGCCCTGGGCACCCCGTTCTGCCCCCCGGGGCCCTGTCGTCAGTGGCACCATTGCTGGCAGCCAGGGACGCCCTGACTTCCTGGTGCTGCCTCGGGGTGTTTGTGTCCCGGCTGTCACGTGGCAGCCACTGCCAAGCCAGTGGTCCCTGCCTCTTTCCCAGGTTAGCCTTCACAGGAAAGTGCAGCAGCATGGGAAGGCCTGTCCTGGGGGCGAGTGACAAGGACTCAGCCAGGCTCAGAGTCAGACACAGGAAAACAGGGATGACTTCCAAAAGACCTCACGGATCCAGACCAGGAAGCTCCAGGTCAACACAGAGCTTCCCGCCTTCTGCATGGTCACCGCGCGCACGGCTCTCGGTCTCTCGGGGTTGCTAGTTCTTCTTAGCCTCAGGCTGTCACCTCCACCCCTTCTGACCTTCTGGTTCTCGTGCCTCTTCCTGCTTGAGCGTGCTTGGCGTCTGTGCGGTGTCCATCCTCAACAGGCACAAGGTTTCCTTAAAAGGATGATTTTAGTATTTCCCTGACGTGGTCTAGCATCCCACCTGGAGAGTCAGATTGCAGCATTTTAGTTCTAAGGTGAGGCAGGAAGGAGACAGTCATCTGGCAGGCAGAGATGTGAATTCCAGGGCAGACTCCAGGTAGCATGGAAGCCAGTGGGTAGTGCAGCTTTGCTCCTAGCTGTTGAGACCAGGAGGAGGGAAACTGGAAACTCAGACTGAGCTCTGCTCTAAAGAGGTGGTTTCCTGAGCGAAGAAATGGCACGCAGAACTTTTTATCTTGACAGATCCTAAGAGGAGGTCTTGAATTAAAGTTTCAGGCTGTAAGTACTTCAACAGAAAGATCTAGTCCTGTGCCACCAGCCTTCAGAGCCCTGGGCCCAGCCCAGGGGCAGGCCTAGGAGGTCACTGCATAGTAGCCGTTAGCTGGGGCAGTGAGAGCAGTCTACCCCTGCCAGACCAGTTATCTGAGCATGACAGAGTGACACGACATGACAGACATGACAGTTCCCTGGGTATCCCTCTCAACCTGGAGCAGATGATGTAGGAACATGGATGAGACTTGTTGATAAGATAATGGCTGACGCTGCTGCCACCACGCCAGTGACTAAAGAAGAGAAATCTATGGGAAAGAACTTTACACAACAAATCACGGGAAAAAGATTTTCAGTTGAATCTCTTATCCAACCCTAAATTATTTGTTCATTGTCACACATTTTGTTATATTCTTGCCAGTCTGTACTGCAAAACTGAGAATGACTCAAGGAACCTAGACCCGTGTGCAACGTACTGACTAGACTATTTTAAACAGTACATGCTCACAGACCAGGTGTGGGTCTACGACAAAGAGTACAGTGGTGAAAGGAGTTTCATAGGGCTCAGGCGGGGTGCGGGAACAGGTAAATCTAGGAAACGAGTCCTCGGTGTCTTTTACCCTCTATCTTCTGCTCCTGCTACTTTGCCTTTGCTTTAAAGTACTGCGCTCCTGAAGACGTGTCTCAAAGAACAGAGAACTTTAGCAGCAGAGACAGAGACAGGGACACTTTTCAAGGGAACAACCTAATAAAAACGAAGATCATAATTGGCAAAGCAGCCCAGCATGGTTGAAGGGCAGGATAAATGAGAGAAGAAAGAAGCAGCCTTGTCAAGATCATTGGGAACATGTTCCAGAAAGAAAGAGTTCAGATTCCCAATGGGACTGAGGAGTCTAAAGATCATTCAGCAGTGAAGAGGAACCATTAAAGACACCAAGTGTAGGCAGTGACTAGATCAGAGCACACATCACATGTTGTGGAGTGGAGGAACAAAGGTGATAAACCTGCTTTTATGAACTCTGCAATTGAGAGAGTCATCATATGGCATGAACTAGGGCTATGCTACCTAACATGAGGGATCAATATCTTAAATTCATGGAAGGAATTTGAAGGCGTCCATAGAGAGAGAAATGATGGCTGGCCTTTAAAAAGTGCAATCAAGAGGCTAAAACAAGAGGGCAAGTAGGAGGAAGTTAAAAATATTTAAACTACCAACTGCTGCATTCAGAACAGAGAAGAAATGCCATAAAAATACACTCAAGCAACTTGACCTCCATTTTGGTTAGTGGGGTAACCACTAACAAAATCAGTGAACAATTCTGAGCCTAGGTAACCAGCATTCACCCATTTGTTCTTCCATTCATTAATCTGAATGATGACCAAGTACCAGTGGTGTTGTCATTGGTCATAGAGAATGAAAATGCTAGTCCTCAGGAGACTCACCTTCTAATAAGGGATGGATGCATCAGCATTAAAATAGTGTGGCATGACCAAAACTGGGAAGCAGGAGGAGAGGCTGCTTATAAGTGATGATTTCATTTATTTTACGGTACTGAGTGAGAGGAGTCGATGAGAAATGAGTGTACATGGAGATGAAGACCAGAGATGGTTCTTTATCCCAATAAATAGTTCCAATGATGAGGATGAATGAGCTCATTAAAAAATAAAGCACAAAAATGCAAAAAAAGAATGTCAAGTTAAGTGTTAAGTTTAGGATTTTTAGAACTCCTTATGTTTAGGAAATGGGATGGTGATAAGAATCAGTTGAGGAGATGAAGGAAGTGGGAAGAACTTTGGAAGCAATAGTGAAGCTACAGGTATCGAAGAGTAAAATATTAAAATAACAACAACAAACAGCAGAGAGCGTGCGTTGTTTAAGTCAGCTGGAGTGTGCGGACGCAGTGAACAGCGGCCAGTCACCAAACAGCGTGGCGCAGAACGGAGACTTCAGCGTGACAAGGAGGAGACGCTGGAGAAGAGCTGGAGGAAGCTCCTCTCAGGCTGCAGCTGAGCATGGACAAGGAGAAGAATGGAAATGTATGGAACCGAGAAACAGGAAGGCTGAGAGGGTCGGAGAGGGGCGCACAGACCTGGGGAAGGAATCGCTCCCCTCCTCACAGCGTGAGGTGTGCGCTGTGGCCAGAGTGCGAGTGTGCCCTCCAGATTCACATGCTGCAGTCCCAGCCCGCTTCCCAAGAGTGGGGTCTTTGGGGCCGTGATTGGGTGAAGAAGGTGCAGCCCTCGTGAATGGGATTAGTGTCCGTCTCAGAGAGGCCCGGGCCAGATGTCCTGCACTCCTGGAGTCCCAGCTACTCAGGAGGCTGAGGTGCAAAGGGGACTTGAGCCCCTGAGTTCAAGACCAGCCCGGGCCACGTAGTGAAACCCAAATAAACTAACCCAATGCAGAAAGAGATGTGAGTATAAAGCACAGGAGTGGCAAGAGGGAGGTCCAGGAGGTGGCTGGCCAACGCGTTAGAGGGAAACTCAGCGCTGGCTGGAGGATGTGGGCTGGGCTTGGAAACACCAAGGTAGAAGGCAGTTTGAAGGAGCCGCAAGAGAAAAGGAAATTATGATTCAACAAGTTATGAATAAAGTGATTAGTCACCACCTCAGAAGGTTCAGCTGAAATTGGAAAGCGTTCATCTGGAGCAGACCAGTGTGTGACTCTGATTTACTCCCATCAGCCCTGGCTGCCCCCGGGGCAGAGACAAAGATCTGCATGCGCCCAATTCCCGTCCCCTATCTACCAGTCTCGCTACTGGCAGGGATGGGGTGAGCCATCTGGTGTCAGATGAGACACAAAGGGTCTTTCTCTCCATGTTCTCCATGGTTTGTTTTACCTCTTTGATGAAAAGAAGCCGTATGCCAAAACAAAGAAAGCAAAGTCACCAAAACATAAGCCCCTCATCCGTCACTGACAGGGTTCAGACTTTCTCAGCCCACTGACGTGCTGATGCGTGGGGCGAGAGCTGCCAGCAAGCTGAGAACTGTTCCCAGAAGCTAAACCAAGTGGGAGTAATTCATTCCCCAGGCACGGAGTGAAACGGCGCTCCAGGAGCAGCCGAGAGGTCACACTTGACCTTCAGAACCTCCAAATTACAGCCTGGAGCACAAAGTGCTTTCTGCAGCCTTTCAGACTCTTCTGGGGGAGCCCCGAGGGCTTGGTGCCAGTCAGTGCTACTTGGTCCTCATGGACATGTCTGGTTGGGGCCTTCTATGCACTCACAGAAGGGGACTAAGATTTAACATGCAATGACTGTGACTCTGATCTCAGGCCCACACTCAGAGTCAAACTGGAAACAGGGTGAATATAGTGTGATTGTCAGGAGTGAATGAGTCAAAGATAAATAATTCACGTAAAAATTTAGGCAGTAAATAGACCAAGAAAATAGGAATTTCAGCTTTAAAGGAAACCATTTTGAAACCATGGGTTTAAAGAGAGGCCTGTGCTCAGGGAATCCATCCACTTAAAATTAGGAGATCTCTCTCATCAGAGAATTTTAAAGCCACTGCCACTTCTCTTTATGCAATTAATTTTGATAATGGTTAAGTTCCTAAGTGAGGTGGTATCATTCAGGCTCAGCGCTGCTCTTTCCAAAGCAAAGGGCCCCCTGAAAGGGCGCCATGACAAGGCAAAGAGAGGGTTCCTTTGTGTCCTTTGGTGGAGGGAGACAGAATGGCATCAGATTGGGGATAACGTTAAGCACTATCGCTGCTACACGAGGAGATAAAATAGAAAGCACTCAGTGTCTCTGAGCTGTTTTGAAGCAAAAGCCTGTGCCCAAACAAGGGGTATTTGTAACTGGAACCCACGGTAGTCTGAACTAAGAACTCTTCGGCTGTGAGCAGTGAACTCTGGGGCTGAGGCCTGTGTGATTGCTTCTGTCATTCAAGATCCTGGTTCTGAGGCATATGCTGCTGAACGTGGGCACGTTTATCCACGGACAGTGTAGTACAAACTCCCAGGACTGATGGGGACAGGAAGGAAGGACCGCACCATGGAACACTCAGCCACCTTCTCAAAAGAGAGGAAAGGCCGAAATCTCAGCATATTAATGACCCTTCATGTGTCTTGCTCTTCTTAATGTATGGACAGCATCATAACTGTGCAACTTAAGTATATGAAGCTCATTCAAAAAAAATGAAACCGAGGTTCAGTGCTTAGGTGTCTTGTCAGTCACATAGCTGAAAGTAGCTAGCCTGGCAGCTGAACCCAAGGAATTTCTCCCTGCTTAGTCGTCCTCGCAGTACGTGGACTTTGGGCCAGAGTGACATCCCCTGAAAACCAGTTAAAACAGAAAGTTCCCAGGCCCCATCTCACACTTACTTAATCATAAACTGAAAGTGGGGTCAGCAATCTGCATTTTAACAAGTCCTCCAGGTGATTAAGATAAATGCCAAGTTTGCGATCCACTGAACTAGTAAAAAGTCCACGCCTCCTCCCAGTTACCACACTCTGCCCACTATATGAACATACTAGGAGTTGGAATATTAAACTGGTACGTATTGAGGCTACTGTGTCCGTATTCCTGCCTACAATTCCATCACATACCCAGTTATTTACACATTGATTCATTCACAAATACCATACAGAGTTTGTATCTAATATTGATAACATATAAATACAAAGATTAAGACAGAATAATCAGACATGCATGAATCACACATCAGGAAACAGCGTGAGGCCACATTCAGTGCAGCCAGAATGAAGAATGCAGAGACTGTAATGAGATTTGGGATGAGGAGATGGTTGTCAGTTAGTAAGACAAGACACAACTTGGCCTGATGTTGGCAGAGGGGAACTATAAGAGGTGATGGGCGTGGGGTGGACAACCTCCTGGGAAAGCGCCTTTGACAACTTCCACAGCAACGTCCTGTTCTCTTGGATAATGAAATTTCCAAACTGGTTTGTGTGTTCACAGAAGGCAGAGGAGAGATAAAGGTAAAAGTCTTGGAACAGGGATGAGATTTGGGCTCTCTCCTCTCGTAGGCAGGGGACAGCCAGTAAACTCTCCATTTTCTTATTTGTAAAACAGAAATTTTACTACAATTCTTGTTGACAAAATCTCTGGAAAGGAAACCATCAGTGTCCGTCTTTCCCAATCTGGCCTGTAGATATGTGCTATGAAATAAAAAGGTTGAGTTTTCAAATGAATTGGGGAGCAATGGGTTCCACGTGCTACAGGACTCCTCAGAACTTCAAGAGCTTGTGAGGGAATCAGTGTGTGCTACACTCCAAATTCACTGAGCTATAAAGTCCCTTTATTGAGGAGGCCCTTTTAACATTTCCTGGAACAAGCAATGAAGGGGATATAAGACTGAGGATGACCAACTCTGTGATGGCATCCTGGCACAGAGTGGTGTCCATTTAATGTTAATTAGATTCTGTAAAGACTAGTTACAATTTATCTTAGACCTCAGTATCCAAAGAGAATAGTTCAGCCATCTGAACACAAGGCAACCAGTCCAATGTCCCCAGCAACAGCTTAGCATTCATTTTATGTCTTGAAACTTTTGCAACTTAACGTTTACATAAAATTCATATAGATAGATAGATAGATAGATAAAAACCATATCCAAGTGAATATCGGTTTGATGTACATGCAAAGGACAGGCGATTTATATTGTGTTGCAATGAGTAAAGATGTTTCTTCTACTCTGTGTGTTAGACACTAGGCAGGCAAATTGGACAGGCATGACAATACTATCCTACAAGTCACTGGTGGTCCAGTGGAGGATGCCCGTGCGTACTGTAAGTGAGCATCCCACGGGCATCAAGGAGGGCACCTTAACTCCTCCAGGGAAGAGGAACAACAAAGAGTATCTCCACCAGGAGGGCCACTCTGGACCTGGGCCTCCAGGGGAGTTTAACATGCTCAGGGGCAGCGGGAGAATTCTGTGAGGGAAAAACGTCATCTGTAGACAGTACAAAGGTGTCAGAGTGAGAGGCCCATCAGGAAGAAGTAATTCTGTGCACGGAGAAAACTAGCAGGAGTGAGGAGCAGCAGGAGCTCAGGCACGGTGAGAAGGAGGGTGGGCAAGGGCGTCAGTGCCAGGCGCAGAATTCAGACGTCATGTGAAGAACACCAGGAGGGGACAGAAAGATGGTGACAAGGAAATCTTCACAATGGGAAGATGCTCTGACGTCATCAGAAATGTCTGTCATCCAGGAGAGTCAAAACCTAAACGCAGGGAGAGTAGCAGACACTTACCTCGGGCACTTAGGAGGAGCGGGCTGTCCCCTGTTCTCACTGAGCACTTCAGGCCTGGTGCCCTCAGCACTCACAGGAAGGGGTCCAAGCCCCTCCCCCATTTCAGACATGAAGTGATGTGCTTCGATCCACGCACCTCAAACCCAGAGAATCCAAGTCCAAATTTGTCTAAGTGAATGCTCCTAACAACTATTCTCTCTTCCATCTTTGAAGACACCACAAAGTAGAAGGAACCATGATGATAGTTTCCTTTTTAATATTCTTGAGAACCAGAAAAAAATTCTCAGACATTGAAGTCAGGAACAAAATGATTAAGAAAAGTGATAGATTGGGTTAAACACTAACACCTACACAGAACACTTACAAACACTAACCATAACACCAATGTAAAATAAACACTAACTCCCACGTGGAATACTTACACCCACATGGAATATTTACACCCACATAAGCAACAAACTTGGAAACCGCCCGCCACCTAGATGACAGAGGTCTAAGTAAGTTTAAGTAGTTTCTGAAAGTAAATAAGAAAAACATGCTCTCCCCTAGTGGAAAATAGTGGGCCCAGAGTAGGAGTACCCAGAAGAACCCTACCACTAACACTGGCAGATCAGTGCAGTCCGAGGAGACGAACAAGCTCACTCAAGGTGGCCAGAATATAACTTCGTGCCATTTTTTTTCTGGAGGAAAGTTTGACAACATGCATCCTAATGTAAAATGTGAGTTCTTTGACCCCCCTGCCCAAATTCATTTCAAGGTATTTTTCTTAAAAGGATGTAGTTAAATAAATGAGGGAAAATAGTGAGATTGGGAGAAGAGAGGGTTCACAGGACTAAATCAAAGGCATATGGATGTGTGCTATTCATCCCACATTTTTTCCTTTTTTCAAATGCATCAGGGACATTCTGTGATCCTCAGTGTTCCTCTGAAACATGTCTCTGGGGAGAGATCATGGGTATTTTAGAGGGCGGTGAGCTAATGAGAGGCCTTTGTAAAATTTTGCTCTGGGACATGGAATTCAAAGTCATGGTCTCCTTTTCACATGGAGTATACTCTGCAATTCCGGAATATTTAAGGATCTGAAGACACCTTGAATTGTAAAACTGCCTGCATTTTTGAAATGCCATCCTTGCCTACATTCAGGCTTACTGACCCAACATCAGAAATTTAAAATTTAGATTTTTTGATGCATTTGTTTGAGCTTCACAGCTTAAGGTTAACGTGCATTAAGTCTTTTAGTAGGTAATTGTTCATTCAACAGGTAAATACTTGGCACCAGATTTCTAATAATCAATCTGCTGCATGGGTGAATAGTAAAATAGCAACATCACCTGTATCTCATGGTGAACCTTCAAAATCCTCTGATCCTTTCTTAAAGAGACAATGCAATAAAAAGTGAAGTCAAGAGATCCAAAGTATTTGAACTTGAAAGGGACAAGTCTGTAACCCCCATGGTGATGGCAATTGTACAACAAAGACATTTAAATAGCTGGAAATGTTTCATTCTCTTAAAACTGCGATCTCAGTTGTTAAAAAAATAAACACAATGGCCATTCTGCTGCGATGTACCATTCCCTTACTGTATCTGCTAACATAACTCCTACTCATTTGAATTTCTGCCAACATCTTTGGCTCCTTGCTATCTTTTCTGTTGAAGTATGAGAAACTTGTAATCTCTGCTTTTCTCCAAGAAATACAAATGCTGCATAGCACTTCTGTTTCCTCCAGGAGGAGAACAGGAAACAGGAGTCGGCAGCAAACGCTTCCAACCACAGTTTGGTTCTGGCACTAGGGAAGCAGGTCCTTTTTTAGGGTGCACCCAGGGCAGTGTGTGTGCGGCTAGCTATCTCCTTCAAAGAAAGGCAAGCTGACCTCGGAGTATTTCTGAGGAGGATAATTGACAATTCACGTGCTGCCAGCCCAGCCGCTGTGCTACGGCAGCAGGACACACAGCCAGGTGGTCCTTGCTGCACCACACTGCCCTGCCCCACTCACCCTCTTCAGACCACAACCTGAAATCCTATTGCAGTCCAACTGCAGAGACATCACATCCATATGAAAATTCTTCTTTAAAGCTTTATGGAGGCATAAAACAAGAAGGCAATGACTGGAAAATGAAAGGTGGTATTTTGGCACCAAATATGCTAACATTCCAAAGTGGCATCTACCAAAAAGATGAAACCTGCATAAAACATATGATATATAAATCTGACAAAATAGATGGCTTTGTTTTGTTTTGTTTTCTTCAAGGAAAAAGTAGAGAACTGCCCTGTGATAACTCAAAAGTTGTCTGCAAAAGTCCTAAAACATTATATTGCAAAGTTCCCCGAAGATCACTGAAATCCTCGGCTGTAGGCAGATGCTTAACGCAGCGCTTGCTTCCCCAGCTGGGTACACGGCTGTTACACTATCTTTTTCCATCCCATAGTCTCTCCTTCTCCTAATCATGCTGAAAGGAATGTAAGGTGAGACTAATTCTGTGCTGCGCCAGACAGAAAGATAACGGAATGAGTGACAGGGCCTGGGACACTGCACGTCCGGATGCTTGAAAGAAGCAGCTCAGACTGTCTGGGATTCATCTAAGAAGAAAATAACCCAAAGAATTAAAGATCCGCGAGAGTTAATCAAGTTGAAAGAGCAAAGAAATTAGAAGAAGTATTTTAGAGACAGTCCTAGGCTTCAGTATTGATGGAAACAGGTGAAAACCCGGGTGGCTCTGAACAAAACAGTGTTTGCAGTGTGAGGTTAAATATGGAGCCTTTGAGAAGAGGCAGAGTTTACGAGTACCTGAAAAGCAGGACTGAAAACAAACTCTCTCCCTGGTGAGAACAGAGAGAAAATGGATCATCAAGGGGCAGTTTTGTCTGTGGAGCCAGCCACCGGGACAGGCCTCACAGTCTGGCTGCGCAGACCCACGTGCACACACTGACAATCCCTGAGCTGGACAGATGCTCACCATCTAAGTAGCATGGGACATGCAGATGCCACCCACACTCTGCACAGAAAAAGGACACATGTGGCCTGTGTGCAAATCTGAAGGCAGGCCTTCCTGGGGGCTTCCAAGAGAACCTATGGCCACTTCCAGTGCCCAGAGTCTGAGGAGCAGTCTTCAAAGATCCTTCCCACTCCTCACAGTGAACACGTGGCGAGTCCTGTCGGCTTCACGGCAGGTCTAAATCCTCCCACTTCTCTGTCCATTGCCGCGAGCCTTTTGCACCTGGACTGCTGCCATGGCTTTTCTGTTGGTGGATACACTATGTTTGTGGATATGTTATCCACTTTGCAAGCAGAAATCTTCAAAATACTGATTTCGTTAGATATCTGTTTAAAAACCTTTAAATGACTTCTCGTTACTATTTTGTCCCTGGCATTGGTTAGGAGATGCAAACTTAGCAAAAACCACTGCAAAACTCAATGACTTAAAGAAGGAGTTAATTGCTGTACAGTTCGAGAGTCCACGCCAGAGCCTCCGAGCTAGCGGAGAATCTTCTCAGTAGCCACAGAGGCCCCAGCCCAGGGGTGCAGCCCCTCCATCTCACAGGGTCCAGCATCCCACACTGGCCACCCATGCCCACGGTGAAAGTGAATGGTGAGCACATAGGGGACCACCACTGTCTTCACATCTGCTCTGGATTGTGGTGACGTCACCTCGACTCTCATTCCACTGGAGAGAACCCAGTCTACACGTAGTGCCAAGGAGATGTTGGTGTTCTCCTCTCCCTTCATGAGCAGCCGGCGGGTTGTCTCTGGCCCACCCTGCCAGCCGCCTGCTCTGCCGTCCTGCACCCATCTCTGTTTCAGCCGCCCCCTACATCTGCATGTGAGGACAGCACTTACGTGTAGGTGTGTCAAACAGCACTGGCTGATCAGGGCAGGACCCACTGGACCACACAGGGCACAAGCTCAGTTCCCTCACAGCTTGTCATCGCATATTCTAAATTTTAAATCTGCACGATTGTTAATTGGGTGTCTTTCTATCACTAGATTTTAAGTTCCTCATCAGCATGGGTCCCGCTCAATTTTGGACACCACTGTATCCCTTCCTAGCATAGCCCCTGAATACGCGTGCAGTGTCGAATTACTGTTTCCACAGTTCTGCAGTTTCTTTTAGCAGTTTTGTCACTTGACACTGTGTTATTCTGCAGAGAAATTTCATTAGTGTCTTTCTTGACCACCCATCATCATTTATTCAGCAAATGTGTGTTATGCCACAAAATAAGGAACATGGGTGGTAAGTGGGTGAGAAAGAAGGACGTGGTTCCTGATCTAAACACTTTATTATGTTGTTGGGGAAAGGACAAAGTCCTCAGGTAGAGAACAACTGAACAAGCTGAGTCACACGGATTAGGCGCTGTCAGTGGAGTGTTGACACAAAGCATTACCTAACCTAAGGTCAGCTGAGCAGGCCGCCGGCTGCAGGAAGTTCTCTGCTTAGCGTGAGCAGTGGGGAAGCACCTTGGCCCGCAGGCAGGCGCAGGGCCTGGAGAGCAGGAGCACACACAGGCTCAACACCCGACCTGGAGCCTGAGCTCTCTGATATGCCCGGTGTGTGATCAGGGGTCCTCCGGACCCTCCTCCTCCCTCCCTGCTGGCACCCCGGCACTGTGGGAGAACGGCTGGCGCGGTGTGCAGCGAGGCCCGCAGCCCACTCCTGGCCTTCAGAGGGATGCAAAGTCTCCGGAGTTTAGTGGGCTTCTTATACCTGGTAGTTCAAAGGAACTTTACTCAACATAAAAGGCCTTAAATGTCTCAGACTTCGGAGGAATATTTCTGGCACTGAAATTGCTAGAGACTAAAACCAGAAAGTACAGCAGATGGAGGGTGGAGAAGCAGACAAGACATGCTGGTAAGCTAAGGTACACCCAGAGGACGTGAAGAATGGCGTTCTCCTCCATCAATGCAGCCTCGGGAACTCGTGTCCCCTCTGCAGAGGCTGACTGCGTCAGACTTCGGCTGCCTCCAGCCCCGGCCTCCACTCCTTCCTTGCAGAGACACTCCCATTTTAGAGGGTGGCAGACACAGCCCATGGGGACATGTGCAGCCACTGCAAGACACGTAGGCAATGGGGACCAACCATGGCCAGAGTTAGAGGGCTGGGGGAGAGCTCTACTTATCAACAGAAGCAGAGACAGAGAGGGGTCACTCCTTCTTCCCTTGGGAGGCTGTGTCCACTTGTGCCTCCGGGGACGATCACAATCACCCTGACATCATGAGGGGCCATGATGCTCACGTGCTGAAGATGACATGGGCTTCATGTGGAAACTTCAGGTGGACAAGGGACAACAGCATCACTGAGCCAGGGCTCCACTGACAGCCTGTCCAGGGCTGTCCAGCCCTTGACATGTATTCAGAAATGTCCCTGTTATTGATGCTGCTGTACATGCATGTTTCATTACCTGCAGCCCAAAGCATCAAACCTGGTAATTGAAAATCAAATTATTAAGATTAAATAAAAGGATCAAAGTAAGGATTTTAAACATGATTTATAAAAACACTTATTTCCCATTATACTTGCTTGTGCAGTAAGTTAGACCTGGGTAACAGAGCCGAAACATCAAAGGCAGCACACATCAATCACTATTTTCTTCATGTATGTGAGCAACTGAAGGCTGGTGTGTGTGTGTGTGTGTGTGTGTGTGTGTGTGTGTTTCTACTGAATTTCAGTTTGCAGCATTCCAGAATTGACCAGTTTTTTTGATGAGATACATTATTCTTTCCAGTCCTTGAGAAATCTAGTTGAAACCTCATCTCCTCTTTGCTTTGGATGTAGAAGTTTGGTCTCTGCGAGGCTGCCAAGAAAGTGTGGCACCTACCAATTCTGCCAACAGTGGTGACATGAGCCAACAGCCCAGAGGGCTTCACTACAGCAATTTCTCTAAAACTGTACATCATTTACACAACTTAAAAAGGAACTAAGTTCACAAGTGCAAACCCAGGAGCAGGGCCTCCGGGGGCCAATTCAAATGAGAGACCCTGAGGTTCCAACTTCCTGGGCCTCAGAGTAGCTCCACCTCTCAATCATATTCATGTATCAAAAGCCTCAACCTAGTTATTTAGGTATTGATATCCCAATTCACATCTTAGATTCTCATCCTCAAAAGCCTGAGTAAACATCACTAAGCTCAGAACCTGATCTACAGGAAAGCCCGTGGGGCTGGGACAATCTTTCTTCTTTCTCTAAAACTCCATGCTCTATCATTTTTTTCCTATAACTTCCCTTATGTCTGAAGTTTAGTCATAAAATCAGTTCTCAGTAGACAGCAGCAAGGACCTAAAGGCATGGTGTCCTCTTCCTGCCGGCCACTTGGGTGCTGGAGGTGCTGGGCTCCGCCGGCTTCCGGATTACAGCCCTGCTCCTGCCTGCATGCACCAGGAGGGAGCCAGGGCCCTGCCTTTATTCTGCGGCCTCGTATTTACACGACTTCCCCTTATGCCATGTTTTCCTCTGAGCTATCAAATACTTCTCATGCCTTGCCTCAGCCCTGCGCTTCCTGCCAACTCCCAGAGGCCATCAGGAGACGCCTTGCCTCTGACATTCTGCCCACCCGACTTCCTGCTCCAACAGTTTTCTGTTTTTCCACATATATATATCCGATCTGCAGGTTCTTCTTAAGTCGAGAGCTTTGAAACCATAAAGTGTTTATCCTTTTGACGACCAAAACCATCTTTTAAAAACAATATATCTTTTAACCCACTTAGAGTTGGCCTCAGTGTCTGTATTCTTCCAACATGATTCATTTGAAGTGGAAAGTTTTCAGGAAAACTGGATCTTATCCATTTGTATACTTCAAACTTCATATTTTATTCCCTTGGAATTGACTATTTAAAAAATGACTAATTTGGTAGGCTTTTTGAAAGTGACTTAAATAACTCTGCTTTCCTGCTTGGTTCTGAGCTCCTTGTGAACTTGTCCCACTGTGCTTGACTAGTTCTCATACCTTCTCAGGCTCCTCAGTGGGACAGGATGTGGATCTGGTATACCCTGGCACATGCTAGCCTCTGGCCCAGGGACTGGACCATGGTGGGTACTTGATACCTTAGAGAATAAAATAAAGTTATCTAGTTTTAAAAAATATTTTTTCTTAATTAATTTGTACTAAAAAGATAAATTCTTAAAGTATGGAAAATCTAGACCTTTTATAATCAGAATTATCATTAATTATTAATATTAATTATTAGATTTTATCCATATAACCGAGACCTCAAGTATAATTTTAATATAAATTTTAAAAATTTTACCCCATTTACTATCTAAAATGCATGGACTGCTGATGGTTCCTTTTGTTGAAGCTCTTACTTATAATACACCAGACAGATGGAAATTATGAATTGAATTTTCGGCTTTATGTATCGCCCTTATCTGTTTCCACTTCCCCTGTGCTCCTATGTGTCTGCTCTTTTCTTTCTTTTCCCTTTAATTTTCATCACTAATACCACAATTTAATACATGTGCATTTTTCTCAACAATTAAGTCTCATTTGTTTTCTTAATACAAATTTTTAATTAAAAATTAATTTTTAATTGTCAAATTCGCATCTAATTTAAAAATTGAATGGATAAAAATAATGAATCCTTGCTATTTTCACACACACACACACACACACACACACACACACCATGAATTTCATGAAGGTAATTAATTAACAGAACAAGATAGAAGACTTCATACATGCCTAAGAGAGAAGGGAATTAGAAAATTTAAAACATATTTGGCTTCAAATCCAGCTCTGACATTTTTGTAGCTGTGTGATTTTTTGAACAGTTTCTTAACTTCTGTGGAGTTCAGTTTTCTCATTAGGAAAATGGAAAACATGAGAACTTGACTGATGATTAGTGGTATTAAAATACATAAAATGTCCAAGACAAGGTAGAGGATACGTTGTTGCATTTTATGAAATTTTAAAGTCAGATAAGGCTAGAACATGATTTTAATATGGAAAAGGAAAGCTATACTACTTAAATAATTTATTTCAAATTGTTTGTTTACAACTAAGGATAGTAAGATTGTTTGCAACTTTGTGTTCTTATGTAAGAATTTGATATTTCATAGGTAAAAAGTATATATGTGTATGTGCATATATATATATATATGTACATGTATATGAAGGTATTGTTTCTATATACAATGGAATTTGTAAAACAAAATTATGTAGGGAGGCCAGGTAAAAGCACTTACATATGGTGGATGTTTCAAACACAGCCAGAGCAGAACAGGCAGCAGTCAATGTAACAACTCTGGAGGTGCAGAAAGCCTGGGGGCTCTAGGTGACTGCTGACCCTCCTGCCTGCTGAGTGTCCAGCATGGCAGTTCTTGGCATGTGGCAAACTGAGGCTCTGGATGATCCTTCCTCATGTTCTGCAGAAGCTCAAAAGTTCAAACACTTGTGTTGCACTGTCACTCCTAGTTAAGGTGACCATGTGGACCAGTTCGACAGCAAAAGGTCAAGTTGAAATCACTGGGCTTCACCTGGGAATTTTTAAAGGGGCAGTCATGGCACATTCCCCAGCCTGCTTCTCCCCACTTCCTGCTTTGGGGCAAAGCTCATGTGAGCTTGCAGAGGGGCCTCCACCTGCAGCTCCCAGGAGAACCACCTGTGCACACCGAGAATGACTGAACGGGAAGACGGAGCAGGGTCCCTGGAACCCTGGACTACTACCCCAACTCCTATCTGTCGGAGATAAATCCTGTATTTTTCAAAGTCACTTGATTACTTGATTGCTTTAAATCTGAATTCATTCTGAACTGATAAGCTTCCAACTAAGCACAGAAGACAGACAATGATTCAAAGACTATTTTCCCAATTCGGTCAAGGATATTTCATGGCAAGTACCATTCCAGATGCACTGAAGTGAAGTGATTTCATTACATGAAATGATTGAGGAGCCATCAGGACCTACTTCTCTTTGGGATCCAGTTGAGAAATATTGTACCAAACTCCTGTCATATAAAATGTGGTCTGCAGACCAACAGTGCGGGCCTCACCTGTAACATAATAGATATCTAGAATCTCAGACTCTCCCACCTCCCTTGAATCAGAACCTGCATTTAAATTTTAACCCCCAGAGGATTCATATATGAAGTTTTTTAAATGTTTGTAAATTCTGGTGAACTCTTGGAGGTCAAAGGACGAACGTTTTATTTTCTCCTAATCTTTTGTATCTCTATTTCCTGGTACAATATCTAAACCATACATCATAAGCCCAATCAAATATTTGATGAATGAAACAAACCACTGGCTCAGAGTCAACCATTAAATTACATTATAGCTTTATCAGAAACCTAACCATTATTTGCAAACCTCAACTTACAGCCATGAGGAAATGAGTAATCCAACAGATATCACGTACGGAGGAAAAGTAGTTGAAATGTTACAAAGATTTGTGCTGCACTGTCACAAATGTCACTGTCATAAATGGTAGGCTTTAGACCTGTATTGGGATTTAGTCTTAAAGAACATGGGTCCCTCTAACAGAAAGGGTTAAAGACAGAAAACTGAGGATGGAGTCACAAGGAGATGTCCTTGTCAACGTTCATTCTGTGACCTAGAGCCACAGTGGTTCTCCTGTCTGGGAATGTGACAGACCATGTGGCACTGAGGAAAACCTGGAATGCTCTCAGGACAGTGCACGTGTGCCCACGCCCACCAGGCAGCCTGAGGTGTGCACCAGCTACCCACAGCCTATGGCCACGCTGCAGCACACTTCAGTGGGGACCCACATGGAGCTTGAATCTCCCACACGATGAGAGGGGACAGTGATGTTCTGTTAAACCCAGAAATGGTTCAGAGAAAGAGACTGAGGCTACCCCTTCAACATAGTCTAAGTCCTAAAGAACTGCCCAACTTAACTTTTGACTGATTGGGTTGAATAATATATTAAAGTCCTACTCCTAGTCCTTTAGAATCTGACTTTATTTGAAAATACAGAGGCTGCAGAATAAGACTAGCTAAGTTGGAACTGTAGTAAAGCAGATGGGCCTGCGTCCTACAGGGCTGGTATCGTGGTGAAGAGACAGACACCTCTGTGTCGATGGTGCCATCAGAAGTCCTGCATGGGCAAGCCCAGGGACCTGGGACCACCAGGATCTGGAGGAAGCATGAAAGAATCCTACCCTAGAGGTCAGGAGAGGCATGGCCCCACCAACCCTGTGATTTACAGCTTCTAGAAACCAGGACTGTGAGAGAATGAGCCTCACTTTATGTCATCCAAGTTTGTGAAACTGTTAGAGCAGCACAGGAAAAAAGACATTAACTTATAATAGTTTATTTCAAAATATCTAACATTGTTATTAAGAAAAATACTCAGCAATGTACCCACCTACTCTTATATCAATTCTCCCATCTTCACGTGGCCATTTAGCTTACTAAAATAAATAAGGAGAATGATCTGAATTTATCAATCATGAACATGAAGCCTGCCCATTAGAAGCCTTTGGAAGTCCTCCTGAGAACATCAATTAAGTTAAAACCACTCTTCATATGTGCTCATGAAGTGTGAACATGCCCTCTTTGGTGAATTCTTATTCTTAAAGAAAATGTAGCCTAATTTTTATTTAAAAGTGACTTCATCAATCTGAATCTTATTTTTTTTCCCATCACTCAAATGGATACTAACCATCAACATTTTCTCTCAATTCTGTCAGAGATCATAATTGACTGGCAACTCATTTGCTAGGGAACTATCTAAAAAGGCTTATAGATACTTAACCCAAAGAAAAGAAATTGGGAAAAACAGCTCTCTCTTCGAATAGCTGAAAAGAAATAAACTGGAAGAATCACTGTTGTGTGTAGACTCAAATGATACCTGGGAACTGGTAAAAATGGAATTGAACTTCATGAAATGGGAGAACTTTTGTCTTAGTCCATTTTCTAATACTATAACAAAATACCTGAGACTGGGAACCTTACCAAGATGTCTATTTAGCTCACAGTTCTGGAGGTGTTAACATAGAGCTGACTTCTGGTGAGGGCCTCATGCTGCTCCTGGCAGAAATGTACAAGGGAAGTGGGAGTGTGCAGAAAAGTCTGTGTGAGAGGGAGGGGACAGAGGAGCTGAGCCCACGGATAGCTGCCCATTCTCATGATGACTGTCTCTCTCCCACGGGAGCAGCAGCCATCCTTCGTGGGCGGGGAGCCTCGTGACCTCATCACTAGCCACAGTCTCCGGCTCTGAAACCTCCACTGCTTCTCACACCATCACACAGGGACAAGCTTCCAGAAAGTGGAACTGAGGAGCAGCCTATACCCAAACCATAGCCACCCACTAATCATCTTAGTTTCAGTTCATATTCGGGCCCTGAAATGGCTTTCTCTGTCATGAGATCTGTCTTCTGGACCGCCACTTGCCAGGACAGCTTGAGAGCATTTCAACTCTTCCTGAGTCTGTTGATGGATTCCTTGATCATATCTTCTAGACACGACGGGGTCTAAAAAGGTAATGTCTGAAAAACCATTCACTGTGGAAAAGGAATGACGTCCAAACCCAGGAGCCGTCCTTTCTAGCTGGGCCAGCTTGATTTCTGACCCTTATCCCCACCTGGAAAGCACAGGTATGAACACCCACAGTGAAGCGCTGTTCAGAACAGCCACCCAGGGTAGACGGTCGCACCTCAGCCCTTGATAGATGCTGTCCTTTCCTGGGTCTTCAGCTCTGCACTGGGTTTGTGTTTGCTACTGTTTATTGGGTTGTGGCCCAAAAAGAGATTCCTAAAAGAGGAGTGAGAAGTGAGAGGCCATCTTTCAAAATATTTTTAAGAAAAATCACTTAGAAAGACAGTGGTAACGCACATTCCTCCACATATCAATGTTTACCTGGTAGGGACAGAGAAGTGGTCACTAGTCCCTCACTCTGGTTCTGTATTCCATCCCTGGGGTAACAAGAATGCTTCCATCGAAGCATTCAGAGTGACAGCACTCGACAGAACATTTTGAAGGCCGAGGAAAAGAGCAATAGTTCAAACCATTGCTAAGCTTCGATCCTGAAAAGCACCAACAAGTTATAAACAATTGAAGAACAAAAAGAGCTTCCAATTATTTTATCCTTCAAAGGAATCTCTTCTCCATGACAATTACTCAAAGATATCCAACCTGGAAGAGCGTTCTCTCTCAGTGAGGGAGTCGGGAACTGGGTCCTGGGCTGAGTAGTTTAACTGCTGCGCGTGTATCCAGGGCCATCCTGATCCTGACGGGGGCTTCCTGCAGCAATATTCTGCCTTCCCTTACAGGATCTGTGACCCTTACTCACACCATCCTAAGGGTAAAGTGAAAAAACCTATGTACACGTCTGCCAAGGACCCTTTGCAATATTTACATATTTTCTCAGGCTTTCTCTGTGTAAAACAATGTCAATGATAAAATATTTTAAAATTTATTTCTGTTATTTTGGGAGTTATGTTTTGCTGCAGATACCAGACTATTCTTAATACAGGCATTTTGAATCTCAACTTTAAAAGCTGCAATTTTCCTGTCAATAAAACCCTGATGCTGAACTATGCCACTCAAGTGTATGTGGCAAAGTGGAGGAAGCGGTGACTTAAAACTGAAAGTTCAAGATCTGTACAGCTAAAAGACTGTATTAGCTTTGCTGCATGGTAGCAGTGTGACTCGAAAAATTACCTAAATTACCTGAATTTTTGTTTTCTTATTTACAAAAAAAGGAAACTACATATTTATTCTGCAAATCTGAAAGTGGTGAAGCTTACCCATTCATGTAAAATTTTTCTGCAAATTATTAAAAGCTCAACTGAATGACAGACTGCATTAAATTCGCTTGGCTTGTCATTCCTAAATGACATTCAGAAATGTTTAAGAAAGTAAAGACCCTGTTTTATCAAAAGAGAATCAACTTCCCATCCCCAGACTCATTCATTTATCAAATAACTATTGAGCACCAACTGTATTCCAACAACCATGCGAGGGCTAGGCCTCTAACAAAGATACAGAGTCAAGTTTTGATCTCATTCCAGTTATTCTACTGGGTGAAACATAAATAAGTAAAACATTCTGTGTGAGGGGACAATAAATGCTGAATAAATGTACAGGCAGAGTGTGCAGAGGTCATGTGCATGGGTGAGTAGAAGGTGCTGCTGACAGGATCATAGTGAGTAAAGGTCTGAACTGGTAAGAGGAAAGGAGAGACCTGGGCAGCCACCTGGGACAACAGGCTCACGGGTATGTGAATAGTGAGCCCCCAGGCTCCAGCGCAGGAACACATCACCATGTTAGGAAAAGGGAGACGGCGGGTGAAGAGAGGGGGGAGGGGAAGCAGACCAGTTTAGAGAGGCAAATGGAGGGGCAGATGGTCTACAGGCTGCCAGTCATTGTACAAATTGATATCTCTGTGACATAAGACGTCATTACAAGATTTCATGTAAGGAGAAATATGATTGACCATTTTAAAAATGTTATCCCTTTAGCTACTCTGTTGAGGCAGACTGAAGGGGGTCAAGGTGAGAAAGGACACCACATAGGACGCCATTCTCACGATTGTTAGCTTGGACCAAGATGGTGGCATGAAGGTAGCAAACTGGTCAGGTCGGCATTTCAAGGTAGAGCCCCCAGGTTCACTGTTGAAGAAGTCGTGGGGTGTAAGATGAAGTGAAGAGTCAGGATGGTTCATAGAATCCTGTCGTCACCAATCAGGAGAATGATGCCATTGTCTGAGGTGGGAGAGAGATGGTCTAGGGGCAATCAGTCCCTCATCAAACATCAACAGTGATTATTGATATCTAGCAATCTTCTCCTGAGTTCTCACTGTTAACTGAGCAAATCTGAAGAACACCCTGATGGTTGTAGTGAGAATGCTTGAGCGGATGGGTAGGAGAATTCCCAAATCCACACGTTCACTGCCACAGACAACAGCCTGTGGGACCACAGGAAGACAGGAAGAAGATGATCAGAACAGTGAGCCACACCCTTTAAGAAACAAAGACTTCTAAGTCACTAATTTGAGGTCACCTTAGAAAATTCACAGAATTCCATAATCTCCAACTGTATCATCAAATTAACACATACTGTGACCTACCTTTTTTACAGGGTAATGGCAAGGATCCTATAATAATAATGCTGTCTATGTATAATAATCATGACTCAGCTTAAAACAAAGTCATAGTGAGACATGATTCACTTGTAAGTAGACACCTTTATACTATAGATGCTCTAACTGGAAGAATATAAGGTGTTTTGAAATAGCGGACAATTTTCAGCTCTAAATAAGCACTTTTACCTACGAAAGCCATAGATAATGAATAACTCTTTCCCACAATTATTAAGATGAGAAGTTTAAACAGCTGAACGATTTGACTTCTATTGTATCTTCTGTATTTCTTGCAAAGCACATGGGTGGAAAGTAGCAAATGGGAATCCAACAGCCAGAGCCAGATAAACCATTTACCTACTACCTACCCAGATGTGAGGAGAAGCAAGCCATCTGCAAGAGCTCCTCTCTGCAAAACAAGAAACTGCCCTGTTGTGTGGACTGCCAGGATCAAGTGTAAGGTGTAGGCTCAAGGGCACACAGAGCAGAGAAGAGAGAAACAGGGCCTAGGGGAAGAATGGCCATGTTTGGGCCTTGGGACCCTTCCACCTTTCATACGTGTGTCTCACCAAATTCCAAACGGCAAGGATCCTGTTGTCAATGTCACAAATACAGACAGGTGCCCCGTGGAGTGGGTGGCCATTGTGCACACATGTGCAGGCACCGCTGGCTCTGATCCCACCTAATATTGCCACACATCCCACTCCTACCACCTCCAGGTACATCAAGCATGCCCCTGAGGACACTTTACTGAATAAACAAGTCTTTCCAGCTGGTTCATGGCATTTGCCCATTTGTCCTGCCCTCCGGCTGTGGACACACTGTTCCCACTTGTGCAGGGCATGGTCACTGATCCTGCTGGGCCCGTCCACCACCCTGTGCAGACTAGCCCTCTTTCCAGCTTTAACCACATCCAGCCCTTGGCCTCCTCAGACCACACCCTGACACTCTGTCGCTGAGGCTCTACCATCCCACCGCGTCCCAAATACAGTGTTCAAAATGGCCAGCCAAGGCTACTTCCCAGAATGTCAGAGGGACCAAGCAGTACTGTGCCCCGTGGAACAGCACAGGGGATGCCCTCTGCCTCCCTCTGACAAGCAAACGCTGCCATTCCCTCGACAACACGAGACTGAGTTCGCTTTAACCTAAATGACCGGCATTCCGTAGGGAATACATCCAGGAGATCTACAAATTAATCAAGCTCAAATGGGGTGTGGAAAAATTTTAAATGTGATGATCACTAAGGAATATGTTATTTCCCACATTACTCCCAACACCATAAAACACTAAAAGAAAGCCCATATTCAAGTCAAAAGTTTTTAACTAATGCAGACCACGTTTCAAGGTGCCACCATGAGCGGTCTGCACCAACTGCAGGGAATTCAACGTGCCCAGAAACCTCCCGGAACGCTCCACATCTCCTGGAAGCCCAGGGCAAAGCCCAACAGCAAGCATCCTGGACACAGCCTGAAAGATACATGGTAGAGAACATGTGTGTGCAACCTTCAAGAATGATCCCATGCTAAGCGAAGTAAGCTGATCCCCCAAACCAAAGGCCGAATGTTCTCTCTGGTAAGTGGATGCTGATCCATAGTGGGAGGGCATGGGGAAAATGGAGGAACATTGATGGGGCAACGGGAGGTGGGGAGAGGCAGGAGGGGCATGGGGGCAGGAAAGATGGTGGAATGAGATGGACGTCATTACCCTAGGTACATGTATGACTGCACATGTGGTGCAATGCTACATCGTGTACAACCAGAGAAATGAAAAGTTGTGCTACAATTGTGTACAATAACTCAAAATGTATTCACGTAATTAAAATAAATTCATTAATTAATAACAAAATTACAAATGAGTAACAGCCACCTTTAGTTATAATTGCACATATATATGTGCACACACACATACATATGTATATAGCACACCTTCAAAGAAGCATATTTAAATAATTTACTGTGAATTTTTTTGAACATAGAAAAAAAACTAAAATAATTTTACAGTGAGTATCTTTATACTTTCCACATCATTTCACTTATTTGCTACATAGTTTATGACATTTTCTTAAATCTATATAACATGTAAGCAAACACGACTCTTAAAAGAATCATATTTAATCTTCCAAAATATAACTGTTTATTCCTTATCTGAGGATTCTGGATTTTTAACAGTGGAAGTGAACCTTGAAATCTCTTTATTACACACATTTCAATTTTCAGATCTAAAAATTAAAGCACAGTGATTTTAAAGTGTGAGTAAGAGCTTCCAACTAATTAGTAAGCAAACCAAGATAAAAATCCCTACTCTCTGCTCTTGCATAAACACGCAGTCACAGTGAGAGAAAGCTGTAACTTGTTGGAGGGAAGGGAGGAGAGTCCTGTTCTAGGAGCGACTCTCCCAGATGAACGCAGAGTCGGCCGAACAGTGCGATTTCGGAAGGAACCAGAACTAAGTGAGTTGGGAGCTGCACATCCGGGGCAGTCTCCCCCCTGTGTAATCAACAACAACAACAACAAAAATGTGCTAAAAGCCCTAATTCTAGCATAAGTCTTTCATGTGTGCCCAATTTCTAAAATTATGGGATGTCATGGGGACGAAGAATTAAGGGCTGGGAGCAGGGAACCTCAGCAGGAGACAAAGAGCTCCTGCTGTGGGAAGCTGCTGTCTGTGGGGGGCTCAGGTGGCCCAGTGGAGGTGGCTGGAGCCTCCGCACCTCCGGGGTGAGAGTCCACGTCAAGGAGGGATGAAAATCCACTTTCATGACCCCACCACCCACCGGTCTGCCCGATGCTGGCTCAGGTCAGAATCCCAGCCCTTCAGAGAATGAGCGGCCCCCACTTAAGGCACTGATCTTTTTTGGTGGCTTTTATGTCTCTGCTTTGGCATAAATTTTAGAGAAATTTTAAAATCAATGAGTGAACAAGTTTCAAGTCATGCTTCAAAGTTAGTAAAGCAGAAAACGCAGATTCTTTTCTTCAAGTGCCCTTTAAAATTTACCTTCTCAAGACAGTTTCCTCAGACCCCAACTGAGCAATGCATGTTCCTTGAAACCACAGGTTTAATAACACATAGTGCTTAAGGATTTGCTGGGAAACATTTTAAATTTAGCTTCTTGGGCCCTGTTCTAAAAGAGCCCAGCTTTCTATGTTTTGAACAAAGCCCCCCAAGTGACTCTTCAGGTGACCAGTATTTGCAAAGTGCTGGTGTGAAGACGTCTGTGTTGAATGTCACGAGCTCTAGCCTTGGGCTCTGGCACGATGGCTGAGTCCCTGACAGTCCCATCCACTGGCTTCCTCCAGCACATACATAGCCTCTGCAGTGTGTGCCCACGGTAGACGTCCGGCCCTCGCAGCAGGCTTTGGGGGGTTGTTGGAAGGAGATACTGGAAACAAAACATTCTGTTACGTATCTGGCATCATATATTTGCAGGTTTGTTTTGTTTTAAATAACTAAATAACAACCTCGACAATCCTGAAGCCAGTGTAACTGTTAAAGCATCACACCAATGTCACAGAGGAAGCCTGCTCTGGGGTGAGGAGAGTGTCCATCATGTACTGTATGGTTCCACGTAGGTCTCCTCAGCAGAGATGGGGATAATCAGTTACTTGACTTTTCTAACTGAAAATCAGAGTAAGAAATATATTTACCTTGCCATGTTTACACACAGTTAATACATGAAAAAAATTGCCATTACCGTGACACAAGCTGATATGGTTGTCTCTCTTATTTTCCTTTTAGGTTAATGTCATAATCCAATAACTTGATTTCACAACCATTAATATATTCACCTGCATTTTGATTAAAAAAACTCTACTGAGGTCTCAATTAGCTTATCTAATAATCCTTGACAAAAGGAAATTGGTGTTGTCAACCCACTGTTTTCATCTATGCAAAGAAATTAGGCAGCTGAATGTCTCTCAGTCTCTCTTGTGTGACGTGTCAACCTGTCAATGTCAACATCACCAGCCTGACAAGCGAGAGACAGGGCATCCACTCTGCTCTTACATTATTTATCCAAAGAGGTTTTGTGGAGTTTACAGTACTAATAATGTTAACTATTGTCCTTTAGTAAGCATTTGCTATATAACAGGAACATAAAGATATTTTCTACAACAATATATTCTCCTAACAAAACTCTTACAGGATGTGAACTAATACTCCCATGTAATCCTGATGAGGAAATTAGAAATAAGGAAGCTAAGTGACTTGCTTCAACTTTCATGGTAATTAGTGGAACTAGGATCTCACTCGGGGTTTACATATGGCTGCAGAGTCAGAGTTTTATGTCTGGCCTTTGAGTATTAACAATTCAATCCTCTAAATTCAGTGCTCTTCAAATTGAGGGAGGGGCATCTCTCAGCATATACAAATCATTTTCAAGATAAATGCAAACATAAAAGTTTTGAAAGTAATTTTGAATTTTTAACTTCCTGATTACCCGCATGATAGAGTTTCTTCAATCATGAGTTCCCTTCACAGAAGCCCGTACGTACACCTCACTAAAGATGGTGGGCTGTCAACACTGGAAGTCTTACACACTTTCATTACAGGTATCAGCCTCACTAAACCCTCTCCATCAGATCTGATGATATGGATCACCCCTTCCTCTGGATTTTGTACCCCACGGGTCTATGCTGGGACTCAGGTAGATTCGTCACCTTTCTCTGTGTTCAGAAACTGATGTGGACTTTGACCTGAAGACTTGGTCCAGGCCCCCTGATGGACACCACCCGAACAGCATCAGCATCAAGATGGAAACCTGACGCAGGGCTGTAACTCCGCATCTGGAGCCGACCTTAAGGAGGAGCCAGATTCAATTTTTAAAACTGTCAACTATCTATCCAGATATGCATATATATATTTTATATTGAAGAGGAAGGCTACAGAAGGTAATAGGGAGCCCCTAAATGAGGCACCTCATTCGAGGAAAAACAGACAAAGATGAGTTGTTACTATATGAGCAAAAAATAATTTGCTTCTTGGAATTCTAAACAATATTGTTTTATAAAACCAAAAAAAATGCTACATTTCTAGCAATTAGAGAAATGCAATTAAAACTACAGTGAGATTCCATCTCTCTCCAGTCAGAATGGCAATTATAAAAAAATACAAATAACAATAAGTGTTGGCAAGGATATGGGGAGAAAGGTACTCTCATACATTGTTGGTGGGATTGCAAACTGGTACAACCACTCTGGAAACCAAAATGGCCATTCCTTAGAAACCTTGGGATGGAACCACCATTTGACCCAGTTATCCCACTCCTTGGCCTATACCCAAAGGACTTAAAAACAGCTATAAACATTGATGTGACTTAGCCACATCAATGTTTATAGCAGCTCAACTAACAGTAGTCAAGCTATGGGAACAACCTAGATGTCCTTCAATGGATGAATAGATAAAGAAAATGTGGTATATAACAATGGAATATTATTCAGCCATAAAGAATAATAAAATAATGGCATTTACCAGTAAAGGGATGGAACTAAAGAATGTCATGCTAAGTTAAATAAACCAATCCCCCCAAAACAAAGACCGAACGTTCTCTTTGATTTGTGGATGCTAACCCATAACAAGGGAGGATAGGGAGGGCAATGATAGAAATTCATTGGATTAGACAAAGTGTAATGAAGGGAAGGGAGTGGGGAGGGGAATAGGAAAGACAGTAGAATTAATTGGACATAACTTTCCAAGCCTTGTATTTGAATACCCAACCAGGGCAATTCCACATCACGTATAACTACAAAAGTGGTATCCTAAATAGAATAATACTCTATGTATGTATAATTTACCAAAATACAGTCTACTGTCATGTATAACTAAAAAGAACAAATAAAAAATTTCAAAAATTCTTAAGTATTTGTTAACTGCTGTTATGGTTTGGATGTGAGGTGTCCCTCAAAAGCTCACATGTGAGACAATTGCAAGAAGGTTCAGAGGAGAAATGATTGGGTTGTGAGAGTCTAAACACAATGAGTGAATTAATCCCCTGATAGGGATTAATTAGTGGTAAATGAAGTGGTGGGGTGTGGCTGGAGGGGGTGGCACTTGATTTGGGGGCCTGACTTTGGGGGGTATATTTGTATCTGGCAAGAGGAGACTTCTCTCTGCTTCCTGATCATCACGTGAGCTGCTACCCTCCGCCACCCTCTTCCTCCGTGATATTCAGCCTTACTTTGAGCCCCAAGGAATAGAGCCTGCAGTCTATGGATTGAGACCTCTAAAACTATGAGCCCCCAAATAAACTCTTCCTCCTGTATAATTGTTCTGCTTGGGTCTTTTAGTCTCAGCAGTTAAAAAGCTGAATAAAATCCCTGCTAAGGCAACAGTGGGTTCTCAGACTAGGGATAAGATGCATGTGTACACTCTCTGTGGTATCAACTAAGATGATTTTTCTGAAATAATCTTTTCCAAGAGCATAAAAGTACTATTTTAATCATATTACATGGAGACACTTCGTTCAACATTTAAAAATAAAATAGCTTTCCCTATTCTAAAATCCTAAAATATTAAAACTTACTTATTCAATTTTCCTTTAAATATTTTTTATAGAAATGATTAGTGATAATTGCCTTTACTTTATAATTAGCAAAGAAAGCATGGAAACTGAGCGACTACCATGTGAGTAGTCTTAGTATTACCTAGCAAACATTTTTTTTTAATTTTTTTATTGTTGGTTGTTCAAAACATTACAAATTTCTTGACATATCATATTCCACACTTTGATTCAAGTGGGTTATGAACTCCCACCTTCACCCCATACACAGATTGCAGAATCACATCAGTTACACATCCATTGATTTACATATTGCCAT
>NW_026000037.1:2991616-2996191 GCF_001458135.2 Marmota marmota marmota
GTTCCAGGAGCCGGAACTCGGCCGCCCCGCGCTCGGTGTTCGCTCCGATAAGAGCAGGTTCTAAGAAGCCCCCAGGCACTGAGCCCGAGCAATCTGTCTGCAAGCCGCAGGCGAATGGCAGCCTGAAATTACCTGTTCTATGGCTGAATGAGCTGCGGTCAGTCGAAAGCAGGGATGGTGACGTCAGCTTTCCAACATGGTGGCCGCTGGCCTCCTCTGTGGTCTGACCGGTGTGGAGAACCGAGATGGACCGCTTCCTTCCCCCGTCTCGAACCCAGAATTCAGCCCTGAGTACGGTGCTTGCACGGCTGGCAGAAACTGCAGCGCTGTATTCCTGCGTCGCTATCTCCTCGTTTCCCAGCGCGCGCTGCAGACTCTAGCCGCGGGGCGATTTGCTGAATAAGCAGTGTTACCCTCCGTGCGACAAACCTCTCACGTTTGAGTCCCCGTAGCCGATCCTCGTGCGATGGAAATCCTTCCTCCAGGTTCCGGAGCACCCCACTATTGCTGGAAATTCCTAACAAGATAGCCTTTAGCCGTCCTGACTTGTCATACTCCCACACAGTGAAGCAGCACACGGGGGCAATGCACTCCCCTCGCCGCCATCTTCCAAAGTCCCCCTAGCAAACTTTTTAAAGGCAGGCTGTGCCACTCAGTGCTCCACAAAACCTCCACACATCTCACTCAATACGGACAGCAGTGTCACCTGGGTGACAGGTCCATGCAGCAATTTCGCCCCGGCTTCAGAGCTATCTGAACTTGATGTGAACCTCTGCTGGGCCACTTACCATGCAGCCTTGGAGAAGAACTGAAATTGAGTTTCGATTTTTCTCTTACATTAGAAACAAGGCAGTGATAATGATCTTGGAGGACTTCTGCTAGATTTAAGTGACATCATATGTGCAAAAGCCTAGTGTGGTATCTAATATGATAGTGCTCAATAAATGATGGGTGTTATAATTACAAAGTGTTTGAACCATTAAAAAAATCAAGCATTAAACTCATCCACTATTCAAGACTGGCCCTGGAAAGTGCTGAAATGGTAAAGTCTGTATGAACAGCAGAGTTGCCTTCTAACGCCCACCGCTCAGTTTACCAGATTCCTCGTCGGTCGTAGGCGGGCCACATAGCCTTCTTAGCGAAGCAAAAGGTAACATGATGTCTGGTCAGTGGCCTCTGAGGAGATACCAGAGGAAATGAATGTATTTAGCTTCAAAAAGACACGGGGAGGGGCACATGACCCTCAACTTCCTCATCTTCCAAGACTGGCTAATTCCTGCGCTCAGGCGGAGGCAGCAAAACAGGCCTGATGACATTCTGGAACATTCCAAGTGTCGCCAATGCTCAGTGTCTTAATCTGCCAAATAGGAAGAATGCTAAGAAGTACCTCAGACTCTGGAGAGTTCTCCATGCATCTCAAACACTGTCACACAGCAAGGTCAGGCTGACAAACCAAGTGGCTGCCACACACAGGTGGCTTCAAAGAACACAAATTCATTGGCTCCTAACTCTGGAGACCACAGTCTAAAGTCCAGGTGTCCGTGAGCCATGGTCCCTCTGGAACCTACGGGACTCCTTGGTTCTCCTCCCCAGTGTCTGGTGCTCTGGTGATCAGTGGCTTTCTGTTCCGGCCTTTGTGGGTGACACAGCACTGTCTCACTGTGTCTCTGTCTTTCCTGGGTCCCCGTCTTACTCGCACACGGTCCTACTGGGCCAAGTCGCATCCTAACTAATCAATCTGCAGGGGCCCCACCTCCAAACAGGGTCGTTTTCTGAGGGAGCAGGGAGAGGACTTCTCGATGTCTGTGTTGGGTGACACAACTCAGCCCAGCACAGCATGTCCCTGTCCTCAGGGAGACAGCAAGCATGACGTGAGCTGGCAGAGAAGCTCTATGTTACAGTGTAAATGTCACCATTTACTTTATAAAGTCCCCATAGGAAGACTTTGGGGGTGAGAAGGATCACCAAATGTAAACACATTTAACCCTAACCAGAAATGATTTAAATGACACTAACACACACACAAGAGCATGTCAGGTGGCTCATCACCCATGGGTTGGGGAGCAGGGAGAGGACAGAGAAAGTTGGCCGAAAACACAGCGAGCCTCATCTGACAGTCGAGCTCCTGGGAGGTGGGGGCCTGGCGAGTCGAAGCCCCCCAGCCATAGCTACATCCATTAAGAAAACTACTGCTTCAGGGTCCTGTCACAGCTACCAGGTGGCCCGGACCCTGCCCTTATCAACAAGAGTGTGTCACAACCCTCCATTCACCAGGCAACAAAAACACCACGTCCCTCCCAAAGGAAGATGGGGAAGGACATTCTCAAAGACAGACGGCGGCGAGGGCTCTGCTCAAGGGGGCTACACCAATTAAGAGGGCAGGAAATGGAGGCCAAGTCAGGGGAGGCTCCGGCTGAGAGCCCACACCATCCTGGCTCCCAGGGGTCTGCTCGTCTCCTAGGCTGTCAGTTTAGGGGTGGACCTGGGTGGGGCCCTCTGGAAACATCCAGGGACCACCAAGAAACTGGACAGGAAAGGCATGTTGTCCTTCTCCTCCCCCTTGAGAGGGTCCCCTTTCCCTGTCCCTTCTAATAAACCCAGGCCTGCTTCTGAGGGACACGTCTGAAGTCTTTCCGGCAGGATCACAGGAACCAGAAAAGGCAGCACCTGCCCTGGATGCTTGGGCTCCATGCAGCAGGCCTGTGCCCCGGACAGAAGGCACTTCTAAAGACAGCTTCTGTCATCGTCTACTTTGGAAATACATTGTAAAGTGCCAGAGTTGAGTGACTTAATCAGTATCAGGAGATGACGGGGCTCTAGGCAAAGACCAAGTACGACTCTAGTATTTCAGGTGGTGAAGCTCCTGTTTTATTACACTATCTAAACAAAAAGTAACGATAATACTTATGCAGGTACATATCAATTTGTGTTTTAAAGTTTTTCTTCTCATTGGTGATACAAATAGGAAAAGAAGAACTCAAATTATCATTGTTTGCTGATGACATGATTCTAAACTTAGAGGACCCAAAAAAACTCCACCAGAAAACTTCTAGAATTAAATAATGAATTCAGCAAAGTAGCAGAATATAAAATCAATACCCATAAATCAAAGGTATTTCTCTACATCAGTGATGAATCCTCTGAAAGAGAAATTAGGAAAACTTCCCCATTCACAATAGCCTCAAACCTCCCCCCCTCCCCGGCCAAATACTTGGGAATCAACAAAAGAGATGAAAGTCCTCTACAATGAAAACTACAGAACACTAAAGAAAGAAATTGAAGAAGACCTTACTGATTGAAAGATCATCTGTGCTCTTGGATAGGCAAAATTAATATTGTCAAATGGCCTTACTACCCAAAGCACTATACAGATTCAATGTGATTCCAATTAAAATCCCATCATCATTCCTTATAGAAATAGAAAAAGCCATCATGAAATACATCTGGAAAAATAAGAGACCCAGAATAGCTAAAGCAATCCTTAGTAAGAAAAGTGAAGCAGGAGGCATCACAATACCAGACTTAAACTATACCACAGAGCAATAGTAACAAAAGCAGCATGGTATTGGCACCAAAATAGACCTGTAGACCAATGGTACAGAATAGAGGACTCAGAGACTAACTCACATCAATTCAGGTATCTCATTGGTAATGTAAAAAAATTTCCTCTGAAAAAATTTCGGGTACCTATTAGGACTGCACCTTCCCCTCTTCTATAAAAATGAGAAAACTAATATGAAAAACCTCACCCATGGTTCTATGGTCGGTAAATAAAAAGGCTAGAATTTGAATTTTTAAAAAATCATTTTTATTTCTAATTGACTTGTGGTAATTCACATATTTATGGGGTACAGTGTGGCAGTTCAATATGTGTATACACCATGTAGTGATCAGATCACAGTCACTCACGTATCTATCACTCCAGACGCTTATCATTTCCTTGTGTTAGAACCATTCAAAATCCACTCTGCTAGTAATAAACTGAAAGATTCCACTTGTACTACCACCCACAGTCATCTTGCTGTGCCACAGAGCACTAGAAGTCACTCCTCCTGTTCAACTGCACTCCTGCACCAACTACCTTCCCCCCCTTTCCCGGCTCCTGTAACCACTGTTCAGGTTTTTTCTTCCTCATGGAAGCGAGGACATGTGGCACTCTTCTTCCCAGCCTGACATTTCATTAACACACTGGCCTTCAGTTTCACCCACATTGCTGACTAATATTCCTTTGTAGATATTTATATCACTTTCTTTTTCTATTATCCATCCATATCTTGGCTAATGTGCTTGAGAAACCCATGAGTGTAGTTGTCCCTTTGATACACTGATCTAGTTTCCTTTGGACACTGTTTTAGTCAGCTTTTTCATCGCTGTGACCAGAATCCCTGACAAGAACAACTAGAGGAGGAAGGGTTTACTATGGGGACTCATGGTTTGAGGTCTCAGACCACAGATGGCCGACTCCATTCCTCGGGGGCTGAGGTGAGGCAGGACATCATGGCAGACGAGTGGGTAGAGGGAAGCGGCTCAGGATGTGGAACCAGGAATACAGAGAGAAAGGCTCCCCCCCCCCCC
>NW_026000037.1:2996214-3058339 GCF_001458135.2 Marmota marmota marmota
AGAAAGGCCCCCCCCCCCCCGCAGACAGATGTGAACCCCAAGGCACCCCACCCGCCTGCAGTCACCCCCAGTATCCCCACCAGCAGGTTAACGCCCAGGCCCAGGCCTCCTCACCCCGGCACCTCACCCCTGAACTTCCTGGCCTTGTCTCACATGTGAGCTTTGGGGGGACACAAATGCCAAGGTCACAAGACATGCGCCCAGGGTCATCGCGTAGTTCTCTGCCTTTAGGAGGCTCCACTGTTTTCCATAAGGACTTGTAATTCACCTTCCTGTCGGCCATGTCTGCGGGCCCCTGGCTCACCCTCACCGTCTGTCAGCCTTTCAGAGTGGCCTTTCTGACTGGGAAGAGGCGGGGTCTGGAGGTTCTCACCTGGATTCCCCTGAGGGCGGGGTTGAGCATTTTCACCTACTGGTTGGCCATTTGTGTATCTTTTTGAGAAATATCTTTTAGGTGATTTGCCCTTAATTCAAGTCTTTTGATTGATACTTTCAAACAAAAATCCAGAATTCTTTGAAAGTCCATCTGTTTGTGTTTGTTGTTGTTCTGTTATTGGCGACATGGCAGCAGTGGATGAAGTTAAGCAGCAGCAACAACAGTGTATGACCAGAACCCTCAGGGTCACCGTCCATGATCACCTCCGTGGGAAGGTGGCAGCCACTTCCTCTCTGAAAATAAACGTTTCTTTCCATTTTTTTTTTTTTGTCCATTGCTACATTTCTTTAATGACTATTCAATTAGATCATAAAAACTGGGAATGAATCTATAATAATTTGCTCTCAAAATGATGAAACATGTACATAAGGAAAACAACACCCATCTCATTTGTAATATGATTTTGGGTCTACTTGCTCTAATAATAATCTCAATAGGCTGAGTTAAAATCAGCAAATGTCAGCTGTGGGCAGAGGAAACAGCATGTCACCTTAATTCTGCTTGTTCTACTGCTTCCCAGGAGAACACTCAAGCAGATTTATACCATAATTTCACTGCAGTGGGTTGACTTACAAAAAACTTTTCCTATACCAAAACAAAAACTTACGTTCACCCTGGGAATACGTAAAGATCCATCTCCAGAAGCTATTTCTAGCTGGTGCTCCCTAAACATAACACAGTGATTGTACTCAAGCCCTGGATGTGCTCAGATCTAGCAGAATTCCTAACTGCCAAGGTAATATCTGCAGGAAAATTTCAAGCCAACAGAAAAAAAATGTGCATTGATTGTGAAGTTATGAAGCTTGCACCTTTGGAATTTTTCTGCTCCAATGGGTAGTCTTTATTCATAATCTTTCCAAAGCAAGGCTCATATTTTATTTATTCTCTTCTCATTAATTATTTCTTTATTATCAAGCTCCAAAGTTTTACAATAGTGTGTTTCCTTTTACACCAACTCACCTAACCCTCCAAATCCAGGAAGGGAACAGGCAGGATTTCTTGGCCACATACTTTCTATATTCCTAAAGAATTGGCTGGATTTCTTTAAG
This sequence comes from Marmota marmota marmota, assembly GCF_001458135.2. Classification (NCBI taxonomy): domain Eukaryota; kingdom Metazoa; phylum Chordata; class Mammalia; order Rodentia; family Sciuridae; genus Marmota; species Marmota marmota. The sequence goes on from NW_026000037.1 coordinate 2,997,700, forward strand.
GCCCATGTGCTATGTCTGTCTGTGATAGATATGTGGTACAGGTGATCATGCTAGGCTAACATGTCTGAGGCTGGAGATTAGGACCTGGGTGTGGAACTATGTTTAGCTCTGTAGGTCCAGCTAATGCCCTCTTTTCTGGTGGGCTTCACAATGGCTATTTCATTTACTCACTTAAATTCATTTATCAAATGTGGACATTTGGTTTACTGCATACCAGGATCTATGGGAATGCAAAGGAGTAGAAGTCATGGTTCCAGTATTAGGGTACTTAAAATTTCTAGGATGGATATTCTCTTTTTCAGTAGTCATGAAATATAAGCACAAAATAAACAACAAAAAAAATTCAAGCCCCTATTTGATAAAATCCTGAAATGCAAGATATAGAAATTAATGCTTAATTCGATGTTTCTTAATTCTGACCTAAAACTTCAATAGTTGAAGTTCATTGTTCCAAGAGTATCATTAAAACATCCATATAACCTATTAGTTATCTTGACTCAAAAATATTTGCTAAATATTTGTCATTTCTTTTAGAGACAAAATTCCATGTTGACTATGGAACAGAATACTTTTAATCTGTGTTGAAACAGAAAGGAATTTTTTCTCTACTTCATCTGTGCACACAACTCACAAAAGCAAAGGGAGAGCTGCGTGAACTCCTCTTGGACCTGTGAATTTGCAGCTCTGAGGTTTTCTGCTGGATTTTCACTTGTGACTCTGGGGGACGTCTGAGATACCACCCTAAGCTTAAACAGTCTCTTCCCTGATATAAGGGCACTGCTGAGGGCTGATCTGAGAGGGATGGGTAAAGTCAACTTGTCTTTTGGTCTCTTTCTCAAGGAGTGACTTATATTTTCTTTCAAAGGTGTCCATGCGTTTTAGACAGCTGTGTGTTACACTGAGTCCAAAGTCAACGTCTTCATTATGCTTGGTTCTTGTTAGGTAAGGATGGCAAGGAAAGAAGGGTTCTTCCTAGACCCCAAGAGTCCTTTTTCCGTGAATATGAACACACACACCAGAACGTCCAGAAATGAAGGCAGAACTTACTTTTCCAATGTCTGTCTCACACCACTCCCTTCTGCTCTGCTCCTGCCACCTGAGCACTGCAGACCCTACTTTGCAGTCAGTCATTTGGACGGTGCTTCTTCTAGACAGGGACCTTCCACCTCCTTGCTGGTGTTCACCATCTAGGGCAGTGCAAGAGTAGATGTTCAGTAAATGTTGAATAAATGTGCTAAGGTCTTCATCCTTTTGCATTAACTGTGGGAACCAGGGTGAATGTTTAATTTCTGCCTTTGGCTGTCCCTGAAATCCCTCTTCCAAAGCTGCTTCCAATTCTTGCATGAGGCCACCCATGTAGTGACCCTCCCTGCTAGCTGCCTGCTCTGCTTCTCCCACTTGACTTTGAAGAGTAGAGTCCTCCACCCCTACCCTGTATCTAGGCAGACACCAGAACCCCCCTGGGGAGTACTGGAAATGCAGTGTGTGAGGTGCGCTTTCTCAAAGACTGCAATACTCCTCCTTCAACTCCGGGGCCCAGCAAGCCCGAGACCCCTGAGGTGCCCTCCGCAGCACAGACTGTCCCTGTGGGGTCAAGGGGATGGTTAGGCAAAGCCGTGGGCTGCCCCTCCTGGGAGCACCCGTGTGGAGATTCCAGAGAGCGTTTAATTAACTGACGGCACCTTGGCGGTCTGCGCCGAGGCCGGGAAGGTGGAGTCCAGGGTGCTGTTGATGTGTCTCTGGCCTCCTGAACCGGATCACCCTAATGGAGTGAAACCACTTCAGTATCCCCCCAGGTTGCAGCAGGAATCCTGCAGTCGCTGAGGTCACCGGAGCAGCCAGCGTTCAACAAAGCTGCCCTTGATTACACAGACTGATTCTGGACTGAATCCCCCATGCATCCCAGCAGAGCCTCCAGGAAACAAAGACACCAACATCACATTGCAGCACCTCTGGCTCAGGTTACAGAGTCCAAGCCAAGCCTCCTCTTCCATGACAAATTCTAGTCTGAGTGTCTGTCCATCTCAAAAACATATATTATTAGCCCAAAGGGTCCAGCCTCCCGCCAGGCTGCTCACAGCGAGCAGGGCCTCCCTCCCCCAGCAGCCCTGGTCTGCTCTCCAGCCGGCTCCCCACACAGTGCACGGCAGGAGCCCCTAGGTCCTCGCCTGCCTTTGTCAGGGGGACACAGCGTGTTTGTAAACATGTGGCCTGAAGGAAGACTCTGGCCACCACAGCAAGCCTGGGCCCTCCGGTTTCCTGTTTGTTTCTCACATTATGTCACCCCTGGCAACTAGCGGGGGACAACATAAACAGAGACTGGCACTGCTTTTCCTTATTTTAAGTCCAGAGTCTGTCCAAATAAAATGAGACCTCCTCAGTGCTCTCTTAAGTGTGGAAGGCTTTTATTCCCTTCTTCCTTTCTTCTCCACTCCTGTCCCCCCTCCTTTCCTTCTCTCTCAAAAAGAGAAAAAAGACAGAGAAAGAGGGAGGGCGAGGCAGCAGGAGAGGGAGGTCCCCCTGGTTCTGACCTGCTGAAGAGGACGCCCCCGGAGCCTACCAGCAGCCAGCAGCTGACCTGCTGCCGCACCAGTGAGCAGGCCCACACCAGTGTGCCCAGGTGCCCCGCCAGCAGGCCGCGGGGAAGAGAGGCCCCAGCCCCGCTGCCTTCCCTTTCCAGGGCGCCCTGCCCGTGGAGACCACACTGGCCTGGGCAGCACTGGCCTGGCTCCTTCTGGAGACTCAGGCTCGGCCGCTGGCCTTCAGAGGTGGCCTCGCGCTGGCTGCCTGGTGTCCGCCACGGCTAAGAGGAAATGGGAGGATTTGAGGGGAATAAACCAAAGTAAGGAAATTCTCACTGAGAAAATTGGTCAATTAGTACATAACAGTCTTGCTCACTCTTCTTTTAATGAGCAACAAGCAAAGAGTAAATTTAGTCAGGGTGATGGTTAATTAGCATCTTTGAGAATCTGGCACGTATATTAGTGTAAAATGAAAAGTGTATTAAAAAGCAATCGGCTGGCCCAGTTTGATGCTTGTGTTCGTGTCGCATAAAACAATGAGCAAAACCCTTTGGAGCAGTGATTTTGTGACCGTGAGGTAATTATACCCAGCCCAGTTTCCATCCCAGGGAAGCTTAAGTGGCAACCACAGAGGAGCCCTCCGAGTCCTCACCGACCTCCCAATCAGCACGTCCTCTTTCTCACAAGTCCTTAAACAATATTGCTTTGTGCATTTTGGATCTCTGGGGGTTTCTGTGGTAACTTTTCCCTTCCTTTCTCTTTTACTGTCTCAGGATTACCTTTTTATTCAGATAAATGCTCAGACTTTGCCTTACGCTAAGTACTTAAGCATTTTATTGGTTAACTGGCCATTTGGCCCTCAACCTCAGCTCTTAGTAACACTTTTGAGAATACTGTAAATAAATCTAATATAAGACTTCTTCTTATATTAGAATCCACTAAACTTCTAAAATATTACTGTTCCTTTATAAAAATATTTTCTTAGAATTATTAAATTACTGTTCCCTCGTATTGCTCCAACTTACTCCACTAATTATTTATCAGGTTGCCGCAGTCTGGCTGGGCACAAATCACGAGCCACTGAAGCAGGAACAAACTTTATTTTTAAACTGCAGGAAAACACTTCACACAGCTCCCGGGGAATCCTCCCGAAAGCCACAAGGCTTGTCCAGGAACCCCCAGCCGGAAATATCTCTCCCGGAAATCCCTCCTCCTGCACTTCCCCAACCAATGGGAACTCTCGGGGAATCCCTGGAAATCCCCACGAGAACTCCAAAATAGTGCGAGAACTCAAAAGTTGCGGCAGAGGCGGATAGTAATGCCTTGCCTGTCAATCAATACTGTTGGCAAAATGCCAGGGGCCATACAGACTCGGCCATGGCTCTCAGCATCAGGTAACAGAAGAATGCTTATCAGGACACATCTTAATTTCTAGCCATATTAGTACCCTAACTTTCACACACCTCTGCAGTTTCATTAGTTTGTTAGATTTAGCAGAGATGAATTCCACCTGACTTAGCCTGTCACTCTGTCCAACGAGTGCTAGCAATGTCCATAAGACTTCTGTGAAGTCTGGAATGTTGATACATTGAACCTCAATAGGTAAAGACTGCTGTCTCTTTTATCCCACTAGCCAGGGCTAGGGAGTATGATGATTGTCACAAACATGCTTGAAATCGGGCTAAAAAGCGGCTGAGCTGAGGATACCTTTGGTGTGGTCAGCAGGCTCCATTTATATGGTACAACCCACTCAGTGCCCAGCTACAGAAATGCGAGATTGCTGCTCCTGACCCAAAGGGACAGGACCAGAGGTCCCTTATCATCAATCATGCTCATCCCAAGAGTATTTAGGGTTAGTTACTGCATGGGAAATCCTGAAATGCCCTAAAATTATAAGGTCTTACATGACAGACCTTATGATCGACAGAGGTTTTGCCAGATATTTGACAGCAAGCAATCTTATATAACATTATCAATAATAACTCATGGAGCTAAGAGAAACTCTTCTAATCTATTGAAAAAAAATTATTCAACTACCCTAGCTAAATGACTAAATTATCTTTCTATTCTCTCTATAGGAAATGGTACAAAATTTTTGCAATATTAGCAGAGTATTCAGAAAAAAAGTTAGGAAAAATTATTAATAAAAACTATTGTACATTTTTTGGCCTTTGATACTTACTATATTTCTAGCCATAAAAAATGGAACTTATAAATTTTTTTCTTATTTTCAATAAATATTTACATTTATTTTGTAAATATTGTAGGTTTTTGCAATTACGTATTATTTTTATTTAAGATCCTAGTGATGATGGAATGTGATGGACATCATTATCCAAAGTACATGTATGAAGACATGAATTGGTGTGAACAGACTTTATATATAAACAGAGATATAGAGAAAAAATTTTGCTCTATATGTGTAATAAGAATTGTAAACTGTAATGCATTCCACTGTCACGTGTTTAAAAAATAAAATCAATTTTTTTAAAAAAGATCCTAACTGTATACGCCTTCATGCCTCTAAAACCTGAATTCAACTCAGCTGAATACAAATAAAAATTCAACTTATTTGCCTAAAGAGACTGCATTTTTTTAACTATGCCACATATTCACTTCAAACTAAACTCAGTTACTAAAAAATGAAGGCATGTTTAAATTTTCCCTTTCTTTTAATTAGTGTTTCTCAAGGTAAAGAACATGAAAACACTGCTCCTTATTTGGAAGTTCTGTTAGGTTTCTTCATAGCCTGGCTACCAAAATCCAAGCCAAGAGCTGACAGACCTTGGGCATTCAGTCGTCCCTCTATCATGTGATGGTGCTGTATGCAACAGTCTGCTCTCCCTCCCCATCCCTCCTTGGTGTGAGTCTTGCTCAGTGAGGTAAAGGGGACGAGCATCCATCACAAGTCACCCAGCAGGTGTGCTTAGCAATGCTGACTCAGCACATGTCTCTTCTCTGTGGTTGTCTGTCTCCGCACAACACGGGACCACGGACACACAGCCAGCCGGGATGCCTGCTGGTTAGACACGTAATGCCAACAGGAATGGCGTGGAAGGCAAGGGAGTGACATCATATGTGACATGGCCTGAGCAAATCAGATTGTTCCAGAAGGGCTGTGGGCACTTGTTTAATGAATAATCCCTTAAAAGGAAAGTTAAGCTACAGCTTGGTGAAATACCAAAAAATGATCAAATCTGGAAATCAAACTTTGGCATACTCCAGAGATGTGGAATATCTGCAATTAGCAGTTCTTACACCTGTGCAGAATAAAGTCTCCTTGTTAATCCTTCCTCCAAAGAGTGGAGCTTGTTAGTTGGGCGACTGTTTCCACAGGTTCTGTAGACAGAGCAGAGTGGCTGCTGGTGGATGGAGGGGTACCAGGCATGCCTTTATGCACTATTGGTCACAGCCTTACATTCTTAGCAATTTCTGTCTTTCCCACCCACCTAATATCTTTGTTAAGATATCAAAACACAGTAACATTTTTAACATTTACTCCTGTGACATATACATTATAAATGCAGACAGATTTCAAAGAAGTAAAAAAAAAAAAATAATGAACTTTAATTCTCATCAGCCATTGCAGATTTAAACCTTGTTCTAACTCCAAGTGTCCTTCCTAAATTCAAGGCCATTCACAGACTCCCCATGACCCCCTAGCCTGGGGCTCTGTGCTTTAGGACAAGCTAGACAGGAACAGCCTTCCCAGGAAACTTCAAATGGGAGAAGCTCAAAGCACCACTCACAGAGACAAGGCCTTGGTGGCCTCTCAGCACTTGTGAGGGCTTCAGGGCCCTCTGAGCTCCCTCTGCCTGCAGCTTCCTGATCCAGGTGGCTTTAGCTAAGTCAGAAATGTCCACCTCAGCGCCTAAATCTTCTCAGGGAGCAATACTACCCACCCCCACACTTGTTCAAACCCTCCTGGGGGTCTCTTTCTGGTAAGGGATTCCCCCCCCCCCTAGTTTCTCTACTGTTCCAGGACATTCCTGTCCTTTACAATGCCACCTGGCATAAAGTTAATACTTTCCACTAAGTTTGAAAGCGCTTTCTTTTATAAACTCTTCAGGCTTCTGCTGCTTTGATCCTATTCCTTTCCAGAACCCTCTGGCACCAACTTACATCTGAAAGGGATCTTAGACATTTTTCACAGCCTGTATTTTAAAAACAAAGTGAACAACATACTCAAGTTTTGAAGAGACATTCATAGAAATTTCCTGTCTTCACTAAAAAAACATTGTCAAAATCAGAAATCAAATACAAAGGTTCTCATGTTAACCAGAAAACTCATATTGCTGGAAATGGGCTGAATCTTACTGACGATGCAACCTATTCCAGCTAAATAATATGGATATTCTGTCACGAAAATAGCTCTCCTCCTGTCTTCCCTGGTAAGACTGTTTTTACTGCTCTTGCTAAGAGAAACACAACTAAATATACAGATAAATTTTCTTTGGATGCCAGTTTCTCCTGTTATTTCCTTTACTTCCCAGATACATTTACAAGTTGCTTTGCGGAGCATCTGTAATGCTGTTAGCTTTGTTTCTCCAAGTAAATGGGCTCATTTACTCTAGCTCTGCTCCAGCAGCTTGAAAAGTCCTCGCTGAACACCCAGCTATCTTCCTCATTAAAGCACACTCTGAACTCTTAAAGGCCCACTGGAAGATTCTTCTGGAGTCTGACACTGTGGGCTTGGGCTGGAGCATCCTTAAAATAGGAAGAATGTGGGCCAAATACTTTAAGAATGTGAGCCAGATACTAAACTGGTAGAGCTCCTCCAAGGAATTCCAGAAGTAACTCTCAGGTTCTTGAATTGCAAAAACAACTATAAGCTGTAACTAAAACTTGATCTTAACAAATTATCCCTGGAAGCTACTGCTTAAAATTTTGTTATACAAAAAAAAAAAAAAACTAGTTTCAAAGGAAAAATCATCCCTAATTGCAATAAAGCTTACTGTGGGCAATGAAAAGGGATTTTCCTAAAACTCAAAGAGCAACCTCTCCACTGGCATTTGTTCATCAATCCTCGTGCCATGACCTCCAGCATGATTCTGATCATGCTCCACTTGGAGCCAAGCGTTTCTGAGTCACCTCTTCACTGAGGTGACCTTGAATAAAGCCAGATGTGCTTCTCTTCCAGGTTTAGAGAATGTGAGGGGAAAAGCCCTGAGGCACCTCTGCTGGGGTCGGTGCAGGCAGCGGGCCCCCTCTGCTGCTGCGCTGCTTCTCCAGCAGCCAATGAGTTCTCAGGAGGCAGGTCACCGTCGGACACCCCCACTGTCTCTGAGTCTCTGTCCCAGCTTAACTTCTCATACGAATCCACTCTTTGTTCTGCCAGAGAGTGATCATCTGAACATGTTAATTAGGTTGAAAAATCTCCAAATGTTCCCCATTTCTCATAGAAAAAAAAATTGCCATTCTGCTCAGGCTCCTCAGGGCCTGGACCCTCTCCCACTGCATGCCCTCCCTGGCGTCCGAGACCCCGTCCTTCCTGCTCTCTCCAACCCCTGCCCCTTGACTCAACTGCTCTTCTCTGAAAGGTCCTTCGTTCTGTAGATACTCCTGCGTCCATCATGAAAGAGCTTCTCCAAAGACACTTCCTCAAACTTACAACATTCAAAATGCCCTCCCCTCCACAGGAGGTAGCACTGATTCATGCCAGGCACTCCTAAAATCTACTGCAGGTTGCCCCGCACAGCAGCTGAAGTGTCCTGCCTCCCCCCTGCAGCAGAATCTAGAACACAGGATGTTCCATATTCTAACCGTATTGATTGACTTCTCAGAACCTCCCTACCCAAGGCCTAGCAAAGAATCTCACAAAAATATTTGCTACTTAGTTGAAATATCATTGCCTAGCTGCCTCTGTTGGCAGCTTTTTATGTGTAAATTGTAAGAAAAGGTTTAGAGTACTTGAACACCTAAGGAATACATTTGATTCATTAAAAAAATTAATAAGTCTGTGAAGAATACCCTTGGCAAACTTCCTACTCTCAATTGATTCTCTACAAAGATGGAAGTTTTTCCAAAATTTTAGATGACCTGAATGCTGGGAATACACTTTGCCAGTGGAACTAAATGCCATTTTCCCCAGTGACTTTATTTTAAAAAGTAAAACAATTATAATCTAAAAAGTGTGCAAACACAGGGTGTCACAACAGAAGACATAAAAGGCTTGGAGTGAAAATGACATCAATCCCCAGTCTTACCCCTCATTCCTCCTGGATGCAACCTCACCAGTTTCTGGGGTATCCTATGCAGAACAACCTTTCTCTCTCTCTCTCTCTCTCTCTCTCTCTCTCTCATTGATCATGATTCTGTTTTAAAATTAGAATGCTTATATGACTTGAACTAAGGAAAACCAACATTTCTTTCATGTGACTATCAGGAGATTTCTAAAAGCCTCAAATGCTGTCTGCAAAGCAACTGAGTGCTCAGAGGGCACCCTGGGTCTGTGTCCCTGCATGTTCACACACAGTTAGAGGACTCTGGCTCTCCCAAGAGGATCCCTGTAGCAGACAAAAGCAATAAAACAGGAAACTATCTTTGGATTGTCTACAACGTAGCCATGTAGCACTACATCATGCAATGCCTGAGCATGCCAGAAAGGAACTCTCCTGAGAAAGACTGTTGCCTCTCACCCACAAACACAGATGCAGACGGAGGGTTAAGATCTCAGGACTGGCCAGGAACTGGAATGCCATTTATCATGCCAGGGTTATCAGACTCCAACTTCAAGTGCAATCTTGAGTTGTCCAATTATGTGAGTCCCCCTCCCTTCTTCCCTTCCGTTTGCAGTCTTGCAACCAAGTGATGTCACTTATAAATATTTCCAGGCTTCTATGGAACTATTATGCAGCTAAGTGTAATAGAATCCTAGAGTTACTTCTAAATAGCTTGGAAGAAAAACAAAGTAAGATATTCTGGATGATTAGCTTCTCACTCCACAATTTCACAACCTCTATAAAATGTCTCTTAGAAATTCAGATGAAATGAGTTTGTCTTTAGAATTTTAGGGTTGCTAACATAGAAACATGATAGACGATCCCTTATAACCAAATTGATTAAATCAATTAAATGAAGTCTGTGGTACAATGCAATTGAGCTTTGTAACTTCCCTGAATAATTGTCCCAAAGTCCTTTATGAGTTCTTAATCTCTTCTAATTTTTCTGTCATTGTGAGATTATTTTCTTTTTTCATTTGAATATTAACATCCATAACAGAAGTACAAACTTAACATTTGAAGTACTTCTTTCTTTGTAAGAGGCTATAACTAATTATATACTGAATTAACAGAAAATGTAAAGAGAGCCAAAGAAGGTAGTTGGATTAATGGATTGAACTCAGTCTCAAAATGTGACATGCTCTAAGTTTTTCTTTATTTCTTTAGTCTGCTCATCCATTCGTGTTTAGACTATGATGTAAGAGAATGGCTTATTGTGTATCATTACTGCTGCTGTTATTTTGTTCCCCGGTTTCTTCATCTAGAGAAAGAATCAAGCCACTGAGCAATCTCCAAGTTCATTTCGAGGACCAATAAATATCCCATCCTATTTTGTCTTGAGAACTGGTCTTTTGAGATGCTGGGCAACTTAGGACAGATGGGCAGAGGAAGATCTGGTTAAACTGGCACCTGGCGCTTCCTCTGGATCACAGTCTTCTTACCTCACAGCTTCTTTGAGTTCTCATATTGTGGTAGGAACTCAGTCCTCCGTGCTCTTTGTCTCTGGTTAAAACAAGATCTCTGCTAGCAGAGGCCATAAAGGAGAGCATTCTAACAGCACAACCCACTGCACAACCCTGCCTGGGTGGGCACTGTGGACAGCAGGAAGTGAGCTGGGGTCCCTCGTATCTGGTGATTTGATGGCACCATCATTTAGCCAATATCCTTCTCCTCCTTTCATAACACAGGGCAACAGCTTAGGACCTCACTGTTTAACTTGAAGGACAGGAGCAACTACCAGGATCAGACCCACTTTGTTATGGTACTAATGCAAAAGGCTTTAAATATTTCAGTTCAGATAAAATGGAAGATTATCACATTGGGTTAATAATAAGCTAAGAAATATTGAGGGCAAAAGATGTAAAGCCTATTACTATTCCAATAGTTTCCTCTTCAAGATAGTTTGCCCAAGCTCAGTTATTTTGGAGAGGATTCAAGACATTAGGGCTAAAAAGAGATTTGACTTCCGCTTTTCAAATAGCAAAATAGGTCATTTAGATATGTCCCCACTCAGCAATAACTAAAATACCCAAGGGAGAAATCACTTCCTTGAGAACAAGATTAATTTGCAACACTGAACCCCAGCACAGCAGATCCACCACAGACATATTTAAGATCTTCACATATTACTGTATTTTCATCCAGTCTCAATGCTATGCCAAGTGCTTATTCAGTATTATTAAAGTGATAAATGCTCTTCTAGATATTTTCCACGCTGTAAACTGGCTGAAACGGCCTTTCTTAGAAGGAGGAGCTGCGAAAGGCCTTGGAATGCCAGTCAAATTTCAAGTTCATCACAAATGAGTTACATATCTTCACAACTATAATCCTATTTGCCAAGATAGTTTATTTTTGTCTTTTTCTTTGGAATTCCTAGTTGTGGAGATAAAATGAGAAAATGGGCTTTAAATTTAATAATTGGCTCCTGTTGATGGAGCAGCCTTGAAAAGCTGTGTTTCCTCTTGTGTTCCACCGTTTCCTCAGGGGCAGCTTGATTTTTATCAACAGTTCTGACATCATTTCCTTTCTAAGGTCTATTGTTTAACTGTGGTGGAAAGAGTCAGGAAAAGGGCAATACATTGATTTATATAAAAGGTTCTTGTCAGAAAATGTTTTCTGGGGCATTTTCTTTCCTCAGTCTGAAATATGATAGTGGCAATCTTTACATGTAACACAGAAGCATGGCAGGTTTTTTGTTTGGGGTGGGGGGTTGTTGTTCTTGTTGCTTTTTGTTTAGGGAGTTTATCTCCCCGTTATATTTATTTAAAGTGGCAAATGATAATTATGTATCTTTATGGGATAGACTGTGATGTTTTGATCTATAAATACATTGTGAAAATATTCAAACTAATAAACATAGCCACTACATTTGAAATAGAGACTTTATTTGGGATATTACTTTTTATTTTCTTTCAAATTCTAGACAGATATTTTGATATGAAGAGTCTCTGAAATTAAGAAAAAATGAAAAGAGAAACAAAAGTCAAATGCACTCATGATTTCTGAAGATTGAGTCATCCCCAGCCATTCATCAGTCTATTCTTAGAGCAAATCCAGCTAAAATGGAAAGGATTAAACTCCGAGTTGATCAAAGATTGGCGGGGGCTTGGGGTCTTAGCTGGACTTAGAGGCTGGTAGAAAGCAGGGAGAATGCAGTCGTAATGAAAAGGTAAATGGTTCCTTGAAGTTTGCTTTAATCCTGTTTTTCTTCTCATTGCCATGGTCTGTTTCAGAAATGGGGTTTAGAAAAAAAGGGCGGAATATGATCCTTTGGATCAGCATAGAGGTCATTCCTCTCTGTATGGCTCATGGTGGTGCAGCGAGGCCTTCCCTGAGGCTGACCCTCCACTAATAACCCGCAGCATGCACTGACCCCGGCTGAATCGGAGCCAGACACTTGCCCCAGTGGGTTCACACAGAACCACAAGGTGGGCACGGAGCACAGGGCACTGGCCTGCCGGAGGCGCTGATGTGAGGTAGTGCTCCTCTGTTCCAGTGAACGTTTATTTGACTGCATTCAGGAGAACATGATATACATCACATGCACATCCATTTCCACCACCAGAAACAAGGTATTTACCAGCAGGATTCAAGGAACAGTGCAAAGAATAAGAGATACCCAGGTGAAGAGTGGAGATTTTCCTCTTCCCTCTTCAAGTCTGATGATGAGACACCGACTCTGCACACTTACGTACTGGACTGTGTGTTTCTTAAAATAAGCTGCAGTTCATGTAAGATAACAAGTTGGAATGAGTTCAAAGATAATGCTTAGGGCTGGGGTTGTGCCTCAGTGGTAGAGCGCTTGCCTAACATGTTTGAGGCACTGGATTCAATTCTCAGCACCACATATAAATAAAAAATAAAGATCCATTGACAACTAAAAAAATATTTTTAAAAAGATGATGCTTAACTTCACATGCAGCTGACATCAACATCTGATTTTTATGCAATAAGCATATGTGAGATCTGTACATGATTATGTAAAATATCACACGATTCCATTAAGAGACCTTCGGTGGGATCTCATCAACAGACTGTAAGACCTTCCTGGTGGGTAGATGCCGGTCTTCACCCCTGAGGATCCTGGGGAGCTCTTCCCTCAGCTCACGTCTGGCTGGGCACCACAGGCCCTGAAGAGCACTGGAATGGAATGAAATACAACAGGCACAGGCTTCAGGGTCAGAGGGCAGTGTGTCCACTACGTCCGACCTCACGGGTGGTTACTCACCCTTCCCTGTCCTCATCTGTGGAAACCCGGATCCGCGTCTCCTCCCGCACACGGCAGGAGCACACAATGTAAGGGAAGCACCTCACGAACCGGTGGCTGGCAGCGTCTGCCACAGCACAGGCTCTCTTACCAAGCCCCCAGACCCTTCAGTATCCATGGCAACATGTAGGCTGGCCTCGCACAGCCCCTGTAAAGAATACAGTTGTTCCTGTCACCATGGAAATGTCTTGAAGGGAATATTACAAAATCAGAGTGAAGCAGACTCAGCTGGACTCTTTCTCCCGTGCAGAGCTCTTTCCAGATGCCCCAAAGAGTCTGTCCTACCTTCTACTGTGGTCGCCTACTGGAAGGTCCTAATGGAGAAATGATGCTTGGCTGGCTATTCGTACCCTCAGAACATGTGGACAGAACACTCAATTCAAGTCTCTCCTGCCCAGTGTGATGTTTATGACACACCTCAACAGAATAAAATCAAGCACACACAATGCGGGTTCCTGACCTAAGCACCCTGGCCAGGTCACTCTTTCTCCTCCTCCACGGCCACTGAAATCTTCCTAGAGGTTTTCAAGTCTAACTTCTCCTGAGAATAAACTCAAAGACAATGCCTTGCTCAGACCTGGCATGTCAGCCAGGTGTCTCCAGCGTCCTTCCTAGGTGGCACCATCGGCAGTGTCTGCAGAACAGTGCCCAGCAGGCAGCCCTGCGGCCTAGGCTCTGCCCTCACCATATTTGAGGAGTAATGGTCCCATGACTGTGAACACGAAGATGCATCTTTACTGTGTTTCCTTTCAGTGGAGGTTCAGAGGATCTGTAGGCTGCTTTACCCAGTATGCCTTCTTAAAATCATCTGGAAACCTCTCTCCCATCTCCAAAGTTTAACTGCCATGACAGGAGCCAAGACTGTGGTCAAGCCCCACCCTCGACCCCCATGCACTCGACCCCCACTCACAGCTGGCCCATCCCCTGTGATGGGAAATGGCACCCCTCTGGATTCAGATGCCTTTACAGCAGGGCACCTGCTCTCTGGTCACACTGACTCTGCTTGTGATTTGCATATTTCAGCTCTCCCTACAGACGTTTTATTAAAATAGAAGACAACATTAAAGTAATCGTTTCTCAAGCAATAATCAGGGAAGTGATGGCCGTTCTCGTGAAACTTCCCCTTCCTGACCGAAGCCACTGAAACTGAACCATTGTTCATAAAGAAACAGAGGAAAGCACAGGGTACAGTCGGGGACCAGGGCATTTCTGGTTTGGTGTCAGTACAAGTGATATTTGATCACTCCTTTTTGCTTGTCTTCTAATCCGTTCCTTCTACTAGAGCTTCCCATCTTTGAGGCTGTGCTAAGTCTTATTGTTTTGTCCCCCAGGTCTAGTATTTTAATCTAACATCAATTGGTCACTCGATAAATGTTCAGGAAAGAATGGGCAAACAAACAAAAATGTCTAAGGAAACTAACATTTTGTAGGTGTTGAATATAAGGCACAGCAAAGAAAAGGATTATCAAAATTAAGAGCTCGCCAGCCCAAGATGATGGCAGGCCACTGAAGGGAGTCGTGCTAATGATATTCCTCCCTCCCAGACCGCCCAGCACCTCCTTTAAATCCATGCCGGGATGGACGCAGTGCCAGCAGACCCATCTCATTCAGTGTCAGGAAGAGAAGGCAGCTTTGCGTTTTGTTCTATTGTTGGGGTCAGCGGTGGCTAACAGACCCCATCTGCCTGGCTCAGGGCTGCAAGCCCCTTGCTGGGCTCTGAGCTGCGAGGCTTTGCCCAGCAAGCCCTGGTGGGGAGCCAGCCTGCTCTCTCTTCTCAGCTGCCTGTTTCCTGGAAAGTATGTGAGTCTCTGAACAAACTGCTAACGTACCAGGCCAGCAAATTCTTTAGACTTTGCACACTTGAAGAGTGTCAAAAGTAGCATAAATCTGAGTCTCCCAGACTCGATCTGCCTCTCCTTGACCTTCCCGGCACCAATTAACACAGGGTCTTTCTTCACACTGACGGCTGCCAGCTGTGTAAAGGGAGATAAATTAGCCGCTTCCCCAGCCCAGCCGCTCAATAAGGGTGACAGCACACTGGCAAGATGGTCTGCGGCCTTAGCACCTAGACTGCAAATCGTTTGGCATTCACAAAAGTACTCTAAGACCATAAACAGACACGACAAACTTTCTGAAAATTCCATCTCCGTTACCTGATTGGAACCGATCCAGGTTATCTCCACAGTTAAATGGCAAAATGCATTCTAAATGTAACAGGAGGCAAATCTGGATACTTTATAGAATGTAAGCACAAGAAAAGAACTGGAGAAGAATCACTGCCTGATCTCACAGTCTTCAGAAAAAATAGTAGTATTCTTGAAGAAAAATTTTAGCTGACGGAGTAGCCACTTGATAGTTTTCTGACTTTTAAGAACACATACCAAGTTTCAGTTTTCAGATTATATCATCTGTTGAGCACCCCTGGTTCTTTGACGTGGTACTTCATGCACAGTTACGTCCTGGTGAACGATATCTATGTATTTAGATGACTAAACAGAATGCGTAAGTTCTATGAGAAGAGGAGCCTCGTGTCATTTACCACTCTATAGGTTATCCTACGTACAAGGACAGTATTTGTTGAATGAATGAAGAGTGAATTAATGACCATGTGAATTTAAAAATACTAATTGAATGTGAAATATTTATACATAAATACTCATAAAGAACTACGAAATTATAAAACCCAAACACACTCAATTCTAAATATTTAACGCAGGATATTAGTATTTAGTATTTTAATGCAGGACTTTAGTGTTAGTATTCCCAATGTTCCAAAGGGAACATGTAATTACTTTCTAGAGGTACAGAACCAGTTTAACCCAATAGCAGCTCCATAAAGCACTTTAATCTACAGTATACCCCACAAAACAAATTCCTCCGTATTGTTAAGTGTGCCACAGGGGGAAAAAAATTCATCAATTCTCTGAGGGAGAGCTAGTAAATATATAGGCTGATAAATACCTACAATTCCTAAGCTTTAGAAGCAAAAGAAGAAATACGAAAGTAAATAATCAACACAGGAAAATTCTTAGCTAATTTGTAAAATTTAAATGGTAAACATATGTAGAAGAATATTTGCAGAAAATATTTAAAAAATCACATTTCTAAGTATGAATTTATAGCAAACTTGGAAAAAGATATAAAACACGATCAGATCAGTCAATTGTTTCCAGAGACCAGTCAGTTAGTGAAGCAATCCACGGAGAGGCTGCAGTCATAACACAGAGTGCAAACACGGCGTGGCTTCTTGAATTAGCCACCTCCAGTGTAACAGCCAACACCCTTCCGGAATACAACAAATAGTACAATGTCTCATTTTATTGATCAAAAATCAACACTTTTTGAAAAAACCGAAAATATGTTCCAAATGCAATAGACATGTTTGTGTACCTTATTCTAAACATTCCATCCTTAAAATTCACCCATCTAAAAATACATAAGAAACCACTCTCTGTATGAAGACATTCATTGTATTTTTATTTAGATATAGAAAACAGCAGCCACAAAATGCCCAAGACCAAGGAAATAGTTAAACAATTCTGGAATATCTATGTAAAGGAGTATAAAGGGGCAACTGGAATGAGAATTACATATGAAAACCTTGGGTTACTCACAGGAGGACCGTGCAAGATTACCTGCACTACGTGCCGGCAGCCGTGTAAGACATGCGTCTGGACAGATGACTTGGAACATCTGCATATGCAGGGTGGGAACAGGGACATCTCTGTTTCTTGCTCTTTCCATCCTGTGGCCTGGAATTAAGATGTGATCATAGTTCCAGGGGCTTCTTTCAACACTGAAGGGAAGAGAACTAAGGAATGCCCAGGCTGGGGTCTGTCTAAGCTTCTTTTTTTAAATAATTTTTTTAGTTATTGATAGACCTTTATTTTATTTATACATGATGCTGAGAATCGAACCCAGTGCCTCAACATGCCAGGCAAGTGTGCTACCGCTGAGCCCCAGCCCCAGCCCCTGTCTAAACTTTTATTTAAACCTCTGCTATTTATTTTTTTTCTGTTATCATTAGTTTTTGCTGTCAGCCTAATGCCTCTGAACCTAATCCTAAGCAATATGTAATTTTTAAAAATATGTTTCATTCTATATTTGGCACAAATAAGAAATTCCAAGTTTTGATTAAAAATCTAAGCTAAATATAAATGTTTTTATTCAGAACATAGCTTGCTATACTACATCACTGAATATCATACTTTACTTTTAAGGTCCTAAATGTGTTATCTATCAAGGTATTTACCACAATAAGAAATGGTCCACTGCAACATCGTATCCTTGCTAACAGTAATTCAATTTAAAAGTTTCGGGAGTAACAGATTCAACTTGTAGGCATCCTCCTGTTCCCCTTCAATTCCTGTCCTCATGACCAGAGCAATCCTCTTTTCAGCTCTTCTCTTTGTTTTAGAGCCGTCAAGTTCCTCTCATGGGAACTGACTGTTTAGTTTTGGCAGTCACAAAATATGTTCCCAGGACAAATGGCCATGTACACCGTGAAGTATATACATAATTCCCAGCTCAGAATAATACTGCATGTTAACAAGCAGATGCACACAGCTGGCTTTTTGAAAGATTTGGCAAAGTTCACTCTTTGTTCAGCTTTCTTAGGCTTAATCTTTACAGGATTTTCCCTCAATATTTTATACTAGCCTTACTTTACAAAAGATGACTTAGAGTGAAAACAAAAAAAAAAATTAAGCACATAACATCATACATACACAAAAATTAAATTCTACAACTTTTTTTCCTTTTTAGGATTCAGATGATTAAAATCTCAATATGATCTTTTCTAGAAATAAATACTGCACATGCTACTTACAATAAATCAAATATCAGGAGGCATTAAAATGTCATAAGTGTTTACTAAAATGTGTTAATTTGTTGGAATAAAAAGTGCACTTTATTTTAGCAAGTCAGACAGAAAATGTGAACATAAAGAAAAGCAAACTCTGCAGAGTTTCCATTTGACTAGGCATAAGAACAGCATGTAAATTTTTGATATAAAATTTTTTGGCCCCAACTTTGTGTTACACGGTCAAAAGAAAGTCGCTCTTCTTAAAGTGTTTGTAATCTACAGGATTTTTTATTATGATTTTTAAGCATGCTTAAGATCAAACCCAGGGCCTCATGAACACTGGCCAAGAGTTCTACCACTGAGCTACATCCCCGTCCAAGCATTTATAATGTAATTGGCCACACTGCTAAGAGATGAGCAGGGGAGCATGAATAAATGAATGAATGAGAGAGAGAAGAAGGGAAAAAGAAAATGGCAACAATGTTTTTTGCAAGTAATGTTACAATTAATCTCTAGCAAATAAAGATGACTTTCCGCGAATACTAAGGACATCATTTTTGGATGTATTTTACATATATACACAAACAATTAAAAACAGATGTCCAGAGTTCACATATGATTCACGAGGCATTTCATTTTTAAATGGGTAATTTTTATCAACAGTGTTCCTAAGGGTTTAAAAGTTAATTGATTCTGCATAATTTTTCATGATAGAATGTTTAGTTGAGAAATTACTCACCAGGAAGATGGATGACTCAGGGGTCACTATATCAAGTTTGTAGTGTGGAGATTAAAATATTTTAATAACTGAATATCAATATAGCTGGAAAAAGGTAATACATGGGATGGTAAATTAAGAGTTAAAGTTATAGTTTACAGATATACTGTATTGCCTACTTAAATTTTTGCTAAAACAGTAGAACTTACATGAACTGTTCTTACCATAAATAATAACTAAGCAAAAGGAGTAATGTTTTAAAGGTGATGGATGGCTTTGTGACACTGAATGTGGCCATGATCTCATGAGCAGGCACAGACTTATCTCCAAACTCATTGAATCGTGTACATTAATTATGCACAACCTTTTGTACAACAGTCATGTTTCAAAGTGGTTTTTCAAAATATGAAGTTTGTAGCTGAAGACAAAATGGAATTCTACTATCTTCAGTAATCTCTGCTGCAAGAAGCTTCTGTTCCAACCATGCTTTCCTGCCAAAGCCTGCCCCTCACCAGCCCCTCCTGCGCCCTCCATGCCAGTCTTCCTGAAGGGAACTGTGTCTGGATTTCCAAATGCAGTAAAACTTTCTCTTTCTTCAGGGCCTGAACATTTCTTCGTGGAACACCCATTTCTCCCTCTACTAGGATAACTCCTGATCACGTTGGTTGCACATCTCACGCATTTCCTGTTCCAGAAAGCCTTTCCCATCTCCACTGGAGGGGTATCTCTGATAAAACCCTTAGGATTCTGCCCTTAGGCTAGTTCAGAAATAAGCAATAGTCCCACACTCCATGAGAGAACCCAGGAGGAGCAGTGGGCAGCACCTACTGAGTTTCTGACTATCTAGTTCAAGACTCAGTATGTTTTTAGCAGCTGCTCAATAAAGATTTAGGGAAGGAGTGAATAACTGAATAACTGTATGGATGAAGAGATGCCCTGGCTTACTTATCCAGATTGTAACTTTATGTGATCAAGAATATGATACCTGAATTTTTGTCTTATCTGGCATCCAGAATAGTCCCCTGCATATGATAAGTACTTCAGAGTGATGCCTTGGCTAAAGAAGAGGTGGGTATATGTAAGAATGAAATAAAGGTCAAGGACCATCCAACAGCTGCATGTAGGTACAGCACAGAGCTCTACTGGCCTAAACAGTTAGAAAAGCTCTCTGACATAAATTCATTGAAGCTAATTGAACTTTCTTTTTCCCAGGGAGGCATCCCATTACCTGAAGGTTGAGGATTAAAAGACATGAGATTGTATTAGAAAACTGCTCCCAGAAGATGAATAGGGAGACCATTCCCAACAGAAACAACACTCATATTAATAACGGAAATGGCATTACGGCATTGCTTCTGTGTAAGAAAAGAGCCACAGCACAGGAATATTCAGCTGGCTTCAGCTGCGGCTGCCATCTGGTAGGGCCCAGTGTGGGAACTGGGAGCGCAGTGACACAGGGGAGTAGATCACAGGCCTGGGAACTGGAAAGGCAGAACTCTGTTCTGGA
The DNA here is from genome assembly GCF_001458135.2 of Marmota marmota marmota. Taxonomy (NCBI): domain Eukaryota; kingdom Metazoa; phylum Chordata; class Mammalia; order Rodentia; family Sciuridae; genus Marmota; species Marmota marmota. The sequence goes on from NW_026000037.1 coordinate 3,017,739, forward strand.
GGATGCTGCTGAGTTGCAACGTGGCCTGAACGTGCTGAGTGCTTTAGTCGCTTCATCTTTTATTACTGGGGTAATAAAATCTTCAGGAAGACAGTGCACAGACAGGCAAACATCTGCACACTGAAAGCTCTTTGGCATATGACTATTTTGAGGCAACCCCCCACACTGTTTTCCCCAGTTTCAAGGTTTTCCCCACATTCTAACATAGCTAAACTTCCTGTTATTTTGCAATTTTATGGAGTCTGTGTATTATATAAAATTGCATTTTTCAAGCTGCTGAGTACAGTGATTATTCTTGCCTTCAATGAGAAATTCTGCAGATAACAGAAATAAATGGAACTGAGCAGCTGCTAGCTTTCTCATTTTTTTAAACAATTATGAATGGTTTCATTTTGTGTATTATTTGCTGCTCTTACATTCTTTTTCCCTGCAGCCTAAAACTAAAGACTTTCTGTTATAAGCCTATGGAGATTAAGAGTTTAATTAAGAAGCAGCAGAACGTGTAATTGGCACACCCCCCAGCAAAGATGGTAGAAAAAACACCATTGAGCAAAAAAATCCAACTGCCACCGGCAACCATTCCCCAAAATGCAGTGTAACAGGAGAGAGGAAACCTGGAGACTGCTCAACCCTCCAGGGAAATGCAAATGTAGCCAATCTCCAAGACGGGAAGACTCACTGGGCTTTTCCACAAGCCTTAGGGTGGGTGGCTGAACCACTGGGCCAGCCTGGCAGCCTTTGCCAGGGACTCTGCCAGTGTCCTCCTTGGCCTAAGGATGCCACTTCTTTCATTTTCCCTTCCCCAGCTTATTCAGCACCTCAATGGACATGTCTCAACTTCTTCCCAGGCGAAAGATCTGTCCTGTCTTTCCATCTGCAGTGCAAAGAAAATCCCATTATACCAAAACGCTTTTTTCTCTTAGGTAAACTTCCTGAGAACAGTGAGCTTATTCCTCCTTCGTGTCTGCACTAAAAATTATTCACCTGGTGCTCTGTCACCTGGGTGGTGCTTTATAACTGTCCACTGCACTTCAGCCTGGAGACTGGGGGGCTGTTTTTAAAGAAAGTGAAGTGTGCCAGTCACCTGACATGAGACAAGCTCCTCACTCTCTATCAGGACTTGGTATGTTTGTGGGAGCTCCCACACTGCCTCCTCCAGAAATCCCAAGAAGCTGTCCTCCCTCAGAGGACTACACAGTCGGAATAACAAGCATCTTGCATCCTAGATCTGGCATTGGATTAGTTCACTGAGTGCATTTTCCATATAAAGATCAATGAACAAAAAATCCAGAGCAATTTACTAATTAAATGGGGGGAAAAAAAAACACATTTTTTTCTGACTTACAGTCAACTGATCCCTTTCCTTGGCAAGATACAAATGCTGCAGCAACTCCCTCTACCAAAGGGCTGTGAGTTTCAGGGAACTAAGGATGTTGAACTTACAGAAAGATTTGGGGTACCCTAATCTAAGAGATGAACTTGGGGTGGGTAGATATCCAATACTGGGGTATGTGGTGTTTTGTTTTTGTATAAGACACTCAACAGCAACTTAAAAAGTAAATGAGATTTTAGAGGACATAAAGTTTAGGGGAAAAGAATCTATTTGGGCTATGCTAAAATAATCTGAGTGATTTTAAATTGAAACTACCAGATACATTATACTCTTCAGCCAAGTCACCCAGAGCAGTGCACAACGCCAAATGCTGAACTGTAGGAATTACATTGCTTGTTTATGAAATGATACCCATCAAATAACACCCTGGTTTTCAAGAATGGCTGGAGAAACAATAACACTGGCAAGTATACCAAATTACATCCTGTCGCAATTCATCTTCATCAAGAGACAATTTCATAGAAGTAATTTTATATGAGTATGCAAAGATTTACCTATTCTCCCTCCATCACCTCCACCTCTGTTTTTTTTGTTGTTGTTGTTTTGTTTTTGCTGTGTGTCCTATGCTATTTGGACCTCTTTGCTTTCTGTTAAGCAACAGAGAGCAACAATTGAAACAGAATGATTCTAATGTCTGATCTCATCTGTTGTCTTTCCCAGGTGATTTCCAGAAAAATGCAAACTTCTTAGAAACATTTTAAAAGACTCAGTCAAAGGAGCGCCCAGGACTCACAGTCACACCCCAGACAGTGTGACTCCTGTGAGCTCTGGTTACATAGAGAGGAGCAGGGGAGGCACGGAGATGTGTAGACAGAAAAGACCGAAGGGCTCCCAACAGACTGTTCTCTTTATCACCACAGAATAGAATGTGCAAGAATAGGTCATAAATATACACACGCACACATAGCTCACACACATAGTGCACAGTGCAGTTATTAATAGTAAACACTGAGAGGCAGAATTGGGGGGGACAGGGAACATAAAACAGAGTACATATTATCTGAACTTTTGCAAAAAAAATTTTCAAAATAAAAATCAATAATAATATAATGGAGATTTCTGGTCTTCATTTTTTATTTAAAAAATGTTAGGCCTCTTCCTAATCATAAAGTTATACATTTTAATTTAGAAAATTTTGAGAACACACATAAGAAGAAAAAAAACTGATTTACAATCACCACCCAGAGATACCATCATATTATCATGTGACTTTCCAAATGTAATAAAGCCATGTGCAAAAATCCTATCAGCATCATACATACAATTTCACTAATGCCATACAGTAGCTACTGCCCCATGTCATTAAATATTCTGAAATGTAATGTTACACGAATATGCAGTTTTCTAGGGTTGCTTTGCTGTCCTCTGTCGATTCCCTTTCTGGAGGGCCACTTAACTCACTTCCATGCCTCTCCATTGTAAACGATGCTCTGAGGAACATCTTGTTAGATTAACATGTGCTAACCCTCGTCCTTAGTAGTTCTGTCAGGAAGTTGCCTAGGAGTATGACAGTGGAGGCCCATGGAATGCTTGCCTTTAGAAATTTGGTATCTAAAGTACCTGTATGAAGACTCGAACTGGGTGTCAACACACTTTATATACAAACAGAGATATGAAAAGTTGTGGCATATTTGTGCAATAAGAATTGTAATGCAAAAAAAAGTGTATGTATAAAGGCATGAATTGGTGTAAACATACTCTATATACAAAGATATGAAAAAATGTACTCTATATGTGTAATAAGAATTGTAATGCATTCCGCTGTTGTGTATTTAAAAAAATAAAATCAATAAAACTAAAAAAAAAAAAAAGGAAAGAAATTTTGGTAAATGTTAATTTTCTTTCCAAAAAAAGAGGTACCATACACTGTTGTTTCTATTCAGTGCAGGCACTTACTCTTCTGTGCTGTTATTAGTACTGATATTACTAAAAATTACTTTTTGTTCATGTGGGGTTTTGGCGGGGGAGGGGGTAAGTAGCCAGAAATGGAGAGGAGTTAAATTTTTCCCATGTTCTTTTTTTTTTTTTTGTACTGGGGATTGAACCCACTGAGCCACATCCCCAGCTCATTTTATTTTTTATTTTGGGACAGATTCTCCAGGGCCTCATTAAGTTGATTGCTGAGTGACTTTGAACTTCTGATCTTCCTGCCTCAGCCTCCTGAGCCGCTTGGATTACAGCTGTGCACCTCCATACCTAAATGTCCATCTTCTTTAAATGCTCAGCAGGTCCACTCTCCACATACACCCAAAATGAGTTTATTTTTAAGCACTGTAATGAGTCTTAATGTGCAAAAATAATATAACTCATATATTTGATTATTAAGGAAGTTGGCCTAGATTCCATTTGTTTATGGTATTTTTGTTTTTCTTGAAAAAATTCTTATATGCCCTTTGCCTATCACAGGTGTGTGTTATTGCATTAATCTTCTTTTAGATTGGCAAAGCTCTTATGTATTTGAACTATTAATTCTTTACTATTGTATATCCAATAATCATTGTTAGTAGTTTTCCAATTTATTTTTATGTGTATATTATTTTATGAGAAAAGACTTGTTGCTACTACACCATTTTCCCATTACTTGTAGTGTATTTTTATTATATACTGACATATGTTTGTCATATGCCAAGCATGTTTGGTTCTATTCCTAGACATTATATTTTGTTTTGCTTTTTTTGTTTTTGTAGTAATACTCCTCTGTTCTAGTGACGAGTGCTTTTTAGAACTATTTCACTATCTATTGTTATAAATCCCATTACTTTATCACATACTTAATTTTTTGGTTATTCTTGCTCATGTACTATTTCAAATAAGTTTTTTGTTCATTTTGGTTGTGCTTTTTTGGTACTGAAAATTGAACCCAGGGCCTCACGCATGCTAAATACATGTCCTACTACTGATCTAAATACTCAGCCCCAAATAAACTTTTAAACCATTTTGTAAAGACTATCCCTTGACAAAGTCATGTTCAAATGCTGGCTAGGATTATATTTATTATGAAATAATTTAAATAGAATTGATATTTATTTGATATAGTCCGTATTTCTGATAATATTGTTTTTTCATTTATTTAAATCCTCTTTTATATCATTTACTAAGTTTGCAGACTTGGGCTTTTTGTTTCATTTTAATATCTTCATACAACAAAATTTTATTATATGGAGATTCTGTACACTGAATTGTCTGGGTATGCTGAACAGTTCTGATGCTATAAATGTATGCCTTGATGTTCCTGCAAAAACCCAATAAGAATTCAAAAACTACTGGTAAGTTAATGTGATCATATGTGAGTGTTGACCAATATAAAATAAATAAATAAATATAGAAACTCCCTTAACTACAAAAAATACTTTAAAAAATGTTATTGAAAAGGTACTTACAGATAGATTTTATATTTTTCAGTGAATGTAATCTATTTTTATGAATATCATTGCCAAGCATTAGGATTAATGCTGATGGTATAAGGAGGAGAAACTCGATTCCTTTCCTGGATAATTTTTTTAAGATAAAGAAAAGAGAAAATAAAAAGTAGTTTTCAAAACAAGTGTGCTAAGGGTTATAGCAGGTAAAAGCAAACTACTGAGAGAATACAGAGGTGGGTTCCTAGGTTGGCTAAATAAAGCTAGAGTAACCCTTCAAATGGACATAAATGTCCAAAATATTTGAACGTATTCTATACTTACAATAAAAATGACAGCCAACCATCATATTAAAATACTAACAAATTTTTAAAAAACAGAAGAGCAAATGTTAGATAAAATTTTCAATATTTTTGGACATCTAGTATATGTGGAAAAGTGGTTTTATTAGACCAAAATATGAGAACTAGGAATAAATATCTTTAAAGGTTCTAAGATCTTCAAATGCCCTAAAATTAGACTGTGATGATGGTAACATAACTCTGTGAATATACAATTCATTAAATGTACATTTACATGAGTGGATTATATGGTAGATAGTTTATATATCAACAAAACCATTAAAACAGATTCTAAGATTTGAGGTCTCTGGGGTATAAAAATTCACATTAAGTTATGAAGTTATTTTCATTAATAACCTCATTATTATGTCGATCAGTCATAATATCAAATTGTGACTTCCAGATATGATGCAGAGAAATGAAGAAGGAAAGGAGGAGTAGCAGATTTCAACTAAGGTAATTAAGCAAACAGTACAACAAAGGGGAAAATGGAAAGGGAACCCAGAGCATCCTATGAAAGCCACGCCCAGGCTTGGGGCAGGTCCTCCACCCTGTATCAGCAATTCCTTCAGTTCAAAGGTTGATACAGTGTCTTCACCACTGTTGCAGCTAGTTGTCCCTGTAACTTTGTGGATGTTACTGTGACCACTAAAAGTAATCTCCAAACTCAGATTCAAAATACCACGAGGCTGCATGTCCATGTCTCCACCAGGCATGCTGGACCTGCAGACCCACATCTAATGGGTTCCCCACTGTCCGTCAGCAGCCTGCTGCTCTTGCAAAAGCTGAGCTCCAGGAGGAATAAACGAATACACGGACTCTGGATTTAACAAGCCCACTGACCCTTTTCCTGTGCTGTTCTTCTCTTACATGTTAATGATACCTGCTTAAATTTCCCTCAGAACATAATAAAAATTCAACTGCCCACATTCATAACTACACTTTTCTCCACATCTATAACTGTTATAATGCAATGTGTAAAGCTAAATTGATTTAGGAAAAACCACTGTTTAATTGCTGGAATTACTGGATTATTAATTAGAAAGATCAGATTATTTTGAGAACTCAAATATCCTCACTGCTCTTCTGATTATTCACCAACATCATACAAAAAGAACCACTTATTGAAGGACGAAGGGTGAGATATAAGTAAATAAGAAATTTGGTTCAAATTTCTTTCTCCCTCATGCAACACCATACTTGGTCCAGAACAAACACTCAAAGATTGTCAAACGATTGTGTGAATTAATCAATGACTGACAGATGTCAACACACCAGAATAAAATCAATTTTTAATTATAGCTATAGGAGTAAGAGTCTGCTTCAAAGCACATTACCCTTTCCTATGATTATGATCTCTAAGTAAATTAAAACAAACGACTCCTGGGTGGAGGTGATGTGTTAAAGAACCAGAATCTGAAACTCATTTTCTGACATTTCCACAATGAAACGAGTTTTAAGCAAAAATTCTTCCTTTCTGACTCACTGGATTTCAGCTCCCTAATTTAAGTAAATGGCCACTTATAGCATAAAAATATTCCCACAAATGTCCATTCTAACTGTCAAGACTGATCAATCTAAGTAAATCAAATTTTGAATTGGAATACATGCTTTTCATCTAAAGAACCAAAATAAACTACACAACCCCCCAAAAACTGAACTTTTTTTATCCAAAAAGTACAACTATCTTCAAGTAGTAATGATCCCTAAAATAAATCCCAAACTTGAAGCTTTGCCAAATATGAAGTTTTCTGACCCAAATATTATGAAGTGAACCTTTTTCCACACTTGCCCTGCCAAGCAGATTCTAGTTCTAGCCAAGAAGGACAGAAAACCTACATGAATGAAGTCACAGTGGACACACCAGGGGGACTATCTCTAAGGGTACCGAATTAACTTTCCTCCGGAGAAGGAAAGGCTCTGTGTCGGACTGTTCTCCACACGTCTCCCCTCCTTGGTTCACGTCTTGAACTCCACACGTGTGGGTACCACAAAGCCCAAAGCTCAGCTGCCCACATCCTCAGGATGCACACTGGGTCCTGGAGAATTTTAATTTAGCTTCCTTTCTCTCTCCTATAGCTAAATTTTAAAGAAGAAAAGGCCCTGCCCTGCAACCTATTTTCCTTCATTCTCCTCTCCTTTCCACCCAATTCCCGGTTTCTCATCTTTTCCAGCACAGTGAAAACCTGATGGAGATGTGAGGGGACACAGACAGAGACACGGGGTGGGGCCTGTTCCCCTCTCCATCTTCTCCCACGGAAGCACCGGGAAATCAATTTCAGTTCACCCCTGTGATCACAGCTTTGGGAAGCCGTAGCCTGGAAACAAATCCCTTCTCCTAAATGTAACATGAGATGCTTCCAGGAGAGACAAAGCACAGCTCCTCCTATGGAAGGAGGAGAAGGGTGTCTGGGGCCAGACCTGCCCAGAATCCCCAATGTGTCCACAGCCCAGGGCTGTGCAGCGGCCTGAGTCCGTGGCTAACCTGAAGAAGGGGTGAAGCCTACCACTGCCGCTCTCAGAAACCACCTCCTGGACGTGACACTGCTCAAAACATTGCTGTACATTTTGTAGTTTAAAAAGAGCTGGAAACAGCAAGAAGTGAAATCCTGAATCAAAGCAATGAGCAGTCAGGCTATTTGTTCAGGCCACTGTGGTGAGAATTTCTACAGCAAAAAAGCAAACAAAAAAAAAACAGTCCATCAAAATGAAAATGGAGGAAGGCCAGCCCTGGCAGGAGCACTTACAGACAAGACTCTTCTGATGTTTCGATTAGGTCTTTCACTGACTCAGAACAAAACCCCCTGCGAGAATCAACGTCACACTACACTCCGTTCCTGTCACGACGCATGAGCAATCCTGCAGGAGAAAGAGGGGCAGCTTTGCTTTTCAGGCAAGAACAAAAGTTCACGCTAATTGCTGAACTATCCCCTACTGAAGGAAATTGGCAGAAATGACTTTCTTCAAGTCTTCCTTCCCCAAGCAGGAGAACACAATGATTAAAAAATTCAGAGAAGCAAAATCTATGTCATCTTCCCAATCAGCTGGGAAACTGCCACATGCACTTACACACTCAGTCCTCATCAAGAGCAGTGAGAAGCCGTGGGACAGCTAAAGGCCAGCTGGCTTCCATCATTAGACCTGATGGGCATAGACCATGCTCCTCTGGACAGAGGTCAGCAAATATTTCCTGTACTGAGCCAGGGAGTAATGTTTTAGGGCTCTGAAAGCCATGTGATCTCTGTCATGCTTAATCACCTCTGCCTTTGACAATGCCTAAATGAACACACTTCTGTTCCAGTAACATTTTGTTTAGAAAAGCAAGTGACAGGCCAGATTCAGCCCAGGGGTCATAGTTTGCTGCACCTTTTCTAGAAGGCTTTGTCTGTGAGGTGTTTCATAGTACTGCTGAGAGGATCTCTGAATGTACCTTGAAGAACTGAAGAGGCGGAGTCTACAGGATGGATCCTTGGACCAAAGGCAGCACGGGTATATAACGAGATCAGAAGGTAGAGAGGCAGAGCTACAGCCTGCACAGCCATCTCCAAGTGACTGAGCAGAATGTTCGACAATGATTCAAAAGCCATCAAGCCAAAGGCCTCCGCAGAGCACATGGAGCAAGTCAGGTGTCACAGCCCCACCCCCACTCCCTTGACTTCACTGACTGAAGTTTAGTTTCAGTTTAGTTTAGAACAATTTAGAGGCAGCTAAGAGCATACTGGTATCATTCTTCCAGATAGTTGTTAATGTCCAGCAGCAAAACGTGAAACCCTGAAATGAAACTGCCAAGAACAATAGAACTAAGCAATACTGCAGGAAAGACTGGGCCTATCATCTCCACACAAGTGGACAATGTGTATGTCTACCAAAAAGTTGTCATGAGGTCATACCAATGCCATTTTTCTGTCTAATGACCAGAAAGTAAATATCTTAGAGTTTCCTGTGTATTAGGTTCTGTTGTAAATCTCCAATCTATTCTAGCACAAAAGCAGTCTTAGATAATATGAAAATGAAGGTGCTTTCAATAAAATGTCATTTACCAACACAGAGCATGAACTCTGATTTTCTAATTCCTGCATTAAATTAATGATTCATATACTTTCTGTCGACTATGATTTCTAGGTTTTATTCTTTTCACACTTTTAAGTCACAGATCTCTAGTGTTTCTTTGAAAGAGACATGATGCCATCTCAATACTGGCAAATGTGTCCTTTCTTCATCCTGATGGAAAGTCCTGACAAAAATGCTGGATGAGACAAGTACTTTTTGCAATGAAACTTCAAAGTTAGCAGAATTCATTAATAATCATTTCTTGAGGACATTCCTTTAGTCAGCTACCATGGATCAATTTTATTCTCCAGTTTACATGTTCAATCATATTCACAACAATGAGAGACTGTAAAATATCTTAATGGGCTACAAAGGCAGTATCGATAGCATCACATAATACTATAGTTTACTAATTCAACAAAATGATCTGAATGAAGGCTTTCTGTAAAAAAAAGTTTCAGTATATGACATATCTCAGTGTTCTGAGTTTGTTTGTTTTTTTTTTCAGTTTTTCCCTCCACTTAGGGAGAAACTAAGTGCAACGTTTGTACTTTTAGAAGTCAAATTTCAGCGTATACAGTAAAGAAATCCCTAGCAGGGTCGGTATTTGGAAATGAAATGGATTGTGTAAAAAGGAAGCATAGTTTCCAGTTGGGATGTATTTAGGAGATGAATGGTGACATTCGAGGCTGTAGAGTGACTCTTGTACCAAATAAACAGTGGAATAAACAAGATCAAATCTATCTGAGAAATCCAGAGATGTAAAAGTTGACTTGGCCAGGACGGATGATCGAAGACCCATCAGGGAAGCAGCCTTCCACCCTCCACAGAGATGCTCCCGTTGGAGAGGGCGTGGGGTTCAGATCTGTGGCCAGCAGCTCGCACCTCACTTCATCATCTGTTATCTGCAGCTCCTGAGACCCCACTAGCAATGGCTCCCAAAGACAGGATATAGAGTGAGATTGAATTTCTGTCAGTCTGAGACTCATGAAATATTTATTTATACACAGGAAGAGGGGAGCTGGAATGATTCTTTTACCACCCTTACTAGAAACCTAGCCATTTACAGAACACCCTTAGTCTAAATAGGATCAGACTACAAAGGACATTAGATATCCCTCTCTCTACTTTGTTTAGAATATTTCTCCATTCATTATTTGAATCCAGAATATTGCACACATTTAATTAATAGAACTATTGTCTGAATCTGTGGGTAACATTTTGAGCTAAAAGGATGAACTGAAGTAAAGCCTGCATTAAAATTTAAAAGGTTGGCTCATGATTATGTATAAGAATCTAACTTCAATAATTACTCTGCAAAGCCATTTTCATCAAAATCCATTCATTGAGTGAAAATTTCTTTTCTTTAAAGCAAAATAAAAAAAATATACAATCACCATCTAAGCCTTGAAATTAGAACATTCAAGAGCAAAATAGTAACTTGATTAAAATGCAACCACAAATACAGTTTTATCAGAATTTCTAAACAAAAAAAATCCTGGTTATTTAATATGTCTGCATTCCTGTCGTGTGTTAGACACTTGGCAACACACCCTCCATCATTATTTCTATTATCTATGGGAAATCACGGTGTGCCCTTGCTGATGGTGAAATGCATTTGCTCTCTGCCTTGGTACTTCCATCTCCTCCTACCAGAAGCCCCTATACCAAAGTAACAGTGATACAACAGATGAGAGAAGCCATGATTCATAAAGTTGTTGCATAGAGTTTGGGGTCAGGAAGCCTATTAAGGTAACAGTCATAGAGTGTGAAATGGGAAAGAGTCAAAGCAGAATGGGGAGACTATTTAAGTTCTCTACTGATTTTATCATGTTGTAAATGACCAGAACATCCTAATTCCCTTTTGAGAATCATGAACCCCATTCTGTGACATTACTGTTTGGTCAGAACATCACTTTGGGAAAACTGCTGCATCCGACTTAAATCATGTGGCCCAGGTGGAGTTTCCAGGCACAACTCTACTTCTACATTCATTGACTACTCGGTGAACAATCAGAGGGAGGCACTAATTGACCCTAGTAGTTGCACAGGGCATGGATAGATGACCCAGGTTCTGCAAATCAAACTTAGCTCCAGCTTTCCTGAATTAAAAGCCAGCACTTCAAACACAGATGTGAGGTCGGTACTGGGAGTCCTGAATTATACAACAGAGAAGGATATCAACTAAGATGCTCAAATTTCAATTTGGAGAAAAACTTCATTCAATTTCTTGAAGATTGAACATTAAAGGTGGCAGATAAACGACCACACCAGTCGGAAGGACAGTGTGAGAACCTGCAAATACTCTCTACCCAATAAAAACAGTAAGAACAGTTAGAATTTCTCAAAGTTAGTATATTCAGAATAGTGAAAATTAACCAAATATTTACAACAATTGGGAATTTTAAAAAAAATCTAGATCTTAGTAACAACGGTGAAGTTTCACACTTATCAACAGTGAAGTGTTTTTAACTTGCCTCATTCCCATTCCCCTCTCCTCATTTCTTCAATATCCTTGAAAACCAACCCAATCACAGTGCAAAGCCATACATGAGCAGTTGAGCAGTCACCCACCGAAGGGACAAGAATGGAATTAGAGTTCTTGAAAACTTCACTCCCAGATAACCAATGTTATCTGATCTGTCTGGAAGTTCCTTGGAAAATCCCAAGCCAAAGCTTGCCATTATTGGACCAGAATCAGAGCTTGCTCAGCTTGGGATGTTCTCCTGGGAGAATATGCTGAAAATAATCAGTAATAATTGTTTAACAATGCTCTTGCTCAACAAGGTAATAAAAATTGGGGCAAACAAGAAGACCACAGAACTTAAAAGAAAAGCCTGAGGGGATTAGATGTCGATATGGAAATTCTAAAAGCTCCCTAATATTCCTAGAAATTAGAAGGCAAGATGCAGGCGTAGAGTTGTGTGCATGCTCAGGAATGATGAAGATGGTCGCAGCACTCACCTCTGGCTGACCCTGAGACTACCTGAGCAGGAAATGAAGGGTAAGGCAGAGTTGGGAACTGTCGGCCTGAGCAGAGAAGTCACGTCCCATCATGCATTCACAGCCACCTAGGAAATGGGAACATACTGATTCAGTCTTGAAGGAAATCTCTGTACAGCCGTTAGTTGTCCATTTAACTAACTACACAGAGACTGCAGATGCCTCATACAACAAAGAACTGGCTCTAAAGACATGATTCAGGAAAGTCATTGAACACATCCACAGCCCTAAGAGCCTCAGCCCCAGCAGCAGCAAGAGGGGAGCTCCTGATTCCAGAGCTACACCCTGTATTCCTTCAAATGCTCAGTTTTGAAATAAAAAAATCACACACACACACATACACACACACACACACGGCGGGGGGGCGGGGGGAGTATGGCCCATATACAGAAAAATAAGTGACAGATTAATACAAACTACAGCTGAGGAAACCAAGACTTGGACCCACAAAATAAATATTTTAAATTGTCTTTTAAAACATGCTCAGTGAGTTAAAAATTATGTTTAAATAAAATGGAGATATGGAAACAATGTCTCACCAAATTAAGACTGTCAATGAATAGAAGATATAAAGAAAAAATAAACCAAGTACATTAACACTTTTTACATACTATCATGGATTTTAATTTTTATCTATATCTATAAGGAACACAGGTCTGTGGTTTTATTAAGATGCCTCCTTGATGACTATGTCAACATCTTTTGATAAACCAATTCAGATTTTCTGTCATCTTTAGTTCTGGTAGTCACTAGGATGTCCATTTCATCTCATTTATTCAATATATTGATACAGTTGCCCCCCCCACACACACACACACACAGAGCTCAGGATCAGAAGACTTCATGGATGAATTCTACTAAATCTTTAAAGAAGAATCAACATGAAATCCTTCACAAACTCATGCGAAAAAGTAATAGGAGGGCACAGTTCATTTTACTCTGATAGAAAACCAGACAAAACACTGCTAGAAAAGAAACCTCTTGATCTATATTCCATATAAACATAGAGGCAGAATCTCTGGCAAAATACTAGCCATCCAATCCCAGCAACATATACAAAGAATTATACAGCATAACCACGTACAAATTCTCTGAGGAATGCAAAAATAATGTAAAAAAGAAGACACATGAATATTTACATTAACAAAAAATATCGATGCAATATTGATTTACTATATTTATATAATAAATATTATACAATAAAGCATGTTAAAGACTCTAATATTCACATTAATAAAGCCTTAACCCATGTAATTATTTCAATCAACATATTTTTTTAAAAGCTTTAGACAAAATTCAACACCCTTTCATAAAAAGAAAATGCTGAACAAACTTGAAATAGGAGGGAAGTCCCTCAACACAAAGAAGGGCAACTATTAAAAGCACTAGTTAATAATAGAAAGGAAATTGGTAGAGCAGAGCAAGAGGATGGGGGAGGTCCTGGGAATCAGAGAGATCAAACTGTTATGTGCATGAAGACATGGCAAGTGTATTCCAGCATTACAGAGAATTATAATACATCAATTAAAATACAAAAGTCCAGAGCTCACTTCCCACTTAATGATGAAAAACTCAAAGCTTCTCCTCAAATAAGGAACTTATTCCCTCGCCATTTCTATTTTGTATTTTTGGAGGTCTAGTGACAACAGATAGGCAGAAGAAGAAACAAAAGAAATCCAGATTGCAAAGGATCATATAAAATTAACTAAATTTTTAGATTAGACATTGGATGTACAGAAAATCTCAAGGAACCCAAAATAATAACAAAAGTATTAGACCTGATCAATGAATTCAGCATAGTAGGGTAAAAGATAACATATAAATCAATTTTATGTATATATTATGTATAATTCAAATATGAAATTACAAAATAATTCCACTTATAATGGCATTAAAAAGAATAAAATTTAGGAGTAAATTTAGCAAAACTAGTGTAAGACTTACACATTGAAAACTACAACAATCACGGAAAGCAATTAAGATCTAAATGAAAGACTTCTCATCTTTATAGACTGGAAGAATTAATATTGTTAGGAAATGTACTCTAATAAAATTGACCTACATGTTTAAGCCCCGATCAAAATCCCAGATGATGTATTCTTAAAGAAATCAACAGCTGGTCCTAAAGTCAAATGGGAGGCTATGGCGATTGTGCAGTACTAGCGTAAGGACAGGTGCAGACACCAGGGGAGGAGAACTGTGAGTTAATCCAGTGGGAAAATCATTATTTCAACCAGTGCTGTGGGGACCACTAGATAGCCATTCAATCGCATTGGAAATTAGACCTCTGCCACACGGCATGCACAAGAGTCAACTCAAAGTGGATGGCAAATGTAAGTTTAAGCTAAACCTATTAAATTCAGAAAAAAATAATAGCCACATATATTGGCGACCTGGGAGGAGGCAGTAAGTTCTTAGAAGATAATCACGCACATGCGCACGCGCGCACACACACACACACACACACACACACACCCCAGTTGGGCTTCATCAAAATTAAAAGGTTTTATGCTTCAAGACTATGACAAAATGAAAGAATCTATAAAATGGGAGAAAATATTGGCAAACTGTCTAATCTGAGACTAACCTCCATAATACATAAAATAATCTTATAACTCAATGATTAAAAAAAAAAACAACATAAAAGGGACAAAGTAAGAGCAGATATCTCCCTCAAGGAGATGGCTAATAAGCATATGAAGACAAAAATCGCAACATCATCAGTCACAAGGAAATGCAAATAAAAACCACAATGACATAGCACTTCAAACCCACTAGTGTAGCTGGAATAAAAATAGATGCTGTTGAGAGTGTGAAGAAATTAGAACCTTCATCTATTGCTGGTGGCAATGTAAAATAGTGCAGTGGATATGGAAAACATTTTGGTAGTTCCTCAAAAAGCTAAACACAGAGTTGATATATGATTTAGCAATTTGACTCCTTGGGATAAACCCAAGAAAAACAAAACCATATGTCCATTCAAAAACGTACAAAAGTACTCGTAGCAACATTATTCATAATTGTGAAACAGTGGGAAAAAATTTAAGAAAAAAACAAATCCACCAAATGAAAACTAAATGTATAGATAATGGCCATGGGTGTCACTCGGTGTAGAGTTCTTGCCAACCAAGCACAAGGCCCTGGGTTTGAGCCCCAGCACCACAACTAACATCATCACACACAAAACAGTGAGGTACAGATAATGGATTAACAAAAGTTGTGCATCCATACAACGAAATGATTATTAGGCCATAAAAAGAAATAAAGTACTGCTGCATGCAACAACATGGAGTTTAAAGAAGCCAACACACACATGGCATACTGCATGATCCCATTTACACAAAAGGTCCAGAACAGGCAAATCCACAGACACAGAAAGTAGGCTAGCCATTCTTAAAGACTGAGGACAGGGAGGGAATGCAAACTGCTAACGGGTAAGACATTTCTTCTTGCTCTGGAATTACATCATGGTAATGGTCATACAAATCCGTAAATATTCTAAAAAAAGTTCTGAATTGTACACTTTTCGAAGGTGGGTTTTAGGGTGTGAAAGTTTTATATCAATC
The DNA here is from genome assembly GCF_001458135.2 of Marmota marmota marmota. NCBI lineage: Eukaryota > Metazoa > Chordata > Mammalia > Rodentia > Sciuridae > Marmota > Marmota marmota. The sequence continues at coordinate 3,033,451 of NW_026000037.1, forward strand.
AAAGTCATATTTTTTAAAAAGCAGATGTCATAAGCAGCTGATGGCATAATTTGTGGCTCCCTATGTTGTCAAGGAGTGACAGAATCCTGGTGTTAGCAGACAGCCAGCATCTCCAGGATCACACAGATCTTGCAGCAAATCCAGTAGGTGACTTGGCCAGTGGTGGGATGGCAAACCAGGGTCCAAGACAGCTAGAGACACTCAAGGGAACACCACGCTGGAACAGAAAGGGGCACAGGAGTCTGAGTCTGGGCTCAGCCGCTACATTTTCTTTATTTTCTTTCATCTTGTATGTGTGTGTATGTGTGTAGGTGGGTGGTGGTTTGGTTGTCAGTGCCAATAAAATCTCCTTCTTCAATTTAAGCTTTGGGTTGAATTTCTGTCATTTGCTAGCAAAAACCTGGAACAATACCAGTACTTAAAGTAAAAACAGTACCTAAGATGGCTTAAACTATTATAACCCTAAAAATAGGAGTAAATTACATGGCGATGAGTGAAAGTAAAGATACAAGAGTGTTGTATTTCAATAAGTTTAGCCAGAAAGTTGTTAATGGATAATTTAATCTCAAATCCTTAATACAACGGTTTTTTGATCCTATGAAGACTTTCCTGAAACTTAAGGAAGATCTTCATAGGATCAAAGCTCACAATGTTTAGGAAGCACATGATCTTGAATTATCAAGCCAACCACTGTGAACAACCTCTACTGGACTAATCTCTATGTTTTAATTCAATAAGAAAGTCTCTATTACTGAGTTATTTTCTTGGCTACAGAATAAAGTGGTCCAAACTCATCTTTTTTTCCCCATATTAAAAAAGATGGCTTGTATTAATTTTCTGAGAAATAAAAGTATATTTTTCCATTGAGTATTACTTTACTAAATGGCTTTTTGGCATAATTCAAATTTTTTTTCAGATGACTTTGCTAGGAATAAAATCAGTTGGACTAGCAAGATAATGGTAGGAATTTTTACTGCATCTCCTCAAACTGTGTAAGAGGTCAGAGTTGTCCAATTCTTTATTAGTCTCTTGGGATCTATTAAAATGTGCTTGTGGAATGAAATTATAAATTATGTACTTATTTATAAAACTTAGGTGCAATTAATTTGGAAGGATAACATGAGGAATTCCTTTAAAGGGAATCTACAGTATCTTCAACTGGCCTGATTAATTTTCCAAGAATAAATGGTAATACCAGTTTCCTAACCCCACACAAATAACAACTAAAGTGCAAGAGATGAATAAATCATCTTAGTCGACAAACACAAATGCATATGATGCACAACTACCCACCTGACTGAGAACTGGATAACCAACCACTGCTGAGCCAATGAATGCAGAGATAACAGGCCACCCTTGGCAGAAGCACGGCTGTCACCTGAGGAAATGTCAATGTCTATGGAAATTCTGTAAAATAAGACTATTGTCCAAAAATATCTGGACTGATTGGAGCTCCAAATCCTGTTTCCCAGGAAGATGTGCATGTGAGAGTGTGAGAGAGGAAGAAAAGGGGGAAAAGACAGAAGAGAAATAGGAGATGTCATTTGGAAGATTCTCACCCTGGGCTCTATGGGGTGGAAATTTCAGGGCTCTTGAATGGCAGAGGGAATTCTGGACAAAAACTCTCTGGAGAGCTGCTGGATCACTTTTCTAGGCAGAATATACTGTAATTTGGGGGTAAACATATCATTTTCTTTTTTAAAATATGTTTGAACACTTGTTTCCTGAAGTCAAGTTGCACAGGAATAAGTCTTCCCTCATACACACAGCCATCACTGTTGTGCCACATAAAGTGATTTACCAGTACCTCGGAGTGCTGATGGTATTTAAGTGGCTGCTGAATCTTGTGTATTGACTGATTCATATTGACAGTTTAGCTTTTAGTCAGTTTTTGTGAAATGGACAAGTCAGCTGGAGTCAGTCTTTAGCACACAATTTAGAATATTTCTACATAATTGGGTTTTTTTCCTCTGAAAGTGATATTTTACATGTTTAGCCCTGCCACAGCTTGCTCCCCCAGGAATCTCCGACAGAGAAGCTGACTGAATCTGTGGTCCATGGTGGGCCCAATGCAGCAATAAGAAATGAATCCACCCCTTGGACAGGAGGCCAGGAGAACTGTGGTGGCCCTGACCCAGCCTACGGGAGGAAACTCAGCTGCCATACCAGACAGGATCTCAGTACCTTTGGGCTGCCTTTTCTCCTAAAATGTGGGATGGCTCCTTAAGAAACACAGGGTGTTAGCAGAGCTGTGTGTAGTCAATGATTTGCATTCCCACTTCATGTGAACTTTGCAGTACTTGATTGCTGATTTGGTGGTAAACTGCAATGAAACACTCCTGATGCCAGTCAGAATGACTTTCCTGCCAGTCTTCAAATCCAGCCCAGTGCTCTGGATTTGAATAACCCAGCTTATCTGCCATTCCACAAAGTCAACAGCATCGGTTAAAATCTTTTGTACTTTCACTGTATTTGTCCTAGTGAAGTTCAAATAAGCAACTGAGCATAATCCTACAAATCCAAATAAATATATTTTGATGGAACAAATGATACACAGTGTAAGACACATAGGGAAAGTAATATGGATACCTAAAAAAGTGGATATCTAAAGCCAATATCCACTGGATATTTCTAAACAATAACTAAAAAATCTTTAGCATGCTAGATGCACCTACTAGTGAAAAACAAGTTTGTAGCCTTAACATCAATGACATGATCTGGTGAAAATCATCAAGGAGAAGGTCAGCATTGTTTCAATTACGCTCCAGTAACTTAGTAAGCATGAAAATGTTTGCAGAGAAAGTTAGCTCCCCCAGGTTACCAACTACCTGACCGCAAGCAGTAGAGATGGCGAGGGACAGCACTTGTGCTTCACCAACCCAGGCATGACCATCATCGGGGTGCCGAGAGCCCCAGAAGAAATCTAAGTGATCCTCATGAAGCATCAGTTTTAATCAACTGTTTGGTAACAAGCCAGATATTTAAACTTTCCTATCACATCAAATCGTTTCTCATCAAAATTGTCTTAGATATGTGAAGGAATTTATTTGAATTTTAGAGCTAAAACACAGCATTACAAGGAAATGCCGGACACTCGGGGAGCAGTTTGCCTGTGTTGCACAATATCCATTCTCTCCTTGAAAACTGAAAATGATCGAGAAGCATTCACACAGGATTCAAAAGTCACCACTGTAAAAGTGCCTTATGTCTCATGCTAATCAGAGACACCTGAGAAGGTGCCCCTCGGATAGTAAAATGCTGGTAGATGCTGTTGGTTGAACTCAAAGGCTCTGCCCTTGGCAGGTGAACACCCTCCCCAGCTCTTCTAAGTACCGACTGCGGATTGCTCACAGCTTCCCCTGTAGTCAGGAGCTGCTTCTCATCCATGAAGCCCTCTCAGCCAGAGAGCCACAGCAACCAGGGCAGTGGCTGGCTCAAGAGAAAGGAAGGATCCCTGTGACTCCTGTGTCGGGCAGTCAGGCCTAAAGTGAAAGGCTGAAGCTGGGAATGAGAAAGACAGCAGAATGAACCGGACACAAAATTCCTGTGTTCATGCACGAACACAAGACGGTGTCACCCCCCATCATGTACACCTGCAAGAATGGGAAGTCACACTCCAGGTGTGTGTGATAGGTCAAAATACATTCTACTGTCATGTATAACCAAAAAGAACACATTTTTTAAAAAGGAAGATAATGATAATTAAATTGCTGAGGTCCTGAGCAAATGTCAGTGTCAGCATTTGATCTTGGGTTTGTCTGATTCCAAAGTCATGTGTTCCTAACTGCTGGGCTGTGCTGCCTTTTTGTTCTATTTTTGTCCAACATACAAATATACTTCAAATCAGTGAAAAGAAAGAAAGAGAGGAAGGGAGGAAGGGAGGAAGGAAGGGAGGGAGGGAGGGAGGAAAACAGTTGAAGACAGACCCCATGGTGCCCAAGCCATCGCGCACTTCCCATGGTCCACTGTCCCCATTCCTTTTCTCCTGAGAAGATTCTCAGTCAGCCTCTTGCACAAGGACCCCGTTCAGGTGCTGATGCCAGGGAGACTGGAGCGTCACCTCTGTGTGTCCTGCACATCTCCAGTCCTTCTGTAAAAGGATCAACCTCGAGGTTGGTCCTGTCACCCCAGCCGGTTCTTTCTAGCCTGTGCCTTGCCTTTGCTTGAAACCTCTGGCCAGTTTCCTTCAAGAAAATGGACGGATCCTTTAGAGCTTCTTGCTCACCATCTTGGGCTTTTTTGATTGTTAGTCACCTTTCCATGATTGTGACAAAGTACCTGAGATGATCAACTTCAAAGCCCACAGAAGCCCCGTCAAGCCCACTCCCCACAGTTTCCCTCGGCTCCTGCCTGCTGGCTGCAACCTCCCGTCTCTCTCACCTGGGGGTGGATCGGCCACACTCCAAAGTCAGCAGGAAAGCATGAGCCCCCAAGTTCCAGAAGACCGCACCTGGAGAGTGCCTGCCAAAGGGCACCAAAACCAGACTCTGGGCACTGTGGTCAGTGCAGCAATGGAGGCCTGGAGACCTCGAGACCCTCAGACTGTAGCTCCACCCACGCAGGCGCAGAGGGCAAGGTGCACAAGGTACATCAGGAAAGGCTGCTTCCCCAGCCCCTGTCTGGAGCCCTCCCTGGAATGGCCCCTTGAGGCCGCCTTTGGGCAGGGCCTGCAGTCCCTGGCAGCCGGGGGGCAAGCAGGTGACTCCCCCCAACACACTCTCCTGCAGCTGGCAGGCAGACACAGCTGGGTGAGGAAAGGGGTCCTCCTCAGGGGACTCACAGTGGGTGTGATGGAGATGTGGGAGCAAGAAACCCCAGCAAAGGGGCATTGGCCTCTATTGAGCAACACGAGGCCAGGCCCAGGAGAGCTGGATGGGGAGTGTGCTCCAAGTCACCAGTAAGGGGGATCAAGCCCAGGGGGACCCGGAATGTACCGAAACCCTCCTATAAGGGGGTTAAGTAGACCAGAGGAAACTTGGTTATAGGAGCCTACAAAAAACATGGGGAATAAAAATTCTAGGCCTAGGGACAGGGGAGAAAAATGGAATGCATAAGTTGTCCTTTACTTGGAAGGGTCCTAAGCAGGAAAAAATATACAGAAGTGATAGTGAAAGTAAATCTGCCCGGTGGAGGACAAGTAGCCCCCTGAACTTTTGATTTCAGCATCCACCATGGCTGACTCTCTTCCTCATGTTCCCAACTAGACAGCCCTCTTTGTTTCTGGGTTATACTGTAAAAATACGACAGCTTCCATTTTAATTTCTAAAGGGTCAATTTTCATTGCTAATGCTAAATATGTCTTTGAAATTACTACACTACATATTTTTACAGGTGGCCAGCCAATCAAGAAAACATTAGTTTCTATAAAATGGTTAAGGTGCGATGTCCATTGCTTTTTAAGATTTTTATTTGACTCGAATAGCCGATTTAAAATGCTAACTAGACTTGTCTAATACCTTAGATTTCATCGGTACCTAAGTTAAAAATGTATAAATTAGATTTAACTTAAATGGGATTAATCCTCACAAATGTGTTTGTGAGAGGAGACATCTGATTAATTTGCAGTTAAAATAGTAAAACATCAACAAATTATAAACTCAAGTACTTCTTGAATTCCATAAAGTAACACACATTTGGGTCTACTAAATATGTTTTTTTGTTTTTGTTTTTGTAGATGGACACAACACAATGCCTTTATTATTATTTTTTTTAATGTGGTGCTGGTAATCGAACCCGGGTCCCACCCATGCTAGGGGAGCGCTCGCAGCCCCAATTTGTTTTTATAAATTGGTCAGTTTTAAGAAAGTTTAAGTGCTTGTTTCTGGGTCTTAACCTAAAACAAGATTACTAAGAGTTAAAATTCTAACAAGTGTAATTCTACATGCAAAGAGTACACAAATTTTCAGTTGTTTTAATTAAAATACTGTAAAAAGAATAAAGAATTTCATTTAAAAAGAGTAATTTGTCTGAATTGAGAAATTTCATAAAGATTATTTCAGAATGTAAATTTAAGGAAGAGCTAATGGAAAAAGAGATACAAAAAAGTTAGGTATGGAAATGTATTTTAGTGTGAAAAATTAGAAGAAAAAAGAAATGTTTCTGGTTGAGAAAGTATTTTGTATGGTAAAGTAAACAAGTACTAAAATGTTTAAGTAAGTTGCAAAAGGTTTATGGAAGATAAATCTCAAAATGTTTGTTAAGGTAAATCTCAAAAATGTTATTTAGTTGGCTATAATGAGCAAAGTTAAAGTCCTTTTATTCAAGGGTTTTTTACCCCTAAGGTTAACCTTTAATATGCTAATTTTCTGTTTAGAAACAACAAGAGTTTCTTAAAATATTGATCTGCTATAATTTTTATGTGTAAATTAGGTTTTATTTAGGCAAACCAAGTCTTAAAGGGATTAGGGTCTGTACCTGTTTTAAAGTCTTATTAATAATCACTCTGTAATTAATTATGAAGTAATATGGGTTAAATAAACAATCGCTATGTATAAATCTGAGAATTGTTTGAGCCTTATCTGAGTTTTAAATAGAAGTTAAACTTGGTTAATTTAGGACATCTGTGTAATTGTGACCCTACCCATCACTGGCTTCTCTGTATATTATAAGTATTCATGTTCTTCAAGCATACAAGCCTTTTAAAATGTTGAGCTAGGGAGAACACATGAACAAGCTGGTGTTTTCCAACTTAAAGTTGTCTTTAGTGGTAATCTCTTGTAGACTTATATAAAAATAGCAAAGTTAATTGGGGATTTGTATGTTATTTAATGTTTTATAACTGGACAGAGGTAACCTTTTATCAATAATTTATATATAAGACTTTGTGTTATTTTTTGCACTGGAGTGGGAATTTAAATGTATTTTAGAAAAAAATAAGACGAGCCTAATTTGTTTAAAACTTGACAACGTGAAACATGAAAGCATTTTGTCAATTTTTTTTCCCACCAAAAGTTAGGAGCTCTCTTAGGTCTTGTTTGATTCGTATTTCAGATATAATGTTGTAGTATGTTAACTGATATTCAGATTGATTCAGGAAATAATATGTAAGAACTCTGTAAATGGTATTTAAGAGACAAAGATCATCTTAAGAAATACAGCACCTTCCTAAGATTTGTCGAGAGCCCAGGCTGGCCTGGGATAAGACTCGCCTCTCTCTTTCTTCCACGTTAGGGTGACTCCAAAGTAGGCCAGAATTAACCACATTTGAAGTTATGTTCAAGAGATATACTTTTTGTTGTTGGAGAAATTACTATGACCTCAAAATAAACAGGGGTTATAATGCATAATTGAGTAAAGGTTTATGATTATAAAAATCATGCTTCTTGTTTCATAGCTTTATACAAACTAAATATGGGTTTTTTAAATTTCATTTTTCATTTTTCTTGTAAAACTTTATAATTGATGCCTGTTAGTGTTTTGCAGAAGCACTGCTTCTGCTAGAACATCCTGTGTTAATTTGAGACAATAAGCCATCATTTATAGGACAGATAGGATAGAATGCTGACTTTTAGTACTAATACTGACCCCAATTAAATGGAAGAGATAACTCTGCTGGGAGCCATTAGCCAAGTAGGTATGACAATTTCCTTGCCAGCGTACCCCATGTTGCTGACATTTTGCAGTGACATTGAATGTAGTTGACCTTGCTCAAGGACCAGGGCGGATTAGGGTGTTCCCGGTTTAACATAATCGGGTTTAGGGCGTTCCCAGTTTAGGTTCCAGGTTTAAGGTTTAAGATTATTCCTGCTGGGAATAGGGCGTATCCTGCTGCCTGAGTTCCCCTTGAGTTCTCACGGGATTCAGACAATATATTTTGGAGATAGAAGCCCAGTGGAAGTGGATTTGGGCAGAGAACGTGGATTTCCCCAGAACGTGTCTGTATACGGCTGGTGTGAGTTCGGGAATAAAGAGTTGCTGTTTGAATCTACAAGCTGTGTGGTGGCTCGTGATTTTGTGCCCAGCCAGACTGCGGCATAACTCTAAATTATAGACATTGAAATTTAAACCCAGTATACCTACTTCAAGACTAGTGAAACTGACTACTGGATGTTTAAAGCTGAAACTTAGAGACCAGAGGTAAGGAAGTAAGTTGGCCAAGCAAAAAACATCCAAAATTTTGGTCCTTTCCCTCTAAGGTCAGCCAGGGTCCAGGGAACAATGGGACCCCTCTAAGGACCCTGCAACTCTAATGAATCACCTGACCCCCCACTCAGGGGGATCAAGAGGACCCTAGAGAACAGGAAGCCAACCAGAGCACAAAAGCCAACATTCTGCAAAAAAGAATGGTCACTGGAGAGGAAACTGTCCCAGTGGTCAGCAAGACCCTGACCCATCCTGGCAGATGACACAACTGGTAGAGGAAAAGCTAAAGGATCCAAGAGGCTTATTCCAACTTCCCAAGAGTGATTCCTGACAAATCTCAGCTGACACTAACAGGAAATAGGGAAAAGGTCAATTTTGACCAATTTGGTCCTAGACACCTGGCAGGACAGTATAACCAAAGCATAATCATACATAGACATTTAAAAGACAAGACAATGGTTATTTTATTGTTACTTGAGATGTATATTGTGTCAGTCCTCCTGAAAGTAAGTAAAACTGGGAAGTTATAAAGGAAGGGTTTTTATACGTGAGTGCCTGAAAAATACCACAAAAAGCTCTCTCAGAGTGACAAGTTTGTGCTGAGCCAAGTTGAGACCTATCTGTGTGTGTGCATGCATGTGGGTGGGTTCCTGATATGATTATTATGAGCTGCTGCTCAGACTCCTCTCTGAGTTTGCAATTCATCGCTTCCAGCCTGGCAACTTGATTTAATCGAGATCTGGGAAGAAGACAAGCGTCAGCAGAGCTGAAAAGGACCTCACCCAGCGCTCCTGATCAGCGGGATGGCTATCGAAACTCCTTAAAAGGGGGGAACTCATTACTGTGAGTGGTTTCCACCTCAGAAAGTTAACAGGTGCAGGACGGACGGCAATACCAAGGGCACAAGGACAAAAATGAAAATGAGACCAAAAGATATAAAGAGAAAAAGTGGGGACTTGTGAGAAATGGAAAGTCTGGTGGTCCATTATCAGAAAATAGTATTTAACCTTAAATGCAAAATTGGGATGTAAGATCCAATCATAGCCATTTTTACTATAGCCCTTCCCTTTGTCCTCCCCAATTTTAAATTCAGCCACTTGTGCAGACTATAACCCCAAGCTCCTCCTATCAGAGCATGGGGCAGTGCTGCATTAGAGATAAAAATAGACTGCCCACCCAGTGTGCTCGCTTACCAGACTTTGTTCAGTAGCACACCCTTCTGCAGAAGTGAAGTTTGCTTCCAAGCTACTTCTGAGCATGTGTTTGGTTCTTTGCAGCACCCCAATATTTCTAGCAACAGTTATGAGCCTAGAGGCATGCCTCAGTGATAACTGCAGGCCCATCAGTGTCCAAGAAAATGAAACATCAACACTTTCCTATGTTCTACCATCCTTAGAATCAGCACTTTTGTCTTTAATTCCAACTAAAATTTATCCTTCAAATTCACATTTTGTTTCATGTCTTTGGTGGACATGAAGAACCGCTTCCTAGCTATTCCTTCATTAAAAAAAAAAAAAAATCAAGTCATTAAATCTGTTGTGTAGATTTGGGATGTAGCTCATTGGCAGAGTGTTGCCTTACATTGGCAGAGCCCTGGGTTTGATCCCCAGTTCCAAAGAAAGAAGAAAGAAGAAAGAAAAATCTGCTGTCTGGGTTGTTTTACTGAAAGCCTGACCTTCAAAAGCCAACTCCCCAGGCAATCCTCCAAATGACCAATTTGTCAAATTTACTTGTTTCTTTAACTATTTTATTTTAATTGGAGAGTTCTCATTTGATTTTCAGAACAAGCCAAAAGGCCCAGAAGAATAGAATATTCTTAATATTTTTAATTTCCTCCCTATTTTCCTATTTAGAGCTATTTGCCTCCCATTTATAATCATATGAACTCCTTTATTGTCCAAACTATTTGGTATTTCATCTACATTCAAATGGGTTTGATTTTTTGTTACTTTCCCCATTTATTAGTATAAACATCACCTCCAACTTAAATTTTAGCATACACTATATGTAACCTCTTGAGAAGTTCCAGGTAAAGATTTTGTTTTCTCCTTTGAGAATTTTTTTGGAGGGAAGGGGCTTGGAGATGACACCCTAGTCCCTTTAAAACAAATGGGGTGTAGATATCATTTCAGAAATGAATGAACTCAGAATCCAACCTGTCTTCGCTCTCAATAATTCAACCTTTCTTTGCCTCTGCATCCTGTTCTTTATCTCTGTATGGTGGCCCCATGACAGTATTCCTAATATTCATTGACTTGAATTTATTCATGTGTCCTGTTATTATTCCCAGGACCAGAGAGCAGAGAAATCTTGATCAGTTTGACTGGGATCTCCCTCTGGAGCTTAGAACAGAAATGACTGTACCCAAGTCATCTGTTGAGATAGAAGGAAACCTGGGCTGAAAGCAGTTGTCATTACAAGGGAAAGCTTTGTCTAGGGACAGCTATTAAAGATGCCCTTCCATAATGACATCAGCCTGTGATGAACCTCCACATAGCCAGGAAATGCCAGTTAAAACCTACTGAATTGTGTAAAATAAAGTGTTCAGTTAAACAAAGCTGGGGAAATGGGCCAGTGTGGGCTCCTGAGCCAAATAGGTTTGTGACTTGTGAGGAACAAAAACGAATGTTTCTCTCCCATTAGGAAGGAGGGAAAAGTCTACAAACAGCACTGGAGAGAGAGGCGGAGGCGGGGCAGGAAGCCTCTCAGACCCCACAGTCGTGGCTCTCATTTTGATCTTCGTCTCAGATTCCCTGAAAGACCTTGGCAGGGAGCTTGCATAATTGCAAAGCAAATCTTGAGAAGGTTTGTTTGTGTAAATGGATTGGAGGTGAGTGCAGGAGCCAGAGCTGACCTTGCACCTGTTTAGCTCTGCCACGGTCGGTCCAGCTCCAGCAGCCGCCGCACCTCCTTACCCACCTTCCACCCCTCCACTGTCCACAGGTCAGCGTCCTCCAGGGCCTCTCACTCCACTTCTCCTTCTGTACCTGACGTATTCTGGGCAAGGCATGTCTGTAAAACCAATGGGGGTGAGTTTTCAAGATCAGAAAGACATTGTACACCTGCTGTTTGCTTTATGTGAACCACATGTGATTTTAAAGTTTTTCTTCTATGAGTAAATGTATTAAATAACAAAGTAATTCCATCTTACTAAGCAAGCACTTTAGATCTTAAATTAATGACTCTATGCTTTTTGAGAATAAAATTACCAGATAATTATTATGAGAATATTTTAAAGAATATTATCTTGAGCAGCTAGGAAAAAAAAAATCATTCATATGAAAATCGATTTGACTTACATTGTTATCCCTGATATTTTCCTATGATAGACAAAATTTTTGAAGGAAGGTAAAACAACATAAAATCACTAAAAATGATCAATAGTTTATTTTTCCATTGGTTCTCATAATGTTTAGGCTATTTCTCTGAAATTGAAGCACAGGTACAGATTTTGAACTTCTATACATTAGCTTGGAGACAAAGAATATTGAGCTTGCTCTATTTAAAAGGCACAGAGCACTTAATATTTACTAAAATCTTATATATTTAATATTCTTACTCCTATTTTCAAAAACAGAATATAGAAGATAAGGAAACATCTTAAAAGATCATTTAACTGACTGATAAACTGTGATCTCTGCGGTATACTGACTAGTCATAAATTAAGAGTTTGTTTTTGCTGTACTTTCAGATATTTTGGGTGCCCCTCGACCCTCTCTTGTTCTCCAGTGCTGGCTTAGATTCTCCTCCTGTGAGTCCTCACAATACCCTGTTTTGCCTCTGCCCCATACAAATTCTGCAATCACCACCTGTTTACAGTCCTCATTTCCCCACAGGATCATGACCCTTTAAGAGTAGGGACGATGTCTTGTTTCTTGGGTACTTGGTCGACACTTAATATTTGTAAAGACATTATGGTTTACATGTTTCCTTTCCATGGTAGCAGATGGGAACATCGGTATGTCCCCCGTATGGAAAGCCTCCAGTGAAGAGGAGTCAGAACAGCACTTGGCCGGGGAAAGAAGACTCTGGATGACGACGACACACACGCTGCAGTAGAGGATGCCTCTGCTTTTGGAGACATGGCTCTATGGCCCTGCTGTAAAGAAGCCTCCCTGATCTCAGTCTCCAGGGCATGCTCTTAAAGGAGCAGCTTGGGGCGTGGGGGACAAATCTACACATGGGCATGTTGGCGTCACACGCCCCTCAACAGCTTTTCAGCCCAAAGAGGCTCAGGGTTGTGTTGACAGGGCCAAAGAGCACTTAATGCCACAGTGGACATTTCAAACACTCATGGAAAACATAGTTCTCAGGTTTCTTCTTTAATAACATGGGTGGTTGCCAGTGATGAGAAGATGCCAAACCCAGGTCAATTTTGAGGTTTCAAATGTAATTTACTCAAAATTAAATCTAAACCTATCCCCTAAAAATAGTTGCTACTGAAGCCTATGGAAGTGTGTCACTTACACACCCACTTACACATGAAGAAACAATGCTGAGAGATGTTAGCCTCAGTCTTGTATTGAGAAGATTAATGTTCTCTTTTTCTGTCCAAGTTAAACCTGTAGTCTGAGTTTCCTAATATGTAACAAAAATGTATTTGCTATAAGCTAAAACTTAAATGTCACAGAGCGAAGTTAGAGCAGTTTCTAAGTCACAGACCATGTGCTTGAAATTTAGCCATTTTAAGTGTCCACCCCAATACATCTCCCCTTGTCCTCAGTCTTCCAATCATAATGCCTGCAGTGTACTAGGGGACCCAGTCCTAAAGAGAACCCTGCCCCTTGTCCACCTCAATTTTAAATTAGCCAATCGTGTAGATTGTAACACCGAACTCCTGGTATCAGAGCAAGAGGCAGGGTGGCACACGGATCAAAACCTGGGCCGCCTTCCTGTCCAGTGTGCTGGCTTGCCAGGGTTTTTTGGTACCACACCCTTCTGCAGAAGTAAAGTTTGCATTGTCCAGTAACTTTGGAGCACATGTCTGATTTCTTGCAACACCCCAATATTTCTAGCACCATGCAATGAAATTTTGGTTTTGTTAGTGTCCTTGGAAAACTATGATATTTAGAAAAAGGAAGGGTTAATTTTCCAAAAATGAGTTAGAAGACACAAAATTAACTTTATTCAGTCAACAAATATTGCAAAGCATTTCATGCAAAGTGACCACCTACTACATTGTTGCTTGTCTAATTTAGTATGTGTACAACTTTTAAAGACTCAACAATACTTTGCAAACTCAACTGAACAGTTGCTAATCAAAGCAAGGTGTTGTCACAGTTTTTCACCTATTAATTGAATAAAATGAAAATGCTGAGCAAGCATTCTGCTATACTGCTGAGCTAACCTCCACTCCTGTTGCCTTCTGAAGATTAAAAAGTCATTTTCAAGCCAAAAAAAGAGTTCATAGTATTTAAATTCAGCAATAGGGGGAGAATTGTAGGGGTACCCAAAGTCCATCCATCTGTTTAAATCACATTATAAAGATCAAATGCTATGGAAAGTAGGTATGAATGCTACAAAGGGGATGTAAGGGGCTAAGGTATCATCATTATTTTAAAGCCTCCTGGAAGGTTGAGAAAGACTGACAAAGACAAGTAAAAATACTTACCTGCAAAATGAAAACGGATCTTCTCCAAGACAGATGCAGCCAAGACTCTTAGCTCATCTGAAAACCAAGGTGCTCAACATCTCAGGGTCTCAGTTTCCTTTAAAAGAAGGACAGTAGCGCTGAAGATTAAAACAAATAATAAATGTCAAGGACCCTAGTCAAGAAAAATGCAAATCCTCGTTACTTACCAGTAAGTTGAATGACAAACCACAGAGTACTAGGTTTGGGGACAAGCAGGATAACAGAACAGGCCAAGCCCTTGCTGTTTTCCTGTTGTGTTCACACATGGAAGAGACAGATAGGCCATAAATCAGAATTAAAAACTAGGTGAGGGTGTATTGTGTGTGTTAATGCATGTGTTTATAATAGATCTATTTCTAGTCTTTTGTGGCTCCCCCCCCCCCACAGTCATAATTTAGATATTATATCAAGCCCTTACAGCCAATCAAGTTAATTTGTTTAAAATTGCTTTATTTCAACTAATTCTTCCAGTGCAGCCTTTGTTCAGTTCATTCCCTTTCTTCCTTGCTAAAGTTTCCTCCATTTACTGGCTCAAAAGTAACATTGATTTTGATTCTCTGAAGCTGCTGCCCTGGCTTACACAGTAGCGCTTCTAAAGTCTTGGGTTTGGACGATTTGAATACCACATGTGGAGAAAAGGTTTATGGTGAAAGATGATCTCCCCCAACAAACTGCCCAGCACAGGCAAGGTCTTCAGAGACAGGGGGGAAGGCTGCTCCAAAAAATTGAAGCTCAGATCCTGGTCGCAGCTTCCCCCCAACAGAAGCCTGTGAGTCCCCGTGCGCACGTGCATGTTGGGGTCCAAGTGCCCCATGCATCAGCACAGGCCTGCCTGTGCACCAGGGGTCAACACAGAAGCTGGACACCCAGAAGGACATCCTGAATCTGGCAGGAGAATCAATAGGAAAGCTACAATTTAAAGTGACACCCCGTGCCCACACCAGGAGTGGTGTCAGAGCACTCAGGTAGACCCAAGGCTCTCTTCCTCCCAGCATTGTGACCTCACTCAAATTACGTAAGCTTTCCAAAACTCGGTGTCCTTGCATCATTATGAGATTGGCATTTTTACCACTATCATAGGGCTATTGTGAATATGAAATCGTGTGTAATTTGGCATAGCTTCTTTATAATAAATGCAAGCGAGCATGATAATTATTTGGCAAAATGTCCTTTAGTGATTGTGCATGAATCGAGTGTCTATAGACCAAGAGGTCTAACTGTGGGCAAGTTATATGTAGATCAACATGAGGAAGACACCCACCAACACTGCTGCACTAGATGTCATGGATCAATATGGTACTCCAGAGGCAGACCTCCCTGGCGCCCTGATGTTCTCTTTCTCATCACAAAAATAATGTGAATTGTTGTGGTCAATTAAATGAATAATTCTGTTTGTGAGGCTTTTTACACTGAGTTCTAGGGAAATGAGAACATCCCCTAGGAATGAGCTACAGAAATGAAGCCACACACTTTCCTCATAACTTTGAGAAAATAACTCTTTCAGGGTCTCAGATGATGTGGATTCTCTTATGGTAATTGCGATATTGGCACAATTTTGTTGTTGAGAAAACGTGGGTTAAAATCATACGGTTTCTCAAAATAGGTACCACTGACTTAAGGTCTCCACTGATCTCCTCCAAACCACAATCAGTGCACTCAAAATGAAAGCGTGAATGCCGTCTTCTTGAACAACTGAGCATCCGAGCATCCCCCTGGAAAATCAGGACAGTATGTTCAAAGGCATGGGCCACCAGGTAGATCTCACTGGTTGTGGCTCCGCAGACATCTCAGAGGGAAAAGAAGCGGTGGCAAGAGACCAGGTCAAGAGAAATGCTGAAAGAAGTCATGCAGAGAGGAAGTGCCCGCTCCCTTTGTTTTCTATGTGTTCTATAAATATCCCGTGTGTTTGTTAGAGCTGTGTTATTGCTGGAAGCCAGCCTTGGTCCTTGTTTAATTCTGCCCCATCCTTGAAGGCTAGAAATGTTTGGAATATAGAAAGAGTCTGCATTCGTTCCTTGCACATGTTTGGCTAATAAACAACATGTGAAGCTTGGGGACCAAACATTCTTAAAAGGAAGAGAAGGGGAAATAACTGGGATGATGGGTGAGAAAGAAGTCTCGGGGACCCTGGAAGTGACCTGGCGCCATGGCATTTATCAAAAGCCTGTGAACTGAAAACGAGTGGTTCCCACAGGAATGCGAGTCAGCTCTTTCCTCACCCAGCTGTGTCCGTCTTCCTTGGCCCATGTGGCAAGAAGGCCATCGCGGGAGGGGTTTCCTGGGGAGCTGCCTATGGTGGCTCACCAGCAGTTGTTTATTTCATGCTAAGAGAGCACACTTCCTGTTTAGACAGGGTGCACCTTTGAGGGCAAGGCAACTACTGGAAACATTAACAAACCATTCCACTCCGTCACGTTTAAACCCAGGAACTGGAACCGAGGAGGGCATCAATAAATCAGAAATAAACATGGGCTTCTGTGTCTGGAGACTGTGACACCTGGATGTCCCCAGGATGCCTGAGTCGTGACAAGAACAGAAATCCATGGAAGCCCTCAGTAGACACAGGCTTTGGCTTCTCTGTTTTCCTCTTCAACACCACAGGGGAGTACTACCATTCCCCCTAACGTAACACCACAAGTGTGTTCTGAAACAGCGCTGATATGTTGAAAAGGTATTACCTGCTCCACATCAGAGGAAAAGAGCACAATACAAATCAACTAGCACCCAAAATGCCAAGATCGACCACAAACTCCCCACCATGTTCTGTGTTCTACAGAAATAGCTACTTGATGTGTGCCAAACAGCACCGGAAGCATTGGGCATGTACTATCTCATTTATGGTCGATTTACTTTATGAGTCTTATTTTCCTAAGGAGCAAACTGAGGCTCAGATCATCTGGGTCCTTGTCCAAGTTCACAGACCCAGTCTACCATAGGTGTCGACCTAGGCTAATTCCACACGTGAGCACTTCACCACTCGACACCCGCCAATCAGAAGCCATTTGGCTTTACTTGCTTAGAAAAAAAGCCTCGTTAGACCCTTATTGACAAAGTTCGACTAACGAGTTTGGTCTTTACTGACTGCTTTCTGTCATAGTGACAGATCACCTGAGAAAAACAACTTCAGAGAGGAAAGGTTTGCTGTGGCTCAGGTTTTCAGTCCATGGTCAATTCACTACATTTAATTAGGCCTGAGGCAAGGCAGAACACCACAGCTCAGGAACAGGGTGGGGAGAGTTGCTGACCTCTTGGAAGGAAGAGAGAGAGGCCAGGAGGTGATAAACCCTTCACTCCGCAGTAATCTGCTTTTCCAAATCGGTCCCACCTGCTAAAGCTTCCCCTGCTCCCACATAATCATCAAACTATGAACCCACCAATGGAGTGATCCACTGATGAGATCAGAGCCCTCATGATCTAATAATCCCCACAAAGCCCCACTCTGAATCCTGCTGTATTAGGGACCAAGCCTTCACCAGACACCCCAAACACACACCATAACACTGATACACCCAGATCCCAGAATCCCTTCTCAGAAGCTCCGGGATATTCAATACCAGGGTTATATATGAAAGAATGTGCTCATAACACTGTCTTAGAAGAACTGCTGTAGTCCAGAACTGTTAAGGATAAGATGAGATGTTTTCTAATTCGACCTGTAATCTTGGCCAACCGTTTTAGGATTCATGAATCTTATAGTATCGCATTAGTATTTTAAAAAATATAATTTAATGCTTGCCACTAAGATCCAGATTTGTTTACATACATTCTGTCTATTAGCTGCCAATTCTTCAGGTAGGAATTACTCTTTTCCTTTTACAGATGAGAGAACAGGGATGTAGAGAGATGAATGGGTTATTTAGGGCACTTAATGACTAACAGGCACTGGTACTTGGCCCCAGGTTTTAAATATTACCCTTTGTTCCTTCTCTCCAATACACCTGGGAAAACCTTGTCACAAATTTCTGTGCAACGTATTTCTTAATATTTCAGTCATGCACCATTCATTTGTTCTCAAGGAGCAACTTTAGCAGGTGATCCATTTAAAACATGGGAACACCAGGACAGAATAAACAAATGTGACCGTCTTCCTTCCCACTGAAAATTCTCAGAGAAAACAGAATGCAGATCTTTAAAAAGAATCGGTCAATATTATTACTGGCAAACTAGACACAATCCAAACAGCACACTAAAATTTGAAGGGAATTATGGGAAAAAAATGTAGAATATATGGAATCAGATTGTTCAAGGATCCACAGCCTAAAACATTGTGGGGAGGCGAAGTCTGTGGAAGAGGAAGTGAATTCGGGCACACCATGCTCAGAAACACACGACACAGAGCAAAAGGCTCTTTGGGGTTATTCTCAGGATGAACAACTGGACTTTGACTTAGAAAACTTGACAGGTGGCTCTTCCTTTGAATATTTTTCCTGGCCAACAGGGAACCAAGGTTTCCTTTACAATTGACGCACCGAGGACAGGCCAGTTGCGGGTGGGAGGACCGGCTGTGGAAGGGCTGACATGCAACCAAACAGACCAGGTGGACCAGTTGCTAAATACTGTAGCCCTCAGCCCCCTGAGTGCCCACTCCCCCCAAACCCCTCTCCCAGGAGCCCCAATCTCATCATCAGTGTGGGTGGCCCTCTGGGACCCCAGCTGCCGGGCCCTGGTTGGTGCTCACCATCTGTGCCACACGTGGTGAAGAGGACACTCCCTCTCTCCTCTTTCTCTGTGCACATTGCTTTGTACTTAGGAGTGGCTGTGCAACTTGCATTTAGGCAATGAGTTAAATGAGGAAACGGCACATGCCATCGCAGTCTGGAAATGTTCAGGAAATGTGCCATGTGGTCCAGGGGAACCCTGAAGCCTCCTGTCAAAATGCTGGACTCGGCTTCATGGAATCCATGGTGAATATTTGTTATTTTGGATTAAAACAGCAGAACAGAGCTTGACTGAAACCACTGGCAGTTAAATAGTTTCTAGATCTCGCATGGTGACACTTTACAGCTGGTGACACCTAAGTGGGGGGAGTAGGGCCCCAAATACGGGAGGACAAGATCAGTGCCATCAGCACCCCTTTCTGCTGTTCCCACAAAAGCCCTCCAAACTGTCACTCACCCACAGTGACAATTAGGAACTTTTTAGGATAAAGATGGGCAGAAAACCACAAATCATCAAATGTTTGAGAAAAAATAATACTACAAAAAAAGATGTCTCCAACTGAAGAAACTTAAGAACTAGCATGAAAGAAACATGTTAATAAGAGTAAGCAGACTTCCAAATGAGAGCAGTAGAGAGACAGAATCCACTGCATCCACAAAAATGCATCAACCATAGACACTGAATTGGCAATTTACATGAATTTACATCTGATTTCCATAATAAAGGCTTACTAGTGGACAAAGAGCAAAATGAGTGTCACTGACAGAGCCGGGAGAGTGTTAGTTGGTACAAAAGAGATGAAAAATGGAATGAGGGCGTGACTGACTGAGGACAGATTGAAATGAATTACAAATCAAACATGTGCATTAATATATGGATAAAGGAGGACTTACTCCCTTATGCATCCTCAAGAAATCTCACAAGAATGATAAAAAGAAAATTCTGAATGCTTTTGAGGAGTCCTTTTTAAAAATCAGAAACTTTGAAATCTAAAAGACAATGGAACATTGGTTTTGAATTTCTGATTAAAAAAAAAAAAAAGTCTTGGATCCTAGAAATCCACGCCTGAGGGTGTCTGCTGGAGACCTGCTGAAGACAGCAGCCGTGTAACTCTTGTGGCTTAACTGAGGTTCACTCAGCCAGACGTCAGAGGAAGAAGCCCCCGGGCCAGCAAGACAGCTTCCCCAGGGCATCGGTATCCTCAGCGCCTCCTGGCCAAGGACCACTGTCCTTTGGATGTGACCTTTCACCTTGCTGGGCATCTGCAGGGCATATACTGACTGGCCATTCTTGTCCCGTCTATATTTCAGGAAGTCAGGGAGGGAAGAACAAAGGAAAGCAGATGTGCTGTCGCTCCTGACAGATCCACACCACGCCTCTCTCCCAAGGCAGCTCTCCTAGAGGCGTCCAGAGACTCCTCTACGGCTCTCTACCAGATCCAAGTACCAGGTCCCTGATCTCCATGAAGCTCAGGAAACCTAGCTCTTAGGGAGGCACATTTCCACCATAGACAAAGCTGGGTTTACCCCACCAAGAAAAAATCAGAGAAGCATTACTGGATGCGAAATGAGCAGTGTCTGCCTGAGACCACCCTTGGAGAGGCTCGCCAATTCTGGCACATTCTGTCTTGGGAGCACACGCAGTCAAAAATTATTTAAGGCATCCTTCAAAAACTACATGATCAGTCACACACTTGGAAATTAAGTAAAACCACATGTCAAAACAGTATGCAGAACATGCATAAATAACTCCTTTCGGATCATGAACCTAAGCATAAAATTACAAGAGTATTGTACTTTTTGTTGTGCTTTTTATGTTTTATTTCTAGTAAGGATTTTACTAAAGAGATGCAAATCTCAGAAACTTAAATAAGAGGATTGAGATCATCACATTTACAAACATAAAGGTTCTCTACAACAAAATTCACATCTTAAGATCTGTGCTGCTCTGCATTAGGGTGGGTAATTAAAATAGGTGAGATGGAGGAAAGGAAAGGTTGATACCTGGTAAAATAAAAATCTGTGTGTCTGTTGTCTTGTAGGCAAAGTGATCGCATAAAGAATACAAGAATGCATCCTTTGTAATAAAAAGTCAAATGATAATAGAGACGCATGGAGAAAATGGGAGAACTTCTTCAACACTCCACTTTGCTCTTTATTTTCTTGTTACACCTTGCACGGGGCCAGGTGTATCAGGATGGGGGTTGGGATCAATCTTGAGACCTGCTTTAATGCTTAGGCCATGTAAAGCCCACTTTTGCCCTTGGGTCAATTGCGGTGTCACCATGGTTATCGAGTTAGGTCCCTGCACCTGGGATTTTGTCTTTTGCTTTGTTTTGCCGCAGGCTCATGGGCACTGCATCCAGACTACGCCATAGCTTACATAGTGTTTACCTGTGCAATCGGACTTTGTTTTTAAATGCAGGACATTTCATTTATCCCGTGTTAGGGTCTGCAGCCGGACTGCAGCAATCCCCATGTCATTTCATTGTTGTATACTAATACCTGAGGTAGATAGTGTATCTTATTCTTTGTGTCCGGCTTATACATGATGCGAGTTCTCTATGGGCACCCACCATCTAGCAGGGAGCCAAGAGCACCCCAACAAAAGCTTTCTGCAGGAGACTTGCCTTCACATTTGCGTTTCCTTAGATTCACATAGGAATGTATGTACAGTAGATTTAGATTTTTGTGTTCCTTTTTCTTATTAAAGGAGAGCAACTTAATGAGTAAATTTCTCAGCTATGTTTTGATTTCTGTCTGTTTCAAGATACTAATGCAGAGTGGGTTTTACTTAGCAAAGTGTTTTGGAAGACTGTCCCAGATTAGAATGAATAGTAAATTCAAGACCTAAATATATCTACTATTCATTAATATTTCATTTCTCTAAATCTAAAATTGGTTTAATGTCTTTTCAATGGAATTTTTGCCATTGTTTGAAAATAACCAATTGGAACTTTGGTTTTTTTCTTTGTTACATGGTGTTATTATTTGGATATGAGGTGTCCCCTGCAAAACTGCTGTGTTAATGTAGGAAAAGTCAGAAATGAATGGTCAGATTATTATCAGAGTTCTAACCTAATGAGTTCATTGGAAAGGACTGACCAGGTGGTAGCTGTAGGAGTGGCTGGAGGAGATGGGTCACTGGGGGTGCTCTGGAAGTGAGTGTCTTCCCTGTGGCCCTTCCCCTCTCCCTGCTTTCTGCTCGCCAGGAACCGAGCGGCTTCCTCCTCCACACCCTTCCACCATGGTGTCCCACCTCACCTCAGCCCCAGAGCCACGGAGTCAGCTATGATCATGGGCCTAACATAAACTTTTCCTCCTCTAACTTGTTCTTGTCAGGTATTTGGTCACACTGACAAAAAGCTGACTAACACACAAGGTAAAAAATAATCAGCAGATTCATTCTTTGAAATTTTATTGTGGTCAGAACATTTATATGAGATTTCTTCTCTTAATGTTCCATATATACTCATATTCAGGGCATCAGGCAGTTATTTGTGTATGAGTAGCTTATTACTGTCAGCATAATGTCCTCAAGTTCATTAATGTTGTCAAATGTAGCAGAATTTCCTTATTTTTAAGGCTAAATAGTATTTTTCCTTAAGAATTTTTTATTTGTCATTTTAGTTATACACGACAGTTGAATGTATTTTGACGATTCATACGTACATGGAGTATAACTTCTCATTCTTGTGGTTGTACCTGCATCTATCATTTTGTAAGCAGACCAGTTATTTTATTTTTTAAAGAGAGAGAGGATTTTTTAATATTTATTTTTTAGTTTTCGGTGGACACAACATCTTTATTTTTTTATTTTTATGTGGTGCTGAGGATAGAACCCCGTGCCCCGCACGTGCCAGGCGAGCGCGCTACCGCTTGAGCCACATCCCCAGCCCAGCAGGCCAGCTATTAACAGATAAATGTAAGTAGATCTGCTTTATATATACATTTGGAATAATCAAAATCTAATTAGTTGTATGTTTTATTTTGCTTAATCCTTGCAAGGCCTTACAATGAGGCAAAGAGCTTAGTGTAGAATTCATCTAGCATTGCACCACTATTGAGGGAAAAGCAGGGTTTGAACTCACGTAGGCCGATGGCAGCAAGGTCACGATTAAGCACTAAACCGTTGGCACTTTGTCTACATTATTTCTGTGCCTCTTTGGAACTGTTATAGTGGGATTTTGCTATTTATTTTGCTTTTCCAACATGAGAGACTTGGCACTTTAAAGAATTCCTTACCCCCTGAGTCCTGATGGTGTTCCTCCTCCGAAGGAGCTGAACAAGCCAAAGCTGTCTCTGGAGACTCCCTCCCGCATCCTCCTCACCTCCAGCCTCGCCAGCTTGGGGGAGGGTGGAAACAGGAGCACTGGCTGCAGATGGCAGTGACAGTGGCAGAGGCGGAAGTTGCAGGAATTGAAGCTCCTGGTGTGTTAAGTGACAGTGGCACATCTCCCAGGCGTAGGCAGGGGTTGCTCTTCACAGCACGCCCCTGGGAGCATGGCTTTGAGCTCTACACCTGCTGCTGAGCCTGAGTCTGATGTCCCAGCACCCCCATAGCTCTGGGAGCTACCCCACGGGATTTCAATGAACCACAGACTCAGTCCCCGAAGCCACAGCACCTGGGGATAGGTCCCAGCTGCTAATTCCCAACTTAGAGATGGGGGTTCATAACGTGACCCCTGGTGCTGTTTCCTCCCTGGGGAAAGGAGTAAGGAATGTGGGGGTTCTGTAAGGTGCAGAGTTCAGGAGAGTCCAGGGCATTCTTTCATTAGACTAACTTTCTCTTTAATCAGGCAAAGCCTGGTCCTTACAACTAAGAACTATGACTGTTAACAATTGATGTTTCCTACTTAGATGAGGAAACTGAGACTTGGAGGAGTTACTTCATGTTGTAAAATTAGAGAAAGACGGCTGCAAGAATTTGAGACTGAAATTTCTATTTTTCTTAACCCTAAACTCAGTTCAGTTCTTTTCATTTTTCTAATTAATACATAGGGGTTTAAAATATCCTTATACCAAACGAATAAAAGTGACTTCATTCAAATGTGTTTTTTTCTGGAGAAACTGCACTGAATCAGAAAATGTTCTATTAACTATCATTACGTCATTTAGGAGACCTTCTATCAGGTTGAAATTCCAATCCCTAATGAAACCACAGGAAAAATGTCCCTGTGTATATAAGATATAGCATGAATCCAATAACTTAATAACATTGTTTATTAAGACTGTTTTGAAGTTAATCCTATTATTGCCACTTAGTGCCTGAAGCAGACAAGATTACTAAAGCAGAATGTGTGTAGTTTTTCTTTAAAATTTTTCCCTTACATCTCATTTTCTTGGCTTCAGAACCCAGTAAACTGCAAATCTCTACTTTCGTCTGATACTAAATGTAGCAAGGCTAGCAGAAACTCTTGGTATAGGGCTTATCTCTTCCCGTATACTCTCCAGACAGAATTTCATCTCCATTGCTGTGGCTACAAAATAAGAGAGTGTCTTCCAAATGAAACAGCCCAGCATTTCACATTTGAGCTGAGATTCTTTTGCCAACATTGACAACACTTCGGACCTTCGTCAAGGAAATGAGCACAAGAGGGTCGTCGTTTTCAACCTGTGGTTTTCCTTTGTGCGTGTCCTATTTCCAACAAATGTCTTAAAAAAAAAAAAAAGATGCTGTAGCTTCTCTCATGTCTCTGAGGCTAATGCTGACAATTCAGTAGTAGACCCAGGAAATTACCTTTATAGTCTGCCATACAGTGTCCTCGTTTCATGTTCCATACAGAGATAGTCATGGAGCATGGAAGACAAAAGGTTTTCTTCTTTCCATTATAAAATTATCATGTTCTGTTCTGTTGTATTCTGTTTATGTTTTGATTTTAACATAGACTATGAGAAAACTGCATTTCAATTTTTCCTAATTCCTTTGACTGTTTTAAGTGGGTATACATAAGTATTGACTATTACAATTTCTACAGGTCTTATTTTTTTTTTTTCATTTTTTCTTATAATCACCAGGAAAGCATACATTTGAAAAATAAAGCTGATAAAGCCTAGATTTATTAAACCATGCTAATACAAATTATTTTAATACAATTTATTTTAATCTTCAGAAGAAAGCCACTTTAACATACCTTTGTGCAGTAATGTTTGATAAAGTCGTATTCCTGTAATAGACTCCATTGTCTTTCTGTCCTTGAAGAATAAAACTGTTCTTTGTAGTGTGTTTTAAAATAAAGTGCTTTTTACGGGATGAAAAAGGCAATATCACAACAGACACTTCAGAAATACAGAAGATAATTAGAAATTATTTTGAATCCTTATACTCCAATAAATTAGAAGATAGTGAAGGCATCGATAAATTTCTTAAGTCATATGATCTGCCCAGATTGAGTCAGGAGGATATAGACAACCTAAACAGACCAATATCAATTGAGGAAATAGAAGAAACCATCAAAAGACTACCAACTAAGAAAAGCCCAGGACCGGATGGGTATACAGCAGAGTTTTACAAAAC
>NW_026000037.1:3058998-3137477 GCF_001458135.2 Marmota marmota marmota
GGGGGATAGTAGAGGATAGGAAAGGCAGCAGAACACAACAGACACTAGTATGGCAATATGTAAATCAATGGATGTGTAACTGATGTGATTCTGCAATCTGTATATGGGGTAAAAATGGGAGTTCATAACCCACTTGAATCAAAGTGTGAAATATGATATATCAAGAACTATGTAATGTTTTGAACAACCAACAATAAAAAATTTAAAAAAAAGATAAAATAAAATAAAGTGCTTTTGCATCAATTTCTCATTTATTGACAGCAGCTGTACAATCTGTGCACGGGGGTGTTAATATCGCCTATGGTTAGAGAGGCTGACGGCCCTAGTGGTCAGGTTGCAACCTACCCCGCTGAAGGGGGCCGCGGACAGCAGAGCTGGCTGGATCCAGGGTTCTAGACTCTCCACCCAGGGTTCGCGCTGTTACAGCAGGAGCCGGCTGAGGTCCAGCGTCCCAGGGCCCAGGACCGCAGCCCCCAGCTCCTCTCCCTGCAGGGACGCTGGGCCCCAGGGGAGCGCGCCCGCTGGGCACTGGCCCCGCTGCAGGCCCTGTGTCTGTGCGCTCTGTGAATGAGTGGCGTCTGGGTGTGGCTGTGACCTTATGGAAGGAACCGCAACGCCATTCAGAAGGAACCTCTGACCCCGTTCAGGCCACAGGCTGCGTGGCCCTTTGAGCTCCGAATGGCCATGGAATTCCCTCTCCAAGTTGAAGCCCCACAAGGACATGGTCCTTGCTGACGGTGCCACACTTGCCTGCCTGCGAAGGCGTCCTCCCCGGGCCTGACCCCCGGTATATCCGCTGTTCGCTTTTCATACTGTCCCTCTCTTCCACCCAAGCACTCTGGGGCTTTGCTCATCACGGTTCTGTGTTTGGGGACACCATGACGAATTAAAACCCTCTGCTTGTCTCATCTGCTCACGTGACCTTTGTGAAAAGAACAAGGGCAGGCTCATTTTAAGCCCTCATTTATGAAACTTAGTGAAATAATTTCTGAACCAGAAAATTGGTATTAAATGTGACATTTTAAAAGTGAGCTTGCTAATTTTGGCGCTTTTGTATTGAAATAAAGCAGAAACAATAACAGAACTATTCTTTTTCATTCTTGATTTTTGGATGACAGATAGGATTTTTTTGCTATAGTTCAAGAAAAGTCCAGTTAATACCTATAGTGTAAAAATGTAAATGAAGTTCTTCTACTAGGCCTCTGCAGCATGGGATGGATTCCATCTTTTGAGTGGCGTAAGTTTACAGATTGATCAGGAGAGCACAGCAGGAGGTGGGTAAGATTTCAGGTCTAACATTATAGTGAGTCTGATGTTCTGTTCCATGGTAGATAGAGATGCTAAGGATGGATTTCTCATTCCTAGGAACCAGGCTCTTCTTGCATGTCTCTTTATCCCATAAACCCTCTAGGATTGTATTTCCTAGGCCTTATTTCCATTTATGGTTCAAAATTGACATATGTTACAAAACAAATTTTAAGTTATGTTTGCATCACTCTGTCAAAATCTTCAGAAAGAGAACATATAAACCCTCTTCAGAAGAAAATCATAGCAGAAATGATTGTCCTCTTTAAGAAAGAAAATGAGCTTATAATCCACAAATTATTCTAGTGGCTTCTCTATGACAACCAAGAGTAAAAACCTGTAGAACCTCGATGATGTGAACTCTCCCACCTCCATTAGGGGTTATGCATTTTTGACATTTATGCCCACTTGAAAATCTGTGTGACATGATTACATAATGTCATGAATGATAACTAGTTCTCTAGTATGACAATTAGTGACTTTTTATATATCAACTTTAGTTGACACACTACATGTTTCTAGGCTCCAGTTTCCTCACACATAACATAAAGCCTGAAATAGATTATTTACTTAGCTCTTTGCAATTCCAAACTACAGTGATTTATCTCTCTTCCAAAAGATGCTACTGAATTTCAAATAATCCAGTCACATAATTCCATGAGAGTGTCTTATGCAGTCTTGAAAACTGCACGAAGCCTGCCAATCATCTAATAATCAACAATTATCAAGAGCACACTAATTACGTAGAGGACATCAAATGTTATAAAAAGGGAAAATAAGAAACGTGAATGCCATCTGGTTTGAGAGAGGATGAACACAGGGAAAGTCACACAGTGCCATGTTAGGTTAGGTAAATGACGTCACGGTGATCAGGTGGCAGCAAGGGCTGAGTTCATGAGGTGGTGAGCCAGCGGGGCTGAAAGGAATTAGGGATCCTTATGAAACAGTGATTTGATCTGTGTTTTGAAGCCCACGTGGAATCTGCAGAGTCAACAACAGCATGACTGTCACCACTCCTGTCCTTAAAAATGCAGTGTCCAGTGCTGTCACTGAGCAACTTGACAAGACAGTGTGACAAGTGTCCTTGTTCCTGTTTTAAATGAGGAAAGCAACTTCAGAACCAAAACTCCAGTGCGAGGTCTGTTCTCCAGTCCCCGTTCTCACCTCCACTTTAGCTAGAGCCCTGG
Organism: Marmota marmota marmota; assembly: GCF_001458135.2. NCBI lineage: Eukaryota > Metazoa > Chordata > Mammalia > Rodentia > Sciuridae > Marmota > Marmota marmota. Next base: position 3,061,491 of record NW_026000037.1, read on the forward strand.
GTATGTGTCACTGCTTGATTCTACCATTATTTTGCTTTGTTTAGTTTTGTTTGGGAGGGGACTGGAGAACCCATTACAATTTGAATTGAAATGTCTTATTCAGCGTCATCTTTTATATAGATAATGGTGGTCTTTCTATTCTTCTTTCAGAGAATCAACAGCCGAAGTAAAAGAATTCTAGCTAGAAACCCAAATTACAAGAGTGGAAAACTGGAAGGTATTTGACTGTAAATTTTATCTTAATTTATGCAAGGAAAAACATCCAAACGGTTGATTACACAGCTTCTCTTTCACATATGGCCAAGTATTAGCCTTTTAACCCCAAAGAGTTCATAAACCTTTTTAAATCCTCAACATACATGCAAGGACTGACGTGCATAGCTCTGAACTCTAATTGCTGTTATTATTGAGGAATCAGTCAGCAGTTTTCAAATGCTGGCCTGATGCCAGGTGTCAACCCATCGTCCCTTATATCATCAAGAATAATCAAGAGTTGAATATTTTTTATAACTACTTACCCAAATGTGCTATAATTACTTGGAAATTTCTGTTCTAAATATCAGCTACATGGCAGGAGGGGGGAAATCTTTAAATAACAGACGAGCCCCTCTCACATCATCTAGGAATTCTGAAGGTCAGACTGTTAGTGGTGGAGATGTGTTGGCAGTTATTGTGTACATTTGCAGAAAGCTACAAGAAAGGAATTTTATGAAATCCATAGCTGGACTCCTTAAGACCCTAATCAGGGACTAATGAAAGTCCAGGCCTCTTCTCAATCAGAAGAAACAAGGGAAGTGTCACCTTGACACCAAAAAGTAGCTTCTATAGCCTTGAAGTTGTTTTCTTAATAAGAAGGCAGGAAATGGAAGGGAGTCGGGGAAGAAGGTCAGCGAGTGTCTGGGGTGGCATGGGACCCATTGTTAACTTCTATTTTCCTGAAACTAAAAATTCCATAATGTCCTCTCATGATTTCGCCTTGAAGAATTAGTCCATAGTACAGATTGTTCTCTCAATCAATAACTTATTTTTTCTAGTCAAAGGAAAAAAACATTTTTTTCTCCCTATGCTGAGGTTTACGTATCAATGAAAGCTTTCTTCATGTGTCCAATTAAATAAGCAAAGGCTCCATCATAATCTGAACAAATCAGTGAGAAGCTCTTGTGTCCTGTACTTTTTTAAAACTCCATCTTATCTTGTTCTTTTCTTCTCTCTCCCTCTCTCCCTCTCTCTCATCAAAGAACCGACTTTACATGTAATGGTCAAGAACAAGAATGGTGTCTCTTCTGATACTGTATGGAAATCAGTGGGGCAGCACTCATATATTCATGCTAGCTTGAAAAGATATTTTTTAATAAAAGAATCTTTCCTGGGGCTGGGGATGTGGCTCAAGCGGTAGCGCGCTCACCTAGCATGCGTGCAGCCCGGGTTCGACTCTCAGCACCACATACAAATAAAGATGTTGTGTCCGCCGAAAACTAAAAAATAAATATTAAAAAATTATCTCTCTCTCTCTCTCTCTCTCTCTCTCTCTCTCTCTCTCTAAAAAAAAAAAAAAGAATCTTTCCTACTGGGTTCCAGCTCCCTTTGCAAAGTGAATTTTGGTGTGGAGGAAACTTTCAGATAACCTGATGAGTTCTTCCCTCCATGTGTTGCAGAAGTGCCACTTGAACGATTTGTCTGTGGCAGTGGCTCTTAAACAGACTGGTCTCGGGATCTTTCACAGAGTTGAAAATTATTGAGGATCCCCAAAAAGTTTATGTGGATTACATCTATCATCATTTAGTTAAAACAGGAATGGCAACTTAAAATTAATAATAAAAAACCCACTTCATGAGAACATAAATCATACACATTTGGGGGGAAATAACTGTTCTTTCCAAGGCATATTCCCTGAAAATAGTGACATGGTTTGACATCTTTACAAATCCTTTTGCGTGTCTGTCTTAATGGATGACAAATGGTTTCACACACATGCTTCTGCATTCAATCTATTGAGATATATTGTTTTAGGTCAAGTATATAAAACCTCACAGACATTTTATAGGGAAAAGGAGGTATATTTTAACAGTCTTTTCAGAAAATTCATATGTTCTTTTTTGATACTTCACTAAAAACCTGACAAGTGGTATTTGCTTAAAATCAAGTTGTACTACAAAGTCTATAAATGTATCAATTAATATTTAAAACTGTCAAATTAAGTTTCATTGGTATAATTTGCATTTGAATGTCTATTTTACCATAATAATTTTGTAAAGTCATACATTGACCAGTTCACTGAATTGTGCAAATCTTCCTCATGGTGACACATTTTATTATATAAAATTAGTATTCAACATTAATAACTGGACCTCTTAAAAACCCTAATCAGGGACAACATGATGTCTAAATGTATAACATACATAATGATATTATCACAAATCTTATCAGAGAAGTCTTCAGGTATTGAAACCTGGAACTCAGAGTGTTACATACAGGGGTTCTGAAATTCTCATTTTAACTTGATAGTGTGATTCCATTCTTTGCTTTAAAATGACAGGCTCACTTCACTCCTTTTTGAGAGAATACCAGCCAGACTTAGATCCACCCACAATGGGCCTTACCCAGCGTGCCTGCCTGCCAGTCGTCCGAGGAAAAGTGGTGTTCCACAGGAACAGCGTCCGGTTCATCCTGCAGCCAGGGCAGGTGTGTCACTCTTCTACCTGCTCCACAATTTCTCTGCACCTCACAGAAGTGTGCTCCAATTTTATCACAAAAATGATAGAAAATCATGGGTTCTCAAAGATGAGCACTTGATGGATCAATCCTACTTGCTGTGTCACCAAGGACATCCTGGAGGGGAGCCAGCTGTTTTTAAAAAGCTGTGCCTCTGTGTTGATGAAGACTGTAATGACATAGGACAGATTAGAGCCATTGCCCTGGTTGGTCTTGAACACAGCAGCCCCCCATGTCTTGCTTTTGCATCATCAGTGCAAATGTCAACACAGAGAAGCAGGAAGTCAGTCTCACTGTCTTATTATGAAAACAGTTTGCAACTCACAGGCCTCTTGAAAGGGTCTCGGGAGCTCACCCACTGCTGACCTATACATCAAAGGATTCTCACCTCAAACTTCGTCATTCACTGTCTGTTGAAGGAAGAGTATGAATTATATATGAGCTAGAAGTTTTCTACTTATAAATATGTGTGAGTGTTAAGAATAGCTCACAAAATTGCATAGGGATTGAAATTTTTATGAGCTTCATTAAATACAGCTTGACTTTTTAGTTCTCAATGTTTTTTTTTCTTAAGACATTTTAAATCTACAGGTAATATTTCCCCCATTTTTTTCTGTATGTTCTAAGAATACAAAGTTTAGACATAATGTTTTCTATGACACCATAGTTGTTCATGCTAGAGTCAAATAAAATATTATTTACCACTAATGTGATCTAAGTGCTTCAGATACCAACTATATGGAAGAGATTGCCGCAGTTCGGCTGCAGCAAAATAACGGGGGGTGGGGGGGGTGGGTGACGAACAACTTGTGTACGTTGATACAGCAGGAGTGGGAGCCGTTTATTGTAGGACAGGAGGGGTATATATACATTCCACACAGCTTATCTTAATTAGCATAAACTAGATACATCAGTCAACCAATAGGAAATCTCCACACTTAATGGCTCGCTGGAGTAACTTCACAAACCACTCCCTCTGGCAAAATGCCAGGCGCCATCCAGACTTGTTTACAGACTCTAACAAGAAATAGACTCGTGGAGATTAATGACATAGTTACTGTTTAGTGTTTAATGAAAACTGTTTCATAATCTCATTTTAATAAATTCACTCAATTTTCTGAGGGCCTGGATTGACGGAAGGGAGTGGCTGGTACACAGAGCCAAGGGGCAGGGTCTCTCTAGGATGGTCCCTGCTATGCAGAGGCAGATGTCATTTAAGGTGGTAGATGGTATGAGAAAACCGAAATGCAAAGAAATAGAATCACACACAGAGAGGGTGAAACTACACACAGGGGAGAAACTTGGGGTAAGTCCCGGAAGACAAGTGATTAGCAATCCCCATTAGACTTGCGGTTCCAGGCCCGATCCCAGCAGTCTGCACTCCCCCACTCATTTAGTCCCGGTAACAACCCAGTGAGGCAGGAGCCATCACTACCCCAGCTTCACAGACGTTGGGTCAGCACCATCACAAGTGGTCATGAAAACCTGGCCATGGCCCGGCCCACCAGCTAACAAGGATTCACGTTCAAATCTGAACCTAGCCGTCCAGACTCAGAATCTCTTTAGGTCACTGTGCTGGGATCTAAAATGACATGGAATGCAAAATTATTCTAAAATATATCCAACACCAGGGTCTATAAATTCTCTCCTTGCATACACTATGCACTTAGGGGTGAGGGGCACGCTGGGCCAGGAGCAAGAAGCTGCCAAAGAGGCTCCGTGAAGGAGGAGGCCAGGTGGCCTGCCTGGGAGGGACAGTCTGGGCGACGGCAAACACTGGACCTGAGGACTAAACAAAAGGTCAGACATCGTCGTGATGCTGTGTACAGAGGGAAATACCCCGCTATGAATGCAGCGAACATTTAAAACCTTGTAGTTTTAGCGGCCCAGGTTCACATCGTGGTTGATTTCTTTCCAGCATGGTTCAGAAGTTTAGACACAGGAAAATATAGGTTCATCTAAGGTTAACAATAAAATAAGAATTGGGGGAGGCTTCAAAGGAATGACTCAAATCATGCAGTCTGGGCTTTAGGTGGAACAGAAAAAGTCCCCGCAGAGACACTGCTGAGCTGTGCCAGCCTCTTGACTTTTCTACCTGTGAGAAGGACATTCAGTCTAGACGTGGCAGAATAACATTGTTAAAGAGACACTGAAGGCCAAAACAAATGGGAATATTGGTTTGGGTGCACAGAGTTTCCAAATGAGTGTGAGCTGCCTGTTTCAGAAAGTTAAGGCTAAGGTCTTATGTGGTGCCTGGGCTCAGTTGCCAGGTCTTGGGAGAGTTGATGAAATTGGATTCTAAGTGTCCCTGTGTATGAGGTGGGGTGTTGGCTGTGCTGTACCTTAGGGGGTTATCACAGCACCTGGGTTCAACATGACATGTGTTTTAGTCAGCTTTCACATCAGTGACTAAAAGGTCTAACCAGAACAATTTTAGGGGAAGAAAAGTTTATTTAAGGTCTCGCAGTTTCAGAGGTCTCAGTCCATAGACAGCTGGCTCCATTCCTTGGGACTCAGGTGAGGTGGAAGAGTGTGGTGGAGGGAAGCAGCTCACATGACGATCAGAAGCACAAAGAGAAGCTCCAGCCTCACGCCATACAAATATACACCCCAAAGGCACACCCCCATGCCCACCTCCTCCAGCCACAACCTACCTGCCTCCAGTCCCACTCAATTTATCCCACCAGGAATCAATGCACTGATTAGTTTAAGGCCGTCACAACCTGATCATTCCCCTCTGAGCCCTTTCACATGTCTCACAGGGAGCTTTGCAGGGACACCTCATCTGAACCATAACATGTGGGCAGACACTGCTCCCCGCAGAGGAAGGCCCCGTCCATGCCCACCATGACCAGCCTTAGTGTCACTGTTGTCACAGACCAAGAGAATAAGGGTCCAGGTTGCTGATGAAGAGTTCACCTTCTGATGCATTTATTTCTTAAGAGGCTCAGTCAGAGTCTGACCACTTAAGAATTAAGTAGACCACCCTGGAAAAGGGAAAAAGGGTAAGGAAAGATCCTGGTGTCTAGGATCTTACAGCTGGTAGTTAAGGAAGAACTTCCTTCTTTATAATTATCCTGGGTGAGTTTGTACCATGAATTTAATCTTACGGATAAATCATTCGTTACATCTCCAAATAAAATACAAACTTTTACTGTTGAAATTTTTCAAAGTACATAAAGTATTTTTTTTAATGAAAAACAGTACAAGGCCCAGTTAATAAGCCTGATAAAATTTCCAGGCAGAGCTAACCCTGATCCTCCAGATCACCAGAATGTTCCGTGTCCTCAGAATGTCAGCGGAATAGTCCCCTGAAGAGTATGTGCCCTTCACTAAAACCTGGTTCTTCCTAGATCTGTCAGAAATAATTCCCCAGGACAATTATGAATTTCTGGATCACTGTGCCATCTAAAAAGGCTCATATGTAATCACTGGACTGTTGACAATACAGACAAGGGTGCTCTGTCTATTCAACTGATGTCTTTTTAAAAGTTGCATAAAATAGCAGTTGAGGTGGAAAGCCGGTCGGAGGTAACGATAAAACAGCTGCTCATTATCAATGGCTTACAGGAACCAAGTGTTATTCTAAGTGATTCATACATACCACTATCTATCAGTAAGCCAGCACTACTGATTTTTCCCACCTTAAAAATAGGAAAGCTGAGTCTTGGAGAGATTATATAACTGTCCAAGGTCACTCATCTAGGTTTTAGAAGAAAGTGTCAGGATTTTAAAATATGACTATAATTATACTCCTTAAGGATTATCTTCCTGAAGTATGGATTTCCGTTTTTATGATGGGATCCAGGCTGTGATAGATTTTCAGTTTCACATTAAAATATGCACAGTATAAATATCTGAACAAAAATGAAGAACTACTATTTTTTAATAGCCTCTCAGCATCCTCCAAAGAAATGTCACTGCCTTTGACTCTTTCCAGACTTCCCATTGCCACCATGGGGGACTGGAGATTTTCCTGCTTGGGTCAAGTGTGGGAGGAGCACCTTCCATGTGGGCTCTTCCAGACACCAGTTACCAAAGCCTGTGATTTCCAAGGAGATATTTTGCAGGTAAACAAAACCTCATCATTTTATCAATCCTATCAACTCCTGCAGTCTTTCCTTTTCTTTCTTCTATTTTTTTTTTCCTTTTTCCTTTTATGGTTCTACAGAGTGAACCCAGGTTCACTTTACCACCAAGCTACATCCCCAGCCCTTCCATTTTTTATTTTTTGAGACAAGGTCTCATTAAGTTGCTGAGGGCCTCTCTAAGTTGCTGAGACTGGCCTTGAACTTGTGACCTCCTGCCTCAGCCTCCCATGTCCCTGGAATTGCAGACATGTACCACTGTCCTTGATAAACTGTTTTGCATGGCCCTTAAGGACATTCCACTAACCTGCTAGATTTCTCTGCCTGCTCCCTGCAGGGCAGAGCTGATCCCTCACTCAGCTAGAAGGGACACTGCGCGGACACTCAGCGACCCCCAGACCCTAACTTAGCTTTCTCCCTCTGACTCCATGATGGAGCTACTTTATTAGGCATCTCTCTTTCAGACTTCTGATTCAGTTTGGGCAAATTCTCCTCAGAAGCAGCTCTCTTTCTGGTGGTGGTGGACATTGCAGAGAGATGTGTCCTCCCCTCTAGCAGAGCGCTCTGCTGTGTGAGACCAGCTTCCCATTGCAGGGCACCTTCCTACAGAAAGAGGAGTCCCCGGAACGGTTGCATGTCTTCACACCTATGTCCCCTGGCCAAGCGCTCCCCACCAGCCTCTTCCTCTTCCTCTGCATTTTATGGGAATGAAACGCTTTCAGTACTCATTCAATTTCCTTCAAGCGCCGTGGTGAGGCTGCTCCTGGCGAGAGTTTCTCATCAATACCTGGCTTATTAAGAAGCTCTGTTTAATCAATTGGTTTTCAAACCTACACAGTCTTTACAAGACCTAATGTGTGATCCTTTATAGGAAAATATGGGTTCATCTTTCAAGTCATGAGGGACTTCAATGGCACCTCTTGAGATTTACTTTCAAATTAAGTTCATAAGAAGTTGGTTAGGGGCTGGGGATGTGGCTCAAGCGGTAGCGCGCTCGCCTGGCATGCGTACGCCCCGGGTTCGATCCTCAGCACCACATACAAACAAAGATGTTGTGTCCGCCAAATACTAAAAAATAAATATTAAAAAATTCTCTCTCTCTCTACCTCTATCTCTCTCACTCTCTCTTTAAAAAAAAAAAAAAAAGAAGTTGGTTAACTTACGATTAATGAGTCCAAACTATAAAACATGCATGGAAACCTAGAATTCAGATATGCCATCTTCCACTTTTAAAAAAGTTATCTTCTCACCTGTCTTTTAACAAAGTATACATGACCTTCCCATATGAAGTTCCTATGGGTTAGTACCGAATAGAAGCCCAAGAGGCAATTGGAATTGTTTAAAATTGGATGTCATGTGTGTGAAATTTGGAAAAACTGCAGTCATGAACTTTCCTGCATTTGCTTTGTTTGTGAAGGAAGTTGACCTTGAACCTAGAAAACACAGTTACTCTGTGGTAATGCAGAGAAAGTTAGAAGGTTAGCACAAGAGGGAGTACATAGCAGTGTGCACTCACTGCTCACCGGCTGTTAGCTAGGTATCCTGTGACTCAGAAAAGAAAAAAACAGCGGAACTTCACTGAAAATAAGAATTTTATTTCCAAAAGATCCTTAAGATCTTTTTTTTTTAGGAGAGAGAGAAAATATCTTTTTTTGTAGATGGACACAACACAATAACTTTATTTTTATGTGGTGCTGAGAATCAACCTGGGTCCCGCACGCGCTAGGAGAGTGCTCTACCGCTGAGCCACAATCCCAGCCCCAAAAAGATCCTTTTAAGACAATAAAAAGACAAAAAAATAGTGTTCAAAATGAATAAAGAGCTCGCAAATCTCAATAGTCAGAAAATTGTATGGTGGGACGTGAAACATTGGAAAGACACTTCACCGAAGAGGCCGAGCCGATGGCAAACACACAGGAAACACTGTCAGCCGTTATGGAAATGCAACCAAAACCACGATGAGACATGACCAGTCACCTGTGGGAAGAGCCCCGCCAGGCTTCAGCCAAGTGCGCTGAGAATGGAGGGCACTGCTTTGGCACTTGGAGCACAAAACCTGTTGACATGTTGGCAAAAAGTTTCACGGTGACTTCTAAAGCCAACCTGCCATATCACATTCCTCAGTAATCCCATCCTTGCAAACTAGGGTAAAGTCAAAACACAGGTCACAGGAAGTCTGCATGTGCATGATCACGACAGCTTTGTTCACCACAGCCACACGTGGAACCAAGCCCATGACCTTACAGCGAGGACTGGTGGCCAACCTGGTGCCTTCCAGTGATGCAGCACGGCTCAGGGCAAAGGCACAGACGTGGACCCCGCAAGCCACACGTGTGAACCTCAAATGCTCTACGCTAGGAAAGGAAGCCCAGCTCTAAAGCAGCACGCCATGCTCGAGCACTGCAGGACATTCTGCACAGGGCACAACCATGGGACAGAGCTGATCCGCGGCTGCTGGTGGCAGGTGGATGGTCAGGGTGATTTGCAGAGGGAGTGAAATCTCTATTTTTAATTTAGTGGTGGGTGCATGACTGCATTTGTCAAAACTCATGGACCTGTTCACCAAAAAGGGTGAATTTTACTCTACGTAAATGACACCTCAATTTTTAAAAAAAAATAATAAGAAGAAGAAAGCTGAGTCACAATTGCCAAACTCTCTAACATACAAAATGATCTAAATAAATGTACACAGGGCATTTGTTTTATATTGTCATACCAATCATCTCATGACCTTCTCTTATATGAAATTAGAAAATTGGATTTGGTAATTCCAGACCAAAACTTTGGTCCTTTCTGTATATGTGTGTGGTGCTGGGGGTCGAACCCAGGGCCTCGTGCAGGCAAGGCAAACTGAGCTGTATCCCCAACCCAAACTTCGGTCCTTTTTAAGGTGCTGAGACAAAGGATGTTTACTTGCCTTAAGTGTCATGAATATGATTATAAAACATTAACAAATGTTACACTAATTTCTCATTGAAGAGAACTTTTTCAGAATAAAATATGTTTTCCAAAATTTATCTTTAAGGAAATGAGTACTCCTGACTGTGAGTATCTACATGGAAATGATGACTCTCTGTTGGGGTCCTTTCATGTACCAGCATGTAATATTTTTTCAATTTTTCTCTTATTATTTTTCCAGGATGTTCCTAACCAGTGGCTGTATCAAACTGATGCTCAAAACATTGTTTGCTCATCAAAGAAAACTGCAATGTTTTCTTGGGCTGCCTATTATCTCGCTGTGTGATTAAAAACATCACAAAATAACATTGGCATCACTTAACTAAATAAGAATAAGATAGGGGTGGTGGCCCACGCCTGTAATCGCAGCAGCTTGGGAGGCTGAGGTAGGAGGATATGAGTTCAAAGCCAGGCTCAGCAAAGGCGAGGCTCTAAGCAACTCAGGGAGACCCTGATACAAAATAGGGCTGGGGATGTGGCTCACTGGTTGAGTGCCCCTGAGTTCAATCCCTAGTACCCCCCCCCAAAAAAAAAAAGAAGAAGGCATACAGGACTTTTTAATGATGTGGAGAGAAAACGGAGGGGTTTAAACAAAATTTCAGATTAAGCCTTCATGAACTTTGCACCTCTTTTGTATCTGGCACAAACACACTTCTAACCAACGATCTTCACTTTTTAATTGCATATCAAATATTCTGGTATTGTTCAGATATGCTAACAATCCCAAATATTTAATGGGACATTTTAGATAAAATAATTGAAAAATGATGCTTATTTCAGTTTCAAGATGGTTTTCTCATGAAGACAGTTGAGAAATTATGCTATAGAAAAGTATCTTGATTTATAACTTTTGATTCATTCTTTTTTCTTAATGAAAAACACCCAGACAACTATTGAAGGTCTGAGTCAGGTGGGTATCCATAAGAAGTTAGGACAGCTGTGCGAACAGTTGAATTGTTACAAGAAAGCTGAGCCTGGGGACTTTTTACTTAGCAAATAAATCTTTTGTGAATTAGGAAAAAAAACTTACACACACACATATACATACATACCTCTTATGGAAAACTTCTGAAAGTTAAACTATGATCACAATAAAATACACTGAATTTTGGATCAATTTTTTTTTCCAATTTCAGAGTAGCACAAAATAACATCTATCTTCAGGACTGCTCACTTCAGGCAAAAGTATGTGCTTGTACAAGACATCCCTTTTGGGAGATAGGGAGGGCAGGGCCCATAATTTAAATGCCCAAAAAACCTTGCAGGATTTATTATTTAAGGGAAAAAATAGTATCTCATCTAGTCAGAGTCTTCAAATCACCCAGAAGAATTTCACAAGACTAAAAAATAAGATGCCAACTTAATAAAAACAGATAAACATATATATATACACTTACATATGCTAACACCTGTGCTTTATGTGTTTATGCATATGTGTGTGTACATATATAGATGCTTAAATTATATATAATGGTTAAATTATATATAACGGTTAAATTATATATATGCTTAAATTATATATATGCATATATATGTACATATATAACACACACACATACATATGTATGCTTGTATGTGCATGCTTAAAATATATCACTGGTGATAATGTTTTTTTTTTTTAATAGCCAATTAGTATTCTGTTAAAAATATCAGAATAAAGTAGGTTTTTTTTTTCATTTGAACAGATTTCTAGTTTTTTTCCTTTTCCTCGAGTTTCTTAAAAAGCATACATAAAATAAAACTACCGGCCATTCTGGATACTAACCCAGCTCCTAGGCAGCTTCGGAGTCTGTCACTGCCTGCAGAGCAACAAGCTGTATGGAAATGACCTGAATGGGATGTGGATCCTCATCCATTTGTTCTACCCTGAACCCCATTAATAAGGAGTGCACTGATGCTGAGCCAGGAAATGTGTGGCTTCCATTGTCACCAGGCTGATATTCTTCCCCACAGCAGGATGTCCCCTGCAGTCTCCTCGGTCTTGTTTCGCCATATGTTCTGTTTTCTTATCATCTCTATTGCCATGGAGATAAGAAGCCCAAAGGCTGCTCCTTCTGATCTAAGGAGCCAGGGCTGTGGCTGGGCCCTCCTCAGTATTTCAGGAAGCCCAAAGGCTTTTTTTAATTCACAAACTTCCCAGCAGTCTTCAAAACCTAACAGGAGGTGTAATCTTCTTAGTTTTTGGCCGGAATTACATCAACTGAGTGTGGATGTCATAATGATGGAAGGTTGATTAATGGTAAAAAAAAAAAGATTTATACTTGAAAAAGAAAAACGAGGAGACAAAGTCTAATAAAACAAAGGCATTTTTATTAGGAAGACCAGATATTTCTGCATTTGGAATATGCATGGAAAATAATAACAATGACAAGAGTTGTGGAGGGTAAAAAGTTTGGGATCTATTTGCTAGACTGTGTTCCTCTTCCCAAATGTCAGGAGAATTTTTAATGTTGAATAGAGAGTTAAAAGGAGAAAACTCTCCCAATTTTCTTTATTTCAATGGGTTTATAGAAAAATCCAGACTATACTATTATTTTTTAAAATGTTTATTGAATTGCTAACAAAATTGACAAGATCAGCAAAGAGCTTAATTATGTTAAGCTGCTTTCAAAGTTCGGGGATGTAATTTAGGCGTTTGAATTGGATATATATGATGTATTCAATGTTTCAAGCAACTGATGGAAGCCAGAAGATTTCCTGGCACCAGTGACCTTGAAAACTCTATTATTAGTTTGATTCAGGGAAAGAGTAGAACAAATGAATGGAAATTCACATCCCATTCAGGTTATTTTCATATCAACTGCTGCTATTCATTAAATTATCTAAAACCTGTTTTTTAAAAAGTAAAATATAACTTATTTGTTTACATTTTATTAGCAATTATTAGCAATATTCAGCAATTACACATCATCTATTTTCTTTTATTTAAAAAATAAATACGATTGATATGCATGAGTTCTTTATGGCTTAGGCCTTTAAGTGCATTTGTTTTCAAGCAAAAAATAAATTATAAAATAGCAATTAAAAAAAAATCTCTAGTCAGGTAAAAATGACTTCCAGTGAACTGCAGGACTCAGTGTTTTGCTCTGTGTAAGCCCTTGGCATCCCTGAGATCAAAGGCTTATCTTACCTCTACATCCCTCCCTCCTTTACTCCCTGTGCCCCACCATCCTGGTGACCATTGATTGGTTTGGGGGCCACTTACATAACCTGCAGGACCCAGGGCAAAATGAAAGTGTGAAATCTCTTGTAGAAAAGGGAGATAAAATTTTCTGTTAAAGGGCATAAAATACAAAGTTTTTAAATGTTCTTCCGCAAACTTCCTCTTATCTCATAATGGCATTTTTTAAATTTATTACTATTTTACTTATTATTTCATTTTATTATTTATTTTATTTTATTATTTATCTTATTTAGAATTTTATTTATTTATTTTTATTTACTACCAAGAAAAACTAAACTTAAGTGGTTTGCAAAAACTTCACCATTTGCCTTTATATAACACCAATGCCACGTTCAAATGCACATAAGAACATTCTCTTATAAGGGATTGCCAAAATCACACAATCCTACTTACCTTACAGGTGTGCTTACAGGTGTGCTTTCTTACCTGAAACCTGGGGACGCTGCCCCAGGCTCAGTGTTCCTGTCCCAACGGATGCCAGTTCGTCTGTGCTCTATCCGCACTCACCCCGACACTCCTGTGAATGAAGGGGTTGACAGAAGGCCACCCTGGGCTGCGCAGGACTCCTTTCCTCCAGCCTTGACCTGCTCAGAGATGTACAGGGGCTAAGGAAGGCTGCTGCCAGACCTCGGGGCTGCGGCTTTCTCAGGACATCACAGCCTGCTTCTGCATTTTGAGCCAGTTACAGTCTTTATGTATTTTTTGTTAATCTTTTTAGTTTGTTCATCTTTTCCCACCTCCTTAAACATTTGGAAGATAGTCATAATAGCTGTCTTAATGTCCTTGTCCATTCTATCCTTTATGCCATTTGTGAATCATTTCTAGTAGCTGTTTCTGCTCATTATAGCTTTAGCTATTTCCTTGGTGCTTTGTATGTTGAATAGCTTTTTATTGGATGCCAGCTATTGTAATTTCACTTCATCAGGAGATCAGGGGCAGGGCATTGTCTATGTCTACAAATATTTTTGCATTTCTAGGACACTTATTTTGAAAGATGGATTCCTTTATTGATTTTCTACCAATATATAAGTATTTAAAATAATATTTATGGTGTCTTAGGCTTGACAAAATTCAGTGATATCATGAAATTTTAAGTTCTTTCTCTCTGCCTCATGCTTCTCGGTTCAGAGTCCTCTAGGGTCTTATTTCTTAGGGTGGTATCTCTAGGTGTCACAGGGGAGGGCATCAGAACCTCAGAGAATGCAGACTCAGGCCCCACACACCTGGTCAGCTGGAGCTGCTCTAACAAACCACCACTGACAAGGTGTTTATAAACACTTATCCCACGTGCAGGCCCAGGAGGTCCAAGGTCCAGGCAGCAGAAGGGGGTGTCTGGTGAGGGTTGCTCTGTGCTCCAAACTGGCACCTTGTCTCTGTGACCCCTGGAGGGGAGGAACATGTGGCCTCCCACAGCAGGGGGGATGGAGAGGATGAAGGGTCAGAGTCCTCCCATCACACCCTTTCTCAGAGGGCTTCATCCCACTCAGAAGGGTGCAGCCTCAGGACTTAGTCCCCTCCGGTGGCTGCACATCGTGAAAATATTGTGTGGGATCCTTTCTGTGTGACTTTTGGAGGGGACAAGACATTCAGACCATGGCACCTCCTGAGCAAAGACCCTCCCTCTGACAAGACCTCCACCTTACACATGCACATTTCCAGAGGCGTTTTGTTATAGGGTACTTCTTAATAGGCACTTACACCTTCTGCTGGGACTTCAGTCAAGGTCAAAGCCTAACCTTGTACCTCAGGGCACCCTCTGGGGAAGGCATCTTTATAGGCATTGCAATCCGAGCCAACAATTTCTAAATGTGAAAACCTGCATAAAAAGATAATTTTTAATCTTAGTTTGTCTTCAAAGCAGAAGTAATAACTCATACTTCATGGGAATGCTATAAAAATGAAATTAGATATTATATCTAGTGTCTGGACATAATAACTTCTAAGCAAATGGTAAATATTATTGTTGTTATCATCATTATGATCACCATCAGATTCACATGCTGTAAGTCTCTGGATATAAGGGTCATGTCAAGTGTCCGGTAATCTCCCCATACATGAGAGCAAATAGGAAAGTTTGGCTGATTAACTGTATGACATGTGAATACTTCTCATGGTAATTAAGAAATGAAATGGAAGATAATGGAACTACCTCCAAAGAGTAGATTATCTGACGCATGGAGCAGTCATAATCAGTGAAGGAGAAAATAGGCCCTCTCTGCTCACGAGTGATTGAAGGCAAGTGTATATTTAGTCTGCTGATTTTCAATGTTAGTCAAGTGAACTTCACATGAAATTGGTTTCTCCTGCTTGTTGCTTTTTAAGCAACCAAGCCACTGCTACAGTGTCGTGTTTTCATTGAATAGTGACCTCCACTATAGTGCACAACCCACCTTAATCATATTGTCTAGAATGACTTTTTTGGAGAAGTAACAACTCAAAGAGGAAAGGAAATCTCAGCCCAATGGGCCCTGATTCATCACGCTGCTTTTCAAAGACAAAGGTGCTAGGTCTGTCCTGCAGGTTCTAGGACTCCAATTCTAAAATTTGTTCCTAGACTCCTCCTCCGCCCAATCTGGATGAAATGTTGGAGATGACTTATCAGTGCTCTTTCAGATTGTCCTTCTTCTGTGGTACAGGGGAGGCACGTTTAGGCGGTTATGAAAAAATACAAATAGAATCAGACCACAGTGGACGGAAATGATGATTATAACCACATTATGAGAATAACTTGTCAAACAGACATTTTACATATGAAAAGAAATTTCTTGGGGACTCAAGAAGGCGGGCTAGTAGCTGGCTCGTGATTCAAGCAGCGGGGCTCCTGCTTGTCAGCCAGGTGGGTGAAAGGGGGATCTCACTAAAATCCAGTATTGGACAGTCAGAGTGAGAAGGGGCAAAAGGACAGTCAGTGTAGATAATGAACGATTGGGCCAGGAAGATGGGAGCTGATTCAGAAGGAAATAAAATGTAATACCTCCAGAGCACTTCCCTCCCCTCCCTCCTGGGCCAAGGTCACCTGCCTCCAGGGACTTGTTCCTCCCAGCAATTGAGTGTCCCCTAGGCAGCTCCCTTCCTGCCTTTCTGGGCAGATGTGGGAAATAGGGAGAAGTACCCTTGGACTGGGGTAACCAAGATAAGAGGAAGAGGGGACAGGAGAAGAAAGGAAACCTAAAATCTATAGAATGGGCGAGACAACCTCCCCCGAGGCTCTGGATCCCCTTCTCTCTGGGGGAGTCGCCTCAGTGTTTCTCAGTGTTTCTCTTCAACACCAGGAGAACAGGACCTGATCCTGATTTCCAAGACAGGTTTCAGAAGTGTCTTAGAGACTCAGAAATTTGGGTTCATTAAACACAACCTACAGATTGTATGGAGAGACCTTAGCTGATCTGGAGGCTGCACTGTGGACCAGTGTTTGAAGAGTGCTCTGTGTCACTCACCTGGTGGAGAGAGCTGAGCTGGAGCCATCCTAAGGCATCCATGTGTCTGCAGAGGCAGGAAATGTGAGCAACACTGCCACAAGCCCCCACCCTGGCAAGCCCCCACCCTGCGGCCTAGGGTGTGCCAGGCAGAGAAGGCTGTGCCCAGGGGGTCCTGCTTCGAGTCTGAAGCAGGTCGGGAATCTGAACAGGAGGGTGTGGACACACTCAGGGACTCCGGTCGGGGAAGGCTGTGTTCCCAGGCACAGCGTGCTCCCCCGCCCCATCTGGACAGTTCACCCCATCTGTGCAGTTCACGAGAGGCTCCTGAGATCCAGACTGCCCGCTGAGATTGGCAACCGCAGGACCCGGAGGTGTGTTGCTGCTCTGTCCAGAGCAGATGCCACCCAGCAAAGCCCCTGAGGCCTGAGTACCCTAAGTCCAGCCGCAGGAACTCCACTCCTGGACCTCTGCAGTGACCCCGCGCTGGGAGAGCAGCCGCCTGACCTGTGCAGACAAGGGTCCAGCTGGCAGTACTTGCCCAGACTGCGGAGAAGGGAGCTGAGCGTCTCAACCAGCCTCCTCCTAGACCACTACCCCTGGCAGCCCGGTGGGTGACACAGAGGAGGAAGGGGTTCGCGGCTCCCAGCCCGGCTCTCACTCTCACTCGGAGCTCAAGGGGCGTCACCGGTGGTCCTGCAGACACAGGGACCGTCCATTCTCATCGACTATCGTGACGACTACCTTAGTGGAAACGATTCTTTATTTTTCATTAAGAATCTTTCTTTTTCTTTCTTGTGTGTGTGTGAATGTGTGTGGTGTTTGCTGTGCTGGTTAGTTGAGGGACATTCATACATACACATTTCTTTCTATTTTTTTTATTTCTAGCATTTTTTTTTAGAGAGAGAATTTTTTAATATTTATTTTTTAGTTTTCGGTGGACACCACATATTTTATTTTATGTGGTGCTGAGGATCAAACCCAGCGCCCTGCGCATGCCAGGCGGGCGCATTACCCTCTGAGCCACATCCCCAGCCCCTAGTTCTAGCATTTTTAATGTAGTTATCTTTCCTTGCTTTGTCTTTTGAGAGTTAGGGTGTTTGTTGGTTGGTTTTTATTTTTGGTTGTAGATGGACACAACAGCTTTATTTTATTTATTTATTTATTTTTTAATGTGGTGCTGAGGCTCGAACCCAGTGCCTCACGTGGGCGAGGCGAGCGCTCTGTCACCAAGCCGCAGCCCCAGCCCCCGACAGGTTTTTGATAAATGTGTTTTAGTTTTGTTTTTCATTTGCATGCTTCTCTCTTCTCCTCCTCACAGCCAAATTCTGTTGTTCTCTTTCTCTCAATCTTCACTTTGCTACTTTTATTTTTCCCTCCTTCCTTTAGCCATGACCTCCTACATCTCGCCTGCATTCTCTCTGTTCCCATTTTGAAACTGGAAACTCTCTTCTACATTCCTGTCACATTCTCTTTTCTCTTAATTACTCTATTCTCACCATCTTTTAGCACTAATTAATTGGCCTACATAACTGCTGCCTCACCATTAATGATGTTGCAATTACTCTGTGGATGCCATAGTGAACACCTACTGTTTGCTTTAATGCCAGATCTGGTTCACCATCACTTCTTGTTTTCCTACTGGCGATTGCAGATCCCACATTTCTGTTTGTTTTGCATGGCAGTTAACATCGTAGAGGTCATAGTAAGAACCAGGTATTTATTTTAATGCTACCATTGATTTCATTGGCTGTTGCTATTGTTTGTTTTTCACTATCCTGCAAGGTGCTGGGAACCCACAGGGACACTACAAGTTCACAGGGTAGAAAATCTGCTCCTGAACTAAGCTCAAACAAAAGTCAGTACCCCTTGCTCCACCCACAAATCAATGACACTCGACCTTCAGCTCTAATTTAATACAAAAATAAAATAGACAAAAATGCAAACTAATGACCAGGCCCCAAGTAAAAACAGTGAGGGGTGGGCCCCAGGTCCCACCTATAGCAGTATATACTGCTATAGCAAACACAGACTCAACACAAAGGCTGTGGACACCACAATCCAGATCACTCCAGGACACTTTGGCATGTGAAGAATGTACCTTAGAAAGACCCACACAAAAGAGTGGAAGAGAAATAACGCCTAACAGAAGGCATACAGCCTAACACAGAAATACAAGAAATATGGATAAACAAGCTAATACAACACTACCTAAAAGTCACCATTCACCAACAACTGACCCCCCAAATGTTGAAGTGGATGAAATATCAGATGAAGTAATTCAAAAAAATCATTATAAAAATGATCATTGAATTCCAGGAGAACACAGAAAAAGAACTAAATGAATTAAGGAAGTCAGTACAGGATGTGAATGAGAAATTCAATAAGGAGATAAAAATATTGAAAAAGAACCAACAAAAACCTTGGAAACGAAAGACATGATACATCTAATTAAATGTTCTGTTGTTGGTCTCTCTAATAGAGTAGAACATGCCGAAGACAGAATCTCAGAGCTGGAAGACAGAGAGGCCAGCCTTGAGCAGCCAGACAGCACTGCAGAAGAGAAAATAAGGAACATGACCAGAATGCACAAGAACCCTGGGAAAACATAAAGAGACCAAATTTAACCATCACTGGAATTGAGGAGGGCCGTGAGATGCAGGCTGGTGTGGTACACATGCACAAAGGAGTTTTATTCAGCATTAAAGAGAAATGAAATCATGTCATTTTCAGGAAAATGAAAGCAACTAGATACCACTATATTAAGTGAACTAAGTCAAACTCAGAAGGTTAAAGATGTTTTCTCTCACAAGCAAAAGTTAGAGAGGAAAAATCAAAACTGAGGTAGGGGGGACCTCATGAAATGAAAGGGAGATGAGTGAGGAAAGGGACCCAGGGGCGGGAAGCCGGGAGGCGGAGTACTGGGAATCGAACATTGGCCAAGGTATTGTCATACTGTGTGCACGTACAGGTACGTAAAACAGAACACATCATTATGTACAATTATAATGCACCAAAAAATAATGCAGAAAAAAGAAATATCTTAAGCAAACTTATGTACAAAATAGCATAAGAAATATCAAAAGTTTCTGTGTGTGTGTACGTGTGTTGCTGGGGATCAAACCCAGGGCCAGGTGTCTGCTAGACCAGTGGTAAACCACAGAGCTATCCCACAGCCCTCAAAAGATATTTAAAATTAATGTAAAGTTGTAATGTCTTATTATAAATTAAAATAGCATTATTAAAGTATTTTAAATTTATAATGAATTTATTTACTTGAAATATTATAAGCCAAATTTGTACACCTTAATCAATGGTAGGAGTTTTTTCTTTTATCAGAGAAATTATTGGCTTTGAAAAAGGAAATGCAGATTAAGACATGAAATACATATTATCTTTAAGAGAAACAATTGGCAAAGTAATTAACAGTTGTTAACAAGTCTTTATATGAAAATTTACTCTTTGTGGGTCTGAAAATATGTGACACAAATAAGTTAAATGACTTAGAGAAATAAGTAACATTGATGTGTAGCTTAGGGGTATGAAGCATGGACCTAGAGAACAGAATCCCCAGATTTCATTCTGTTACCTCTACCAGCAAGTTCTGGGGCTCTGGGCATCTTTGCCCTAGTGCCCTAGTATATTCACTTGTGAAAGCAGACATAGTAACAATAATAGGTTCATGGTGTGGTTGTTATAATGACTCAAGAATCACCATTTAAGTAGGACCTTAAGCAAGGACTACAACATCACCCACAGAGGACAATGGTATTAGTAAATACCATTATGCCTAAATATAAAGTCCTCACTGTACTGCAAAAGACCATTTTTAAATTTTATAATGATATGCCTACATTCCTCATGGTAACAGTTGATAGCCCCCAATTGATAGTGTTAAATCTCAATAACATTTCAGAATGCTTAACAAAGTAATTAGAAATGTGAAAAGAAAAATTATGAACGTGGGCCATTTGGTAGTGACTAAGAGCACAGGTCTCAAGTTGGGCTGATTGAGGATGGCATTGGCTCTGCCCCTTGGCAGCAGGACAACCGTGGTCAGTCTAGATTTAATCCCTAAAAGCTTCAGATTCCAAATCCAGAAGATGAGAGTACTAATATTTATGTCACAGAATTATCATGAAGACTGAAAGATATAAATTGAGGTTTTTCATGTAAAAACCAGTGAGCATTACTGTCTTGGTCCACTCAGGCTGCTGTAACAAAATGCCACAGACTGGATATCTTACAAGCAGTAAGGATTTACCTCTCCCGCTCGGGAGGCTGGAAGTCCAGGAGCAAGGAGCTGGCAGGTCCTAACCCCACATAGCAAAAGGGCGGGTAGATCTCTGGCGTCTCTGTGAATCCTTTATAAGGGCACTGATTTTATTCTCTCCTGGCCTAATCACCTCTCAAAGTCCCTCCCTGGGCCTTAGGGTTGCAATATAGAACTTCGAAGGGACACAGACATTCAGTCCACCGTGATGTGATTTAATCATACTCTAAAGCATGTATAATATAAATATTTGTCAAATTTGGTTATGCCCTAAAAGTAACTCCTCTGTGTTGTGTCAATAGGACATGCACCTTAGGAATGGCCAAGATGCAAAGTCATCCCTGCCGACTGAGCAAGACAAAAACCATAGTCATCTAGGAGCACAGTTGATGTTGGTCTCCAGGTTTTTTCTTCTCCATTCCTCTTTCTGCTGTTTCCCAGATATCTCTCTGGCCACCTCTGGGAGAAGGGATGTATATGTAGACACATCGGCATGAGAAAGCCACCTGCAGCCCAGACTGCCTGTTCTAGCTCCTCTTCTCTGTCATAGAAAGGTACGTTCCAGACTACAAACAAGACATCATATTGATGTCAGAAGCTAAAAAGTACAACAACAACAAACCCTACAGTGTATGTCAGACATCGACTTTTTTTAGAAAAAGGAACGCTTTTTGAGGAAGGGTTTGGGAACATGAACGTAGACACATGTCCCCATATTCCCAATGGTGCTGGAGCCTAGAGACTGTGGGGAAACATCAGTCTAGGGATTTAAAGAGGTTCTGCAGATGATCACAAGTCACTAACAGGATGCCTTCTCCTCTACGAACTGCCTGACACCCTGTAGACCAGCTTTACAAGGATCCCAGACATTCCCGAAAGCAGAACATCCTGGGAAGATCCAATCCTTTCTGTCCCTTGGACTGACACAGTGTCAGGAGCCTGGGGAGCACAGTCTTCTGGACCCCACCAGGGGCAGGTTTCTGGTACGTGTGCTGCCCATCAGTGAGAGTCGAGCTTCTTGCCCCGCCCCCCCAGGCCCTATGGTGTGTTCTAGAAACAGGCTGTCACATCCAGGGAGTGAGTGTGTGACAAAATGCCTGAGAAAAACAACTTTGAGGACGAAAGGTTTGTCTTAGCTCACTGTTTCAGAGGCTTCAGTCCAAGGTCACCTGGCTGCATTGTTCCTGGGCCTCTGGTCTGGCAGAGCTTCACGGTGGGCAGGGTGTGGCAGAGCAAAGCTCTTGTAGCCTAGGCTGGAAGCAGGAGGGTAGAGGGAGGGGGTGAGAGAGGGAGGTGAAGAGGCAGGGTGGGGGGTGGGGGTGGGGGGGTGTTTCCCCAAAGCCCCACCCTGCTGTGCCTGCGTTCCACCAACCAGGCACAGCCTCCTCCAGCTTCTCAGCTTCTCCACCTCCAACAGCCCTTTCCATTGTGAATCCCTCCATGGACCAAGCCATGATGAGGTCAGAGTGATCCAGTCCCTCCCCAAAGCCTCACCTGTGACCATGGCTGCTCTGGGGACACAGAGCCTTTAGCACCTGAGCCTTTGTCAGCAGTGAGCTAACAGAGAAAAGTCACCATCCATTTAGGAAACTCCACCAATCAGTTAGTGTCTCAGTTGTGGTCTAGTCACACCCATTGTTTTAACTGGCAGAATTTAAAATAAATAATGGCTAAGGATACATTAAACAGTGTTCATTGGACAACTGAAAAGTCTAGAAGAGGAGCCTCAGATATCCCGCAGGTAGCCCTTACAGAGGGCAGTGTGGCCCTGCAAGCCAAGGGAGAGCTCGGACATACCAAATCCTGGAGGGAAGCCCCACAGAGCTGGGGTTCGGCCCTCAGGGGAGGTGGCCCTGCTTGGCTGGGATGGCCTCTGAGCTGCAGAGGTGCTGTGGGGCTGCCACCAGACTTCTGAGGAGGAGCTGGCACACCTGAGGCACGGGGTGAAGCTCACCTTTTCTGCAACCAGGGTCCAGCTGCTGTTGTCCATGCAGCCCTGCCGGGGGTGGGGAGTGGGGGGACAAGGACTGACAGAGGGGACAACAACTCAACGACTCAGCGGCAAGGAACTATCAGGAACTGACAAAGCTGAAATGAACAGGAGCTGAGGGGCAGTGCTAGCACCAGGCAGAATCTGTCCAGTGGTAGTGAGGGTGAAATGCAAGATGTGACGCTCAGTCAGCACAGATAGAAAACACAACAGCTAGAGCAGGTGGGAGAGACAAGGGGAACTGATAAAATGGAAGAAATAAGGTAATTCAAAGACAGGTAGAAGAAAATGTAAACGGTTGAAAAGAACATTTTAAAATGGTTAATTGAACACGAAAATCACAAAGAATAGTTGCCATCGAAATCCGAATTGGTAGCATGGAAAATCAAGCAGAAGGAATATCATAAAGCATGAAGACAATACAGATTGATTGAAAAAAAAAATGTAAGAGATACAGAAACACATCCACGGAAGATAACAGGAGCCCCAGGGGCCCCACCCATGAAGTTCAAGGAACAGTGGAGATGGAGTAACTAACAAGAGGCAACGGTTTACCCTGGGTTTCGGGACTTACAGACAGTACAACCTAGAGATAAAAGAGCTCCACTTGGAGTGGGGAAAAAACAAAAAAAAACAAAACTTCCAAGTTTCCGGCTTATAGAAAATTTCCCATGGAGAGAAAAATAATTATTCTGGCATCAGAATTCTTGCCTAAAGCCCTGGGAGCCGGAAGCTAGAAGAGAGTAAGCTTCCACCACTTGACTAGGAACAAAAATGACTGTAGGCTCAAAAAATCAGATAATCAAGGGCAAATGCAAACTCAATTCCCTATAACAAAGAGGAAATAAACACAATTTTCAGCACCAAACAAATGAACAATGGAGGCTCTTGAGCAATAAACTGCTGAAATGAATGTGATTCTGCATGAACTGTTTCATGTCCAACTCCTTATAAGATAAAAAAATAAGAGAAGGATCTAAGAATTTATACCCCAAAGACTGTTGTCTACATCGTCGGTGTCTTCAATGTGTTGAATAATGTGAAAGATGTTTTAAAAAAAAGGGAATCCCAGACTATCAAAATTAACAATTTAATCAGATGTGGTCAGAAAGTGCTTCAATAAGAAACTCAGAAACTAACAGAACTCTTGGCAAATACTCACATAAAAAAGATGGAAAGCAGAAGGTCTGGAGAACCCCCATTTGGATGTATAGCTACCAATAAAAGCCATTTGTAGAAAATACTGTCAGAAGTAAAACATCAAAATTAATCTCCAAATAAACAAAATTTGATGAGCATAAAACGAACCTTAGCAAATTTGGTTCATTCAAGGTTGTTTAGGAGAAAACATTCCCTGTGCCATCTGTTAGCCTCACTCAACTTACAATGCAGAGGGAACCCTGCTAACTCAACCTCAAAAGCATTCTGCAATAAAGTGTTCTGCAATAAAAATATATAACTTTCATATAGATCAACAACTCTAATCTACACCAAAAGGTCTTTTTAATTGATGAAGATATAAATAGCACATCAATTCAAAACTAACCCAACCATTTTCAAGAATGTACCTCAACTATATTCTCCACATTTCAGACCTCTGCCCGTGCCTTGGAAACACTTTGTTGAAGATAGGCTCTAATTTTTTTTACCTTTTATTTTATTTTTTGACTTTTTTTCCCTTATGAGTTTAGCACTAGATCTACTATGTACAAAATGTTGCCCTTGAATATAGAATTATTGTGTGAAGAAAACAAAGAATCAAACACCAAGGCAAATGATCAACTTAATAAGAAACAATCATTAGCAATGATGGTTATGAGTTATTTCATGTTTGTTCTTAAGCACCTGAAAAATCAGATTTTTTTGTTTGTTTTTGTGGATTTTTAAAATTTTCTTTCCCATGTCTATGCAATTTTTTTTGCTTCTTACCACTCTGCTTAACATCTGCCCTTACCTTTCTAATTTTATTCACCATTGTTTAGTTTTCTAATCCTTTAGAAACAGGAACTCGGTAGTTGGTCTCCCTGCTGTACTCAGGAACATAAATACTTGAATCGGAAGGAAGAGACAGTTCATTCAGAATCACTCATTGCTGAATCCACTATGCCAATGAAAACGTTCTCAATTTTTAAAAAAAGTTTGTATGAGTTATTTTTTCTTTTTAATAAATGGTAAGGGATGCCTGCTTATTTAATGGATTTCACGAAATGAAAGGAATAATTAGCAGTTCTATGAACGCAAAGTTCAAGGAATTATATCGAATTTAAATTGTATGTGAAACTTGGAGAGAAATGAAGGACTAAAAGAGATTAAGAGAATAAATTACAGGTAGGAAAGGGCTCCCGTCTCGGAGCACTTACTTGCTGAGCTGTGTGTTATTTATAAGGCGCCCAAGGCAAAATCGTGGAAATTAATCTGCTTCTCCGATTCTCTCTTCATCTTCTGGTTCCTTTTCTTTCTGAAGTATGCATAGACCCACGCTACCTGGAAGAAGCCCAAACAACCTATGAAACTAGTGCTCATCACTGGCTGATCTACTATTCCAACACTGTGGCAGCTCAGATTTGTCTGGGCCCTGAGCTTGACCTCTAAAGCACTCTATCAGACAGAGGCTTCCGTGGCATTGGCTCTTATTTCAATTTCTGTAGGTAATCGCCTTCATTGTAAGAAAATAAGAAAATGCAAATCAGCAGTCATTATTAAATCCATGATATATATGCTGTCAACATCCCAAAATGTCATTCAGACTTGTTTCAGGGTATGTATATGATATACATAGGTGAGCTGAGTGAGAAATGAATAAATCAAGGAATAAGTAGACAAGTCAGAAAAGGAATGATGAGTGTCACAAAATTGTGTGTGTGTGCGTGTGTGTGTCCTTAAGGCCCATTTTTTTTAAACAAACAATGGTCACCTCTCAGTGCCAGTAGTTGTAGAAAAATCATCATCGGAGACACTCTCAAGAGTGAAGGACCACACTCATTTTCCCATCTGTATTCTAGCTAACTAATACTAATGATCTGATTATGATTGGCTACACAGAAAATATGCAATTCTTTATGGACCTTTTGAATATTAAATACAGAAAACAACTCAAAACCCAAAGTATTTGCAATATTTCTTCATTGAATTCAAGTCCAAGAGTCAGCAGAGGGCCAGATGGTGAAGAATTCAGGCTCTGTGAAAGGCACAGTCTCCAGTCACCTTTGGACTCTGCTATTGTAATGCAAAGGTAGCCAGAGACAGTACCCCGCAGAGCAGCCCCTGTTCTCCAACAGAACTTTATTTACAAAGTCTTACTTGCCCCCACCAGTGGGGTGACTTGGCCCCTTCTAATATCTAGCCCCATCATGTCTACTAAACCAAAACCTTGAAAAACCTTTGCTCAAGGTCACACAAGGTTACAGTGCTATGAGGATTTCTGTCCTTTAAGACTTGGTCCTGAAATTTTAATTTTTGTTTTTTGTCCTTCTTCAATTCCAGTTTCAACAGTAGGCCACCCAAAAGAAACTACAACAGGCGTTTTCATTTCTCATTTCTCATGTTTGATCAATCAATTCTGCTTTCAGAATATACTTAGAAATATTTGGCAATAGCTCTCCTCCGATCACCCTGCTCAACTTGCCCCGCCTCCCCGCCTCATGGTCACTAGGTCACTAGGTCCAGGAGCCTCACTGGCTGCCCCTGCTTCAGCCTCTGTCCCCGCATGCGTTCAGAGCAAGAGAGGCTCTTTAAGACAGCCCAGGTCTGCCTGTGCTCCTGCTAGGCAGGCCGTCCAGACCGCACCTCCTACTGACCTCCTCTCCTCCTTCAGTCTCCCTCCTGACCGCACAGCAGGCCTGGTCCTGCCGCTGTCCCTCAGACTCCCCGGGCGTTGGGTCTCAAGGTCAGGCACCCACAGACCTGGTCCCTCTGGTTTTTGGATACTGACCCCAATGACACAGCTCAGTGAAGTCCGCTCTGGCTGTCAGGCCTAACATTGCAGGTGCCACCTGCTACACACACACACACACACACACACACACACACAGTGCATTTTCCTCTTGCCTCCTTCTCATCAGATGCAAGGACTTTCATCTGCTCCGATTGCCACTTAGTCCCAGGGCTTACCCCAGGGCCTGGCATTACCAACTGCTCAGCAAACCCTGTACTGAATGAAAATAAACATCTGGTTGATTCACATCCGATCTCAAGTGCAGAGCATACTGAATTAAATGTTCAAATTAGCCAGACGCAGAGGCATACACATGTAATCCCAGTGGCTCAGGAGGCTAAGGCAGGAGGATCATGAGTTCAAAGCCAACCTCAGCAAAAGTGAGGCATTAAGCAACTCAGTGAGACCCTGTCTCTAAATACTATACAAAATGGGGCTGGGGATGTGGCTTAGTGGCCGAGTGCCCTGGGTTCAATCCCCCGTTCCAAGAGAAAAAAAAAAATGAAAGTGCTGTTTTTAAGATAAAACTACAAATGCCTAAAGTTTGCCTTTTAAACATATTTAACTAGGTTCATTTGCTAGTATTTCATATCCAGGATAAGAACCTCGGGGTCTCAGATGGTACGTGATGAGGATCATTGCATAAGTTGAAACAGGGTATGTGTTAGGTAGATACGGAAACAAAATTTAAGGTGAACTTTGCAACATTCCTAAATGAGATGTAAAGACTATAAATGCACAATGACTCAAATATAAAGCCATAGATTAAAATGCTGGGGGCTACAGGGAGCGGGAGGATGGCTGGAGCCCAGCACTGAGAGCCATGTCTTTAAAAAACCAACTCTTTAAAAACAGGAATAGGTTTAAAAATTAAATAAAATTACATATAGAGCAAAGGGCCTTTGCCATGACCCCCAAAGGGGGTCCTCAGGCTTACCCTAAGGGTGCTCTGCATGAATGCAAGGCAACAAAAGGGCCAGGATATCATGCACAACAAGACAGGTGCCACCATGTCCATCAGCACCTCACCTGTGAGTAGCCGAGATAGTGTTTGCTGAACTAAAATCAGCTAAAGAACCCCCTTGATTGGACTTAGGATAGCTGGGCCCTCCCCACACCCGTCATTCCTTCCCTTAGAATGAGCATTCCCAGTTCTGGCCAAAAGGATATGGGGAAGCTGGGAGGCATCTGGAAACAACGCTCCTAACTCCAGCTGTAACCACACACCTTTCCCCACTGGACAGGAAGAATGAAGGTCAGACCCTGGGCCACTAGCAGCAATAATCATTGGGGCGAAACCAATACCGCAAGTAAGCAGATGGAAACACAAAAAGAACCCGGGGTCGTTGTATTTGGACTGAAGAACCAATACTCCCTAAAACCAGGCCGACTTCTGGGTGACAGTTGAGGAGTTAAAAATGTGGCTTTGCTGTTGAAGCCAATCAGAGTTGTGTATTAGTTACAGATTCATATATTGTAACTATCACAGAACTTGGCAGATGTTTCATTCCAAGACAGAACTAAGCATGAGTTTTCAATCTGTAATCCATAAAAAAAGAAAGTAATAGTAACAACCCCAAAGTATCTGGAATCTGTAAAATAAAGGGAAAGGTGAAGGCACATTGACTTCTCCTAGACACTCCTAGAAAGCTACTTACAGTAAAGTTGGCACATACTTCAGTACTCACCAACCCCAAGGTTACCTACCTGGGGTTTAGCAAGCAGATTTGACCGCTACTCTGAGTTGCTGGGAGAAATTCATGGTTTAAATTTTGAACTCTGTTTGGAAACCTCTTTGAAGATCAGCCAAGAAGATTATGGGAGTACAAACGGCCACAGAAGCTTACAGCTGTCCTCCTGCAGAACATGCTGAGCAGGCAGGCATTTTCCCAACATGACCGAAATCAGATGACATGAGCATCACCTTCTAAAATTACTGCATTCTCATCTTTAAAATAAATGACTCAGCTTTGGATTTTTTTCCCTGATTTTCACAGCAGGGAGTGCCAAGAGTGTGCTTTTGTCTTAGAAGAAATTCACCATTCTTACTAAGAATGAACTGGGCTTGTTTGGTTGGTTGGTTGTTTTAACCTAGATTTGGTGTCAACCAAAGAAATGTTTCTATATACTTAAGGTTTTCTATTTTGTTTTGCTTTACATATAGTTAGTTACATTTCATATAATAACGACTTCTGTTAAATGTAAGTCTCATATGGTTTAAGGAAGTGGTACATAATTTTTTTCTTAGCAGTTTTGGAAATGTGTTGTTTTCAAAGTGAGTAAAAACCGTATTTTTATAAAGACTGCATGTATAAGTATTTTTACAAAGAAACTCTTTAAAAATCACTCTGTTCCTTAAACAGAAATTGTGTAAATCCAAGACACAGTTGAGTGACCTCAGTGGAACACATACTTAAGTAAAAATTCAGAGTAATTTAAACATAAATGCTAAATTGAAAGAAATCATTAAATTAAAGGCAATGGCTCAAACTAAATGTCCAAGCAATCTCATTTCCCAGGACGAATGTCCTTTTAGCTGTATCCCAAATCAAGACAAATTGGCCCCCCCAATTAGTTATCAAATAATGGCTGAAAGGTAAGTTAAAATGATCAACTCTTGCTCTTAGTACCGACATCAGGATACGAACCCCCTTTAACAATGAGCCATTTATTTTCATAAGTAAAAATATTAGCTTTTCTCACATATATAACTAGGTTTCAGGGATGGAATATGGAAATATTTCCACTTGCACTTTATTATTTTAAATATTTTTTTAGTTGTAGAGAGATACACAATATCTTTGATTATTATTTTGTGTGTGTGTGTGTGTGTGTGTGTGGTGCTGAGGATCTAACCAATGCCTCACACATGCTAGGCAAACACTCTGCCCAGTCCCCTGCACTTTATTTTTTAGAAAAAGACTTTGAAGACCAAATTTGCTGTGCATAGGAAAAGCCAGCCAGAATGAACAATTACCAGTGCTCCTGTTACACAGCTTCTGCTGTCTCATTTTTTCCCTCTCTCAGCACCAAATTCAGGACTTGGTTACATCTCAGCATCTTTGAATCGCTTGTGCTATTTCTTCATTATGAGTTATCACATCACAGTAGAATTTTGGGGGGAGAAGAGGACACGTTAACAGTTTGCAAAATACCCCCCATCATCTCTTTTCTATTAAAATAATTTTTTAAAATATGCATAATTAGTAATAGCATATCTATTTCCATTAAACAGCAGAACCATAGCCTGAAGAACTATTTCACATTTTAACAGTGATATGTAATGCTTAACTCTATAAATATGAAAAATAGATATGAACATGAACAATGGTATTTTGATTTTTTCATTAATCAATTAAAACTAGCATTTCTAATATATCAAAAGAATTAGTATCAGTGAAACTAATAGATGAAATAATACAAATTTGTAGAATTCATAATACTCCTTAAATGATAAGAATAAAAAAACTTTGCTTTTATATAATGCTAATGTTACTTACCCTCATCTGGTGTGTCTTCTGCCCATACTGGCTTTGAGCTTCGTCCAGCATCTCCGTAGGGCCAACAGTTTCACCTGCATACAGAAAGACTGGAAGTGACCATATATGCTCTAGCCAGCTTTTCCAGATTAAAAAAAAAAAAAATGACCTCAAATCCCTGGTATTTGCCTCTATAACACCACACATTAGCCACATAATTGATGTAGTTCCAAGTTAAACACATACATACCCTTCCAACAACATTAGCAAATAAGGCACACTAGTTAATTGTTAGAAATTTGTTAAAACCAAAAATATATGGGTATTGTGGAGAAAAATATAAATAATTAAAGATAAAAGAAAGCATCAGTCATTTGTGTAGCCAGAGACGAAGACATCTTGGAGAAAGAAGAAAAGGGGTGCCCATAAGCACACAAAGATGCTCAGCTTCGTCCTTAAGAAAAAAGTAACCATACTATCAAAAAATTTGAAACTTTATAATATTTAATCTTTGTGAGAATATATGGAAATAGAAATCAAAATAAGTCAGAACTGGTTCCAAATTAAGGTGGCCTTTTCACTCTGCAGCCAAATTTAAAGTAGAAGCAATTCTTTTACCAAGCATCTTCCCAAAGCAATCTTTGTAAAGGTTTATGTTTCAATACACTAATTTTAGAATTGTTTATGATAACTCAAAATGAAAAAGTAACTTGTTAAAAGTTTTTCTTTCTCTCCTTTCTTCTTCCTCTTTTGAGGGTAGACTTCTATTTTCTTTCCTTCCTTAATTCATCAAGTAGCAGAATGTTTCCTCCATGTCATCTACGTTGGGAACTCATAAGGTCAGTGTCTGCCATTTTATATACCAGGTTAAGTTTATTTTTAATGTAAATTTATTTTTATTTTGGCTGTGGTGAGGAAGGTGGGAACTGCCAGTGGGCAGAAGAAAGAGACGTGGGCAGAGAGATTAGAAAAGTTCAAACTCCAAAACACTGCGCAGATACAAAAAGAACAAACTGAGCTTTTAGACATTGATTTGGACAATGACCACACTAGATTACTGTTATGAAAACAGATTAAATACACATAAATACATGTGAAATGCTTATAAGAATTTCTTTTCAAGAAAAGTAACAAAATTTTAATATAATTACCATAAGGAATAGGAGTAAAAATCATAGAAATTGGAAAAAATCAGACATTTTATAGTTTTAATTTTAAATATTTCTCATTTGCTCATATTTTTACAAGATTTTTGTACACCTTTTATTATTTAGTGCAATTTACTAGCTTTAGACAATAGATCATTTTATTTTCTTGATACATTGTAAATTTAAATACTTAGGTTTGCCATTTAAAAATGTTTTTTTCGAATTCATTTTGTTCTTAGATTTGGCTCAAAATATTTTGTAATTTCGGGAATGCTGAACAATGTTTCATGAGCCTTATTTTTCTTTAACTTTTCTTTTAATAAATAAGAATCAACAACATTTTAGAAAATACAACTTAGGCTAAAATTTAAAAGAAAATTGAAAATGAGGTATTTCATTTGAGCTCCTTTGGTGTGTTGATTTATCCATATGGCATATTTTTTTGCAAGAATTAGATTTTACACATTATTGATCCCCTCCAGGACATGTCTTGAGTTATTCATGTTTGTAAAACCCAGCATAAAACTGCACAGTCTGTTCCCACTAGAACAGAGGATTTAAAGCAAAATGTATGGGCTGAGAGTAAATGTCTTGTTTGGAAAAAGCTAAAATTCTGTTAAAAAGAACAAAGGCCATCTTCAAGAATCCTTCCTAACATCACTTCTATACTGTTAGAATTAAGGTCTGTGGTGTTTGCTCTTGCCAGTGAGGTTTCTGTCAGTCAGGAGGATGTTCCCAAGCTTCATCCATGTTGAACTGTGTGTGAAAACATGCCCGCTGAAGGCCGCATGACACTCCATTACATGATTTACCACATTTTGTTTATCCATTCACCCAGCAATGGACAAGTGAGCTGCTTCTGCATCTGTGGCTATTGTGGTAATGCTGGTAAGAACAGGGTGTTCAAAAATCTGTTCAAATCCCATCTTTCATTTATTTTGGACATATACTGGAATTGCAGGATCATATGACAATTTTGGGGTGGGGTACTGAGGATTTAACCCGGGAGTACTTAACCACTCGTTCACATACCCAGCCCTTTTAATTTTGAGACAGGGTCTTGCTCCATTACTTAGGGTGTGGCTAAAGTTGCTGAGGCTGGACTTGGATTTACAATCCACCTGCTTCAGCCTCCTGAGCTGCTGAGATTACAGGTATGTGCTTGGCCGGAGTTTATTTTTTGAAGAACTGCAGGTACATGACATGTTATGTTATATATAGTTTGCCAGGATAAAAAATTAATTCCAATTTGATACAGATTCAGTGGTCGATGAAATCTTCCCACACCCTGATTCTGCATCACAGAATAGCTGCCCACTGAACTAGCCTGTTTGCTGAGGGCAAATTAATAACACAGTCCACTCTCAATCTGCTGAATTTTCTCTGTCCTGACCTGCACATCTTCAGTCCCACGACTTTACACCACAGTCCTCTCCATGGCGGGGACCCTCTGCACGCAGGGCCCCTTACCGTCCAGGGGAAGCTTCCTCCTCCTCACTTCTGACCTCTTGGCTGCTATTTATGCGTTTTCTCACTCTTTAGAAGTCGGGATGCTTGGGTCCAATATCTGTCTCTGCCCAAGGCTTCACTGTTTTGGTCCACTGTCTGCTCATTTGTGAACTTTCTTGAGGATGTGTGTCACCAACCTTTTTCAGGAACCCTGCCGAGGGCCACAAAAGTGAAGGACCTCTGCTGGGCCTTCGCCCTCCACCTCAAGAAGCCTGCAGTCAGTGGAGCAAAATCGCTGCCCTTACCTTTCACAGGGATGAAGAAGAAACTGGAAAGCATACATAAGAAAGGCCTTTCACATTTAAAGTCATGAGGTGTGATCACTACTGCTCCCACGGGCTATGAGAGAAAGGCAATTGATATATTTAATTGACATATATTAAATATGAAAAAAAAAACTAACCCAACTTAAAAATATTTGGTGAATCTAAATTTTTTGTTCCCTTTATTGATCACATAGTTGTAGTTCTGATCACTCTCAAGGTCTGTGGACATAAAGGCAAGGCCGAGTAGCTTTCTCTCCTTTTAATTAAAAATGAAAACAGCAATTAGAGAAGATGATAGATGAAGCAAGCCCTGCCAAACAAACACATTCAACTCATCAGCAAAGGTCCCACCGGGAGCCATCTCTGGGTACCACTTGTGACCTCATACATCAGCCCTGAATGAGCAGGGAGTGTTCAACAGTAATAATGCTGATGCCCTCGCTGGCATGTTCTCACTCTCATTAGTTTCATATGAACACATTTTCTGGTTTGCTTTCTCCATGTGGTCCCAGGATTGATGGTAATATAAGTTGCATGATTAACATCCACCATCAAAGTAGATGTCCCAATAAACTTAGTCTTCAGTACACTATAAAGAAACGCCAATAACAGGTCCTGGTCTCTATGAAAGATGTAATAAAATAATTAGTTTATCCTGGTTGCTACATTGTTCAGAAAGAAAGATGACCTGCTGATAAATTTATAAGCCAGGATGGAAACATGTAATTGGAACTAAGCAAATATTGACCCAACTTGCAAGATAATTTGGGGGAGTAGTGGAGAAAACAAAATGTCAGCTGCATCACTCAACAGAGAAACAGAGAGGAGTCTGTCCTGGGCTTCAGGAATGACCAAGGTTATTTGATGCTGGAAAAACTGGGGATAGAAGGGACCTACCTCAACATTGTAAAGGATACATATGACAAACTCAAGGCCAATATTATGCTGAACAGAGAAAAACTGAAAATATTTTCTCTAAATTAGGAACAAGACAAGGATTTCCACTCTTACCACTCCTGTTCAACATAGTCCTTGAAACCGTAGCTACAGCAATAAGACAAGAGAAGGAAATTAAAGGGATACAAATAGAAACAAATAAAATACAAATAAAAATTATCTGTTTACTGATGACATGATCCTGTATCTAGAAGACCCAAAAAATTCCAACAGAAGACTTCTAGAGCTGATAAAGGAATTCAACAAAGTAGCAAGATACAAGTTTAACATCAATAGCTCCTATACTCTAACAGTAATTATGCTGAGAAAGAAATCAGGAAAACCATCCCCCATTCACAAGAATTTCAAAATACATACATACAGATATATACTTGGGGATCAGTCGATCCAAGGAGGTGAAAGATCTCTACAGTGAAAACTACAGAACACTGAAGAATTTGAAGAAGACCTTAGAAGATGGAAAGACCTGCCATGCTCTTGTAGAGTCAGAATTAATATTGTCAAAATGGCCATACTACCAAGTGTTATAAAGACTATTCGAAGTGATTAGTATCGGTATTTTTGCGTAAAAATAACAATAAAATCTGAATTCACTTTGGGCAATGTTAAAATCTACCTTCACTCACTGAGAAGAGCTGCCTGGAAGTGCACTGGGCAGCAGTCTGAGTGTCAGCAGGCTGCTGTGAGGCCAGGCTGGCACAGGGCAGGCAAGCCCGGAATTCAGACCTTTCATGAAGACAACTCCTTCTGGGCTGAGGAAGAAGTCAGGGCAGCCTGCCAGGCACAGTGGACAAGAGGGGGCCAGGAAGGGACACACCAGAGAAGTGCCAGTAGCTCAGGGTTGGAACGTGGAAGGAAGGGGGCAGATTTCTACAGATGAGGCTAACACATGGTTTGGATATGGTTTGCCTTTGAAGCTGCATATCCTGGAGGCTTGGTCCCCAATGTAACAATACCCAAAGGGGTGGGACTTTTAAGTAGGGGGGGGCTAGGGGGGGCCTAGTGGTCATCATGGTCCATGTGAAGGGATCAGTGCTGGTCTTGATTAGGTGGAGTTTCACAGGGGTAGGTGAGTTCCTTAGAGAGCTGGGCTGTCAAAGGAGAGAACCTGGCTCTCCTGCTTCCTGTTTCACCATGTGATCTCTCTCTCTCTCTCTCTCTCTCTCTCTCTCTCTCTCTCTCTCTCTCTCTCTCTCTCCTGCATTCCCTCCATGTGATGTGATCCACCACGATCCACCACCAACAGAACTGTAAGCTAGATCTCTTTTCTTTACAAAGTCCTCAGTCTCAAGTATTTCGTGACAGCAACATTATCGAATGAACGAATGCAAAGCTGGAGTATCATCAGAGGGCAGATGGAAAGGAACTTGGTATCCCTTAAGGAGCTGTGAGTTCTACTGTAATGGGATCTCCAAAAGCATTTTAGGGAAGAGAGTGACTTGAATGTTTGGGAAAAAAAAAAAAAAAGAACAAGATGATGATTATGGTTCGTTCCAATCATTTTTTAAATGACCTACTTAATTGCCACCAAAAGACCTAATGAAGTAAAATATCAGTTTTCTTTACAGATGATCGTGTCAGACATAATGCTCTAGGAGGCATCAATCATTTAACTTTTGTTTTGTTTTGTTTTTCAGAGAGGGCTGTCACCAGGTCTCCCAGGCTGGCCTGGGGCTCACAAGCTCCTGCCTCAGCCTCCTGAGTGGCTGCGGGGTGGGAGAGCGGCTCGAGGAGCCAGATCCGCACGTAGAGGACCCAGTTTTAAGACACCCGAGGACTGCAGAGCGCCCCTGGCCGTGCACGGCTCCGGCACGCGGCGGAGGGGACCGCGGCGGCCTCGGGAGGGAGCGCGCAGCACCGGAGGCAGCCAGGCGGCGGCGTTTCCAAGAAGGGCACCGAGACCGCGCCCCCTGGAAGGACCTGGCGGGAAGCGGAGGCGTGGCCACGACTGGTAACCCGGCCTCTGGTCCCCGGAAGGGGACACTGGAGCCCGGGTCAGAGGCGCGGGACCCTCAGCCCGCTCCGCACGGACCGAGCTGCCCCGGCCCAGGGCAGGGCACGCCCGCCGCCAGGGGGCGCTGGAGCCGAGGGGCAGCAGCCGCGCAGGGACACCGCGTCGGGGCCCCAGGCTGGCTTCCCAGCAGGGGCTGGAAGTTTTGTCAAATGACCCATTTTGGTTAAAAATCCAAATTTCAGACCCCCTAATCATTCCTCGTTTCAAGTAGAAACATTCCAGTCGGGTTAGCGTTTATGGAAAACGGACTCACGATGAAGCCTCCTAACTGCGACCCAAGGGGCCCTGAAATGGCCTGAGCAGTGGTGACCCGAGGGCGAGGAACCCTCCCCGCCAGGGCGGGCGTCGGACCTGGATGGGAATAGCACGGGTAGGAGGGTGGGGAAAGAAAAGGCATCGCCTAGTGAGGACAATACCCGAGAGCCACAGGAAAGTCCCATTCTATGTCATATTGCCACAACTGATTCTGTCATTTGGAGCAAATTAAGGAGACCCTGAAGGCTCAGAGGTTGGAGGAAGTAGGTGCCCGAGGCAAGCTTGGGGAGCACACAGACTCCCAGCTGCTCGGCGTCTCTGGTCCTGCTGCCCCAGGGGAGCAGCTCCCCCCACCCCCCACCCTCGCACACCCTTCCACCTTGCAGCTGGGTTTCACAGGCCTGGAGCAAGGGACTGGCTGACCACGGACTACACCTCTGGAACCGTGAGCCAAGGTGGACTTTCCCTCCTCTGTTGTTCTTCTTGGGTCTTTTATACAAAAAGTTGACTGACACAGCTAATATAAATCAAGCCAGGAGAAACTGTGTTAAGCAACATCAATTGTTTCATTTAATCTTTATGATTTTTCCATTAGGTAAACATTAGTATTATCTTCATTTCAAATGAAACAAAACTCCAATTCCACTTCTGTTTATTTTCAACAAGCACAAAGTTAAATTTTATGTTCTGCTTTCTTCCCTCTTTTACTTGGATTTTTTTTTTAAGTCACTTAGCTTTCTCTACTGCCTGAGGAATTTAATTGGATTCCATTGCTGTATTCATTGAAGGGCAAAGACAAGGTTGGAAGTAGAAATCGAGATTTATTGAGCATCAGCTTGGCACCGGGCATCACCTGGCTGCTCTCCATACAGTTTCCCATTTGATGTACTCAACAATTCAAGGAAATTATGGAACCTACGACATTGTGCAAATAAGAAAGCTGATTTTGTGAGTTTGTCTTTTGTTTCAGATCCATCAATTACCAAACAGCAAAACTGAAATTTGAGGGAATAACTGAGTTTGAATCCCACTAGCGGAACAATTGGTTTATACAAATTCTCCCAAATCATTCTTATCACATACACATGGTGTTAGAAATATTCAGAAGAACCTTTAGAGTGAATGAATATGTATATGTAGGTTTAGTTATTAGATTGGCTTACACAGAGGCTGGAGAGCCCCACAGTGGCCCTCTGCAGGAGGGACATTAGGGAAGCCAGGGGCTGCTCAGTGCAGGCTGGAGCCTCAGGACCAGGGGGACCCATGGCGCGCCCAGCCTGAGGCCGAGGCCTGCAAGCCCTGGGAGTGTCTGGTGCAAGTGTGCACTCAGAGGCAGAGGCTGGGAGCATGAGGGGCTGGGGTGGTGCTGCTGGCATTCAGGGCAGGTCCCCCCATGAGATCACTGACCCTTGTGCCAGTCGACTCTGGACAGACACACCCAGACGCGTGCTTCACCAATGTTCCAGGCGTCTCTCGATACAATCAAGTTGACAGCCAAGATCAACTGTGTTTCTACGGAGCATTAAGTGAAGCCACACCCTTCAGCACCCTACCTCCATGCCCATCCATTAGCTCTGTCCTGGTAGCCTTCTGTGCACTCTGAGGTCACCTCCTTCTCTGTAGTTGCCATGGGTATTGATTGACGTCCTCTCTTGCTTCAGAAATGGCCATCCCTGCACAGGACTCTTTGTGGTCACGGGCAGCACCACCATTGAGTCTAACACTGTCTCCAAGAACCCCTTCCTGGTAAATGAGAGAAACTTAGGGAGCTCAAAATGGAAGTGAAGTAGAAGTTCAGATCCTATGGGGTCAGACAGGAGGACTTTACACTCCTGCAGGGCTGGAAGCCCCTTGTCTTGAGCTAGTGTCTCCACCCTACTCCACCCCGAGGAATTCCCTGTTGATTGCTGGAGCCCTGGCAGTGGGTCCTGCTCTCTGCGGCAGGCTCTGAGGTCTGAAACAGGGTTTCTCTGTCTCACCAAGGCTGATATTTTAGGCCAGATCATCCTTTGTTGGTGGAGGAGGGGTGGTCTTATGCACTGTGGGATGTTTGTTAACACCCATGGCTGGTAACCATACTTTTAATCTGTGTAATTGATACTTTCACATCTACAAAATGCCTACTAGCTGTTCCCAAGTTAACCTTGGCCCACCCAAAATGAAAATCACAAATA
Organism: Marmota marmota marmota; assembly: GCF_001458135.2. Lineage (NCBI taxonomy): Eukaryota > Metazoa > Chordata > Mammalia > Rodentia > Sciuridae > Marmota > Marmota marmota. The sequence continues at coordinate 3,099,848 of NW_026000037.1, forward strand.
GGAACAACATCTGGAGATGTTAGATAGTCCTACACCATGTGCTCCAGGGGTCCCAGTGAGCCTGAATTGAGCAGGGGCACCACTCCTACACTCAGCTGGCCCACCGTCAGCCTGCCTGCCTGCCTGGCTACCCCTTTCCCTGGAAACCACAGGAAGGTGCTTGAGCCCATCTCCCTACCCTCTGCCTCCTGGCTGGCCCAAGGCTCCCAGGAGTGGCTCTGGACGGCATTCTGTGTTCTCCTGGAGAACCATCAGTATCCTGTGGCTGCAAAACGATGGCCAGTTTCTCTTTCTCCATCTGCCTCTTGTGTCACCAAACATGAACCAAAAAATGTAGCTACAACACGTGAGCTCTAAGCATGGGAAGTGAGCAGCAAGCTTCCCCACCACGGTGATGACAGTCAACCAGGTCTCCAGACCACTGGACATTCCATTGGTCAGCCTCTGACCTTCAGCAGTGCTTTCCTGACTCCCCACGCCCCAGCTCCCCCAACAGCAGCCCAAGCACTGAGATGAGACCATTTCCTAGAAGAGCTTCTGTTTTCCTAGACAACCCTGACTGAAAGATGATACATAACTGAGATTCTCTAGCTCTTTTTTAAATTTTTTTTTTTGCATATAAGTAATCCAAACTGTATTTAATTTGGTCACATAGAATATTTTCCCAAAGAAATTAAACATTCACATGATTTATGAGATGATATAACCTCTTTTACACATATCATTTTACAATGTGAGAGCTTTCTTATTGCTAAAGGACTATTGGTTTAGTATTTAGAGAAATCTTCATTGTCCAAAATATATTGCATTTTTAAGAGAAAAAAAAATGACCTATTTGGCAAGGTTATTTCTTACGGGCTAGCTGCTGGCTTATATTTTTAGAAAATGTTTATGCCACAGTTAGATTATAATTTACCAAAATGTTTAGTAGGAAGAGGACAACTAAAAATAAAAGCATGTGATGTGGTTGTGACATAGATGATTTTGTACCATGGATGCATGCGCAGGACCCTGAAGAAGAAGCAGCATTTTCCCTTAATTGTCAACGCCCCCCGCCCCCCGCTGGGCTGGAGCCAGAGGCTGCAGGAAGAACTGAGCTTTGATGCTTTCAGACGGATCAGACTGACATGGATCTTACTGACAAAACAAACCAACCACCCCCCACCCTGTTTAGTTTGTTTATTATAATGCACTTCAATGCAGTTTGATTACTTTCCCCACAGGTACAGTTGTAAAAGTTGACCTATTGATACAAAGAATCAGGATCTTTGAAATTCTCCAGGAGGGGTACTCAGAGGGGTCAGGTAACCAGAGAGACAATGTGAATCTTGACTGGATGTTTCAAAGCTAAGAATGTCAGAGCCTTTCTCTGCCATCTGCACTCTAATCCTGTCTTTGAAAAACAAAGTGTTGAGGGCACTTCACAGTGTGGTGAAGAAAATATAAATAAAACAACAGAAAATCCCTTTTGGGAATTCAGCCCCCACTGAAGCCATGCCAGACTGTGAATTACAGTTTGCTGAAGTTTTGGAAATGAGGATGAAATTGCAGAATATTATAGCCCATGTGAAGTGAAGAAATCGTTTTTCCTTGTATAGCCCATGAAAGAGAACAATCCTCTGACTTAAATGGATTCACTTTCTGAAATACTGTAATTCTCAGTCTCTGGGGGGCTTTCCTCAGGATTCATCGGTCTGCTCTACTGGTTTGTGAAACTCAAGACCTGGGGCAGCGGTGCCCACATGGTGCCAGCTGACCTCTGAGCACATGCATTTTAGTCTTAAGAAAGGAAAACAATTGCAGCACATTGAAACTAATGTATTTACTTTGTTCCTGGAACGTGTTATTTTATGAGTTGCTAAATGCTAATCGTAAGTCTTATAGACTCTGTTCTTGTATGAATGAAATAAAAACATCATGAAATGAAATAACAACATACTAACAACAACATAGAAAACGTCTTGACCTTTAATAAATGAAATTGCAAAGATATCAGTTGCCTTTGGTCTGAAGATTATCCCTTTGCCTTTGTCCCTCCTACAAATAGGCTTTAAATACATCCCCTGTATATCAATCACTTCCTCCTTCCCTGCCAAGCATGCCTCCCTGTTCTTGTGTCTTACTTTATTCAAGAAATGTTTGCTGGGTTTCTGCTGTATAACTGGCTCTTTTCTTGGATTTAGTTTAAAAGGGAGTTGGGATAGGGAGGAAAGAAAGGCATAATTCTTACCAAAAATGAATTAATGGTTTTGTGGAGTATTAAGAGTTGGTAGATTCATATTTTGATACATCAGTCATTAATTTCCCCACCCCTACATAAGACTGGGACCTTCCCCACAATCCGGACATCACCCATTACATCAAAGTAGTCATGTCATAGCAGAATCAGAGAAAATTATTTTAATGTCAAATACCTAGCCCTTGAGAAGAGTTGGGACATGAATAACCCACTGGGAGTGAGAGAAGAACTTTCCATTCTGCCAGGTGAGATAGTTTCCTGGAGGAAGTTGGGGGGAGGAAAGACTCATTCACACCTGCTCCAGAGCTCAGCCCCACACCTCCTGCAGTGAGGTTCACTTAGCTTGCTCAGGAAGAAGGGGACAAACCAGCCCCACTGTCCTGATTAGCTAGACCCCAGGGAGGAGCAAGAGCCAGGTTACCTTTGCTCCCGGTGATGGAGAGTGCAAGGGGAAGACCAGGCACAAGGTGACAACCAGAACACCCCGCATCCTCCCTTAATTCCATGGGCTGCAGGAGGAGCCGGTAGAAAGTATTGTTTGAAAAGGTTTAAATAATAAGCCTAATATAGAGGTAAACAGAAACACAGATTCATTCATTAACCCAAAAGAAAGCAGCCAAGAAGAGAAAGAAGCAAAGAACAAAGAGAAAACATCTAACAAGTTGGTGGATTTAAATTCATACACATCCGTGGTCCCACTAAGTGTTAATGCTCTAAATAAATCAATTAAAACAGACAAATTGCTAGGTTATATAAAAAAACAAGACCCAAATATGGGATTTCTAACAGTAAACTTATTTAAATATAGAGAAGATAAAATAACTTAAAAACAGACACTGAAAGAAGACAGGAGACAAAATATTAATATAGAAACAATCTGTCAACATGGTAAATCATCAATTAATCAAGAAAATATGAACATCCCAAATGTGTGAAGCTCTAGCTTCAAAAACACAATAGCTGGAAGAAAAAAAAAAGGAGAAATAGACAACTCTACAATTCCAGTTAGAGAGTCCTATATGTTCTCTCAGAACCAGTAGAAGAGCTAAGCAGAAACCCTGGAAGAATTTAGAAACCTGAATACCATCATCATCAGTATTCAACTAAGTGACAGTTAGAGACTGCCCCACTCAGTGTGATCAGGATGATCCTTTGTTTAAATTACACATGTGTTTAACATTCACAAAGACAGACCATACTCTGGACTAAAAGACAATCCTAAACAAATTTTAAAAGAATTAAGAGCATATAAAATATGTTTTGGAGCACACTATATTTAAAAAGAAAATATTACTAAGAAATCCCCAAATATTTGGAAATTAATAGAATATCCCTGTGTAACTGATGGGTCAAAGAGTTACATTAAAAAAATTAGAAAATACCTTTAATTGAATAAAAGTAAAAATAAAAGTACCCAAGCTTGTGGGATACAGTTAGAGTAGAGGGAAATTTGTATCATGGGTTGCTTATATTTAAAAAAGAAGAATCAATGATGAAAGTTTCCATCTTAAATTATAGAAGAAAGAACTAATTAAACCCAAAGAGAGCAGGAGAGATTAAGACACAAAGAAAATTGAGAAAAGAATAAGAATAGAGAAAATCATTTCAACCAGTAGCTGATTTTTTTTCAAAAAGAGTCAGCGATTTTGATGAACCTCTAGCATGACAAAGGAGCAGAGGAGACACAATGGTAATACCAGGAAAAGAAGCGATGGCATCACTAATCTTCCAGGAGCATTAAAAAATCAACACCACTGTGTACAAGGTCGCCAGGCCATACACGGTGCCCCAGCTAAGTGGGTTAAACAGCAGAAATGCATTGCCTCGAAGTTCGGAGGTTAGAAGCCCAGGACTCCATGTCAGAGGCATCCTCCTTCCGACAGGGTGGGGAAGGATCTATTCCAGGCCTCTCTCCTGCTGTCTGCTAGTTCCTGGGCTAATGGCAGCAAAATTCCAATCTTCCATTAAGTCTCCCTGTGTAGATGTCTGTGTTTGAATTTCCCCTTTTTAGAAGCCTGGATTAGGGGCCCACCCTACCCCAGTATGAACTCATCTTTAACTCATTACATCTGCAGACTGAGTTATTGGAGTTAGGACTTTGATATATAAATTGGGGTGGGGAGAACAATTGCAACCCATCACATAGTTCAGGCCCTTCAACAGCTCAAATGAGATGGGAAAACTCCCCAGAAAGAAGTAGGTAACCTAAATAGTCCAATATACATTAATAAATTGCACTTGTTTACTTTATAGTTACAAGTCTTTTTTGAGGGGATACCAGATATTGAACTCAGGGTCACTTGACTACTGAGCCACATCCCTAGACCTGCTTTGTATTTTATTTTAGAGACAGGGTCTCACTGAGTTGCTTAGCACCCAGCTTTTGCTGAAGCTGTCTTTCCACTTGCCATCCTTCAGTCTCAGCCTCCTGAGCCACTGGGATTACAGGCATGTGCCACTGTGCCCGACTAGTTATAAGTCTCCAAACAAAGAAAACTCCATACCCAGGCAGCTATGCTGGTAAAGTCTACCAAGATTCAAGGAAGAAATCATAACAGCTTGACATATTCCAGAATTTTTAAAGCTCGAAGAAACACCTCACAACTCATTTTATGAGTGAGCGTTACTCTGATGCTCAAACTAGGAAAACACATTATACAAAGCCCACAAGCCAGGAATGGTGGCAGAGGCCTGTGGTCTCAGTGACTGGGGAGACCGGGGCAGGAGGATCCCAAGTTCAAGGCCAGCTTCTGCAATGTAGTGAGACCCTGTCTTAAAATGAAAAACAATGAAGGACAGAGAACGTAAAAGCTCAGTGGTAAAACACCCTTGGGTTCAATCTCCAGTATTAGAAAGAGAGAGGGTGGCGGGAGAGAAACTGCAGAACAATATTCTTCATGAGCACTAACGCGCGTTTTTTTCCAAGAATGCTAGCAAACAAACAAATGCAATAATATATATTCTGAAAAAGGATAACTCATCATGTCCACAAGGGAATTGTTTTAGGAACTCAGAGCTTAAAACTTTAACACTCTAAAACAAATTGATATAATTCACCATACACTAATTTAGAAGAAGCATGGAATTCTCAATTCATAAGTAGGCTGCAAAATTCAACACCCATTCATGATAAACAGTCTGAGGAAATAAGTGTGTATGTGTATACAGAAATATGTATGAAGTTATATTATACAGATTTCTCAAAATCAAATAAGAAAACAGCTCAATAAATAGACTAAAAATTTGAGTAGATACTTCCTCAAAGAAGACATATGTTAAAGAAAACCATTAATTATTAGGAGGCAATGCTAATATTAAAACACAAAGAGTCAATACAATACACCTATAAGAATGGCTACAGTTTTTTTAAATATTTATTTTTTAGTTATAGGTGGACACAATGTCTTAATTTTGCTTTAAAAATGGTGTCCATACCAAGTGCCCACCAGGATACAAAGTAATCAGAACTGTCATACTCTGCTGATGATACTACAAAATGTACAGCTACTTTGGAAAAGAGTCTAGCAATTTCTTACAAAGTTAAACACGCTATTTCTATAACCCAGTGACTCTCATTCTTATGTGTTTACCAAGTAAATTAAAATTCTATGTCTTCACCAAAGCCTCTGCATGGATGTTTCTAGCAGTTTCATTCCAGTCACCCCCACACTTAAAAGCCCAAATGACTCCCAGCTGGAAAATCAACTGCGGTACATTTGTGCAGCCCAGGAGTGATTGGCAATGGGAAACCAGCAGCATACTCAGTGATGCGGGGAGCAGCCACGATTTTGCTAAGTGAAAAGAAGTCCAGATGCAAAGAGCAGCATGCTGGGCCCCGCTCCCTGGGACGCTCTGGAAAGGTAGAACGGCTAAGGCAGAAATGATACAGCTGTTGCCCACGGCTGGGGGAGCAGGGGCACGATTCTGACACAGATGCACAGATGGAAATAGGGGATCCTGGGGGGGAGGTAAGGAAGCCATCCCTATTCTGAATCATCTTGATCGTTCGTGGTGGTGGGTAACCAGAATCAAACCTCGCCACATGAACACGAGAAAGGAACTTTAGGGCTGGGGGTGTAGCTCAGTGGGGAGCCCTTGCCTAGCACACACAAATCCCTGGTTTTGATTCCCAGCATGAGAGAGAGAGAGAGAGAGGGAGAGAGAGAGAGAGAGAGAGAGAGAGAGAAAGGAAGGAAGGAAGACAAGAAAGACTTCATAATTATAGATTATGTCTTGGTAATTTAAATTTGAAACAAGCTACTGAAACATATAGCATAGATATCCAAACTGATCTTGTTTCCCTAGAACCATCCAGGGCACTTGGCTGTTCTACTACTAAGCATTAGGCCCTAGAATGTGACGATGCTGTTCATGTGTTCAGGTGAAAACGTCAAGTGATTCAGTTAAGAGTTTTAAAGCTCAGCTAACACTCCTGATTGACCGAATCTATACAATATCAGAAAAAAATATTATTTGGCTGGGGATGCAGCTTGCCTAGTATGCAAGAGGCTCTGGGTTCAATCCCTAGTACTGTGAAAAAAAATACACAAAGAAGAAAAGAAAGAGAAAAATTATTACTGGTAAAATTAAAACACACAGACACACACACACACACACACACACACACACACACAGATGATACAGAAGTTGAACAGAAGGGTCCCAAATGGCCCCTTTGAGACTTGCATAGAGCATATATTTTAAGAAAATTATAATCTGAATCACAGGATTGGTGTAATTAACAGTAAGGGCATTAAAATGACGACAGCTCAAGTTGGGGTTGAGAAAAGTGAAAGACTCATGCCTTTGTGTAAGTTATCAAGGTCCCTGGGGTCCAAGAGGGTCTCTCATAGCTGGAAAGGAGTGACTCACACTCAAAGAGGAGACGCCCTTCTCCGGGGGATGGCGGCAAGAGGCATCTGGGACAGCTGAGGCCACCAGTGTGAGGCCCGGGGGTTTTGTGTAGCCAGCTGGGTGTCCTGGGCGGCTCTGGCTGGGTACACAGGGTGGTGTCTGGAGCCCAGAGCTTTATAGTGCCCACTCAGGATCAGGGTGGACAGCCAGCCTTGTTTGCTGGGAGTCAAGTTAGTCAGTGGGTGTCACTTCAGGTCACTTCAAGTCACTGTGTCCTTCTCTGAAACCTCAGATGATGGGGTGGGAGGAAGGATTCTGCTTGGAAGACATTAAATAAAATATTTGCTGCCAAAATAAATGGATGTAGAAGGGAGATCAGCGCCGCAGAGAGAGGTGGGTGGGGAGGGAAGGGGGACGGGAAAGGGGACCCACTGCAGCAGGAAGCTGACCCAGTGAAGCCCTGGACATCCGTGACATGCCCAGCGGGTCCCACCGTCATGCATATCTATAAAGCACCTATTAAACAATGTTAAATAAATAGAAGCAAGACCCTCGAGTAGCAGAGGGAATACGGGGGAGGAGGGGAGAGAGGACGCAGTGGGGAGGACATGGAGCCAAATTCTACTCCATGCATTAAGGTCCTGTCCAAGTGGAGCCCTGTTAGGCACCATGTTATTAACTATCACCCACTGCAGGAAACATAAAAAAGAATAAAGGGATGAACGAACCCATCAACCAGTGACTAACCAAATGAACAGGGATTCACTTAGGCTACTTGATGCTGAGACGGTAGAAGGTGGGACATGACGGCAGCAAGGACTCACCTGTGGGGAGCAGCCTTCCGGAACGCAGGCCCGCTCTCCACGAGGCCCTCGCGGTCACCGGGCACTTGCTGTTGATAGGATTCATTAGCTTCTCCAAAATTCCAGACAGTGCTGTCCCTTAGGAGTTCTCTGCTGATGCTCTCTCCTGTGGACATATTCAGGAAGAAGCTCAAGCCTTCATGAACCTGTAGGCTGGTCTTGGGTCTTATTCTTACCATCCAAGAAAAACAATAACACACACTTTTTAAAAAAATATATTAATCGGAGATTATATCTGCTGTCTATACAGGTAGTATTTTCATTCCTGCAGCTTCAGAATGACATAGAAAATATCATCTGTTTACTAATTTGCCAGGTTTGGCTTCCCATCTCATTCACCAGGAAAACAATCATGAATTACAACAGAATAGATGTTGGAAGTATTGACCGACATCAGTCACAGTCATGCCCAGAGCTCTCTGGTATTGAAACACCACTCACAAGCTGAAGTAAAGCCAGGCCTGCCGAAGGCAAGCAGTAGAAATACAGGCCCAGCTACCCAGAGTCACTCTGGCATAATCTAAAATTACATTAAATTAGAACTTCCTGAAATACTGTTTGTGCTATTCACTATAGAAAAATAAGAGATGAGGAGCTTCGTCAGGGATGGTGGGCAGGAAGAGTTTGGTCCCGTTTTCGTTGTATGATTTTCCAGCTGTACAAATTTCACTAGCAGGGCCACCAGAATCCTGTGGTCCAGTTGAGGACTTTGGGGTGCTGCATTTCCTGCAGACTGGATTCATCACTGGTGAGTCAGTGGGGCCTCTTTCCCCACTGCTTCCCCCCAAGGAAGAGCAGATGATCCTCCTCACAGAGCTACCAAGGAGGCTTCATGAGAAACGGACACTGAACCTACTGACATCTGCACAGAAAGGGGAAATCTTAGGCATGCCATTCAGGGGACTTTGACCTCCAAATGTCCTCAGGTGTGATTGGAAGTCAATCAACAGAATCTGTTGGTGTTTTAGACTGAGTTATAGGTAGGTTTTGGCATTCCTAATGTCAAGCTTTTTGCATGACTTCTGATGTTCAGTTTCTCAGAACAACCTAAAGAAGTCAACTACCAGGTTTAAAAAAAAAAAAAAAAAGTGGGACTTGGAGACAAGAGGGGGCGGCTGCGGGGCAGGACTGGCAGGTGTGGAGGCCCCTCCGGGCTGCTCTTCCTCCAGAGTCCATGACGGCAGCACAACCATGAGCAAGTTGTTCATGTGCTGAGAGAAGCGCATCTTAAAAATCCTTGACCAGCATCCTCAAAATCGTTGAGGTTATATTAAAAAGGAAAGTTTAAGAGACCGTGGCCAAGACCTATCTGAAGGAGACACCATAACCAAACCTGACCAGGCAGGGAGAGGGACACTGTGTGAAACCTAAGGAAGTCGGGGCGACCATGCACTGTCCTTAATGATGTATCCATATTTTAAAATTAGGCGTAGCAAGCGTACCATATTAATATAAAGGGTTAATAATAAGTAAAACTGTGTACGTGGAATTCTTCATACTGTTTTCTCAATTTTTCTTGAAATTTGAGACTGTTCTAAAAATTAATCTAATACTTTTTTTTTTTAATTGGGGCATCTGTTGAGTAGGGAAGCAACAACAAAAGCTTCTGGGGAGGTCAGGGTACACTATGATGAATTAAAATGCAAATTAGGAAATCACTTGAGAGTCACATTGTCCCCTAGTTACAGAACAGTTTTTTAAAAAATTTAGATAAATTTGTTTGTTACAACTTCATAATGAGGGGACACTAGAGTTCATTTTAAATGGAGTAGAATGAAAATCTCTACCATAGTACATTTTCTGGTATTTCTTTTTCTTGTTCCTTTCCGTTATTAACTATTTCTTCCCCAAGTTGTCTTATGTTAGAAGAGTCGGGCTCCACCACCCTGCATTTCTAGGTTGCTATTTTGTGCCTTCTGTAGTTGTAAATGGACGCCATAGTAGTTCATTTAAAAAGCAAATTAATTTTGAAAACAATAGAAATAAAATGAACTGAAAGGAAGGTGTATCATTCAGAAGTTATTTTCAATTCCTTTTTGTTATTCAGAATGTTGTCTGTTATGAGCCTTGAGAGGAAGGGTGACTTGCTTCTCTAAGGTGGCTTTAGCTTCTGTGGTTTTCTTCACTTGGGTTTAATTACATTAAAATTGTTTTTTCTGGTCCTGGGGATTGGGCTCAGCAATGTTGTACCACTGAGCTACGCAAACCCCCACCCCCCCAGCTCTTTTTATTTTTTGCTTTGAAATAGGAACTGGCTAAGTTTCTTTGTCTCTCTAAATTATGGAGGCTGACCTTGAACTGCAATTCTGAGGTCTAAGCCTCCTGAGTTGCTGGGATCACAGGCATGAGCCACCAGGCCAGGCTCATTACACTCATTTTATAAAGAACTAAAATTGAAAAAAATTCTAAAGCATTGGTGGTTTTATTTGATACAGATTTAGAAAGTGTATGGTTACTTTGAACTACGATATCTCTGTTAAATAATACTGCTAATTTCTAATGTACTGCTGTTTTAAATTATGGAAAAATAGTTATAGGCCACTTAGAAGTACAATAAAAAAGTAAATAAAAAATGATAAAATATTAAACCAAGCCAAAACTACAACCTCACATCTGTGCCCTTTTATAACTGAATATCTAATATTTTCAGATTTGGAAGATGTAGGCTGTACACACGTCAGCGTGATTGTGGGGCTCCCATCTTGACGACATAGACACTTGTCTCCAACGCGATCACTGGACCTCCATCTTTGGTCCTGACCATTCCACTGAAATGACCCTGGGCAAGCTCACAAATGACATCTTAAAGCCAAAGTAGTTTTCATAATTTTTCTTTAAGTAACATTTGGCAATTCTTTTCTTGAAACCAACCCCTCTATGATTCAGTTTCAATGGCCACTTCATTCAAGGAGGAGGAAAAGAAAAATTAGAGCAGATGAACACATCAGGAACATGATTTAAATTAAATTTAAAGTTTAAGCTTTAAATTTCGGGGCATTGTGGGCCTTGTTTAAAAACTAAGATGTGATTAAAATCAAAGGATACGGGAGATGTTTCTAAGAAGAGCTGTGGACTGAGTATTTCAGCAGAAGGGAAAGATGAGACAGATCCTAGGGAACCTGCCTGTGTGTTAGACATGACAGCACAGGGCAGCTGAGCGCAGCAAGCCACACAGGGAAGGAACGTGGTCCTGGGCTGGGCCAGACCACGCAGAGCTCGGTGGGCTATGGCGGGCGGCGGGACTCTTCCTCTGAGTTTTAAGTGGAGCAACCTGACCTCCCGTGGGTGCCACAAGTCCCACTCTGGCCACGGCGAGAATATTGCATTTCATGAGAGAGATGGTGGCTCGGGCCAGGGTAGTAGCAAAGGAGGTGATGAGAAGTGACCCTATTCTGGCACATTTAGAAGGCAGAGCCAAGAGTTTCCAGTATGATTGGTCTAAGAGAAACCAGGAGGTCAAGAATGAACCAAAGTCTGGCGCACACCCATAATCCCAGTGGCTGGGGAGGCTGAGGCAGGAGGATCGTGAGTTCACAGCCAGCCTCAGCAAGATAGGGAGGCCCTGAACAACTCAGCGAGACCCTTGTCTCTAAATAAAATATAAGAAGCGGCTGGGGATGTGTCCCAGTGGTTAAGTGACCCTGGGTTCAATCCCCGGTACCCCCCAGCCCCTGAGAAGGAGAAGGAGAAGGAGAAGAAGAAGAGCCAAGAGGTCTGGACAGAGCAGTAGGAAAGTAGGAAGAACAAGAACGGAGAGGTGGTCAGGAGCGATGGCCAAGCCCCAGACAGGGCGGACTGTCGGAGAAGATAGTTCCCTCGGGTCGTGCAGTGTGCCAAGTGAGCAGCTCCAGGGTGAGTTGGGAGCAGGAAGCAGGAGTCTGGTCAGAGACTGTAGTCATCATGGGTGGGTGGTATCAAAAGGCGTCGCCCCAGGAGTGACATGGGTAGGGAGACCCGGCACCGGGCACTGTCACCCATCAGGTGGAAGGGAAGGGCCTGCGGAGGAGACGGGAGAAGAGTCCGCGAGGCCAAGGGGCCTGGAGAGCGGAGCCGTCCTGCCTCAGCCGCCGCCTGCCGAGCCCGGCCTTGAGCCCCTCGAGGGCGGGTGCAGCAGGTGGCGCGGTCGGCCCCGCCCGGGGTCACCCAGGCACGCGCGCTACTGCTTTGGTTTTCATTCAAACAGCTCTGACAGCCCGTTTCATTCATTCATTCTACAGTTTAAAAAATTTTAAATGTTGATCTTGATTTTCATCAGTAGCGTTTGTTTTGTTACTTTTTATACCATTTATCACATTCTTTAGGGCAACGAGGCGCTGGAAACTGGAGGTTGACGAAATCCTGGGAACAGAGAGGTACTACATCCTAATTTTCTAGAGCCCGAGACTTGTTCACAGCTTCAACTCCTCAAAATCAGTGTCATGTGGATGCTTTATGGGCTTTTCAAGTTTCCAACGAAAAGTGTTTCTGATTGATGGGGAATTTCCGACTACATTAATGGCATTAATTATTGAAGATTATCTCTGAGATTACAATAAAAACATTGCATTGTATGTATGGATCTTTAGTCACCGTGCTCGATGCTTGACTGATGCACCATCTCATTTAATTCTAAACACGACCTTATGAAGTAGACTCTTGGTTCCTCCAATCTTATGCATAAGACACTGAGCTCAAGAAGTTATTTCCTAAGATTGTGTAATTACCAACCGTGAAAGCTCAAACTGAGCAGGGCTTCCTGACCAGGGGGAGCACTCGCTACCCTGTGATCTAAGCCACGTTATGACTAAAACCTTCCAGAAACACTTGTTCAACTTCCAACTGATCATGAGTATTAATGTCTTAACATTATATTACCAATTTCCTCCAAATTCCACGGGAAATTTTCCTATTCTCCTTCCAGATACTTTCTCTCCTTTACAAAAACACCACTTTTCAAATGTAGGATTTAACTTCTGTATTTGCAATGAGTTTATTTTATGTACATAACCAGAGACAACTTTTACATTCCAATTCTTCTTCATCGTCTCATTCCCTTATTACAGCCCACAGCTATTGGCTCCCTTTGTGCTTCAGTGATTTTAATTTAACTGTAATAATTTATATGAATCTGCAGCACCGTATAAATCCAGTCCTTGAGGCATACTGCATTTCCTGCTTAGTGCTGTGAATTTCATCACAAAGTTGTTTACAAGTTGGCTGTGATCAGAAAGAATGACTTTGACTCTTATTACTGTTACTACATGCTGAAATTTATTTGACTCCTATGTTGAAGCCAATCCTCTGTGACCATGGGATGCAAATCAGAGAGTTATAATGCTTTCTCAGGATATTTGGTCAATACAATTTCCAGCCATCAATCTAAATTAGGTTAAGGGATAACTCAAATTCTAATTTAAAAGCAGGAACTATCCTATGTTTATGGTTTTATTACCTTGCATCTTCATTGTAATTGCAGTTACCAGTTATAATACAGTAATTTAAAAGTAATGTGGCTTTTATGCCCTCTAGCTTAAATCTTTTACATAATTTAATGGAAAAATTACAACCCAAGACATGCACAGAGAAATGAGCATATTTATAGTGATTTTTTTTTCTCTTTATCTAGATTGTTAATTATGGTGCTATAAATTGTAGGAATAACCTCAGTTACTAAGAATATGCACGCAAGACTTATTGGTTATTCAAATATATCAAGCCCTTTCATCTGGAAAAACAAATGAAAACTTCAGGAAAAATGACTCAACAGTCATTCCTTCCAGATTTATTTAGAAATTGTCTAAGAATGGCCACTGAAAGCTGGGCTACTTTCTTCGCCGACATTTAATTAATGCTGCTGCTGCTGCTGCTTCTTCTTCTTCTTCTTCTTCTTTTTTTTTTTTTTTTGGTACCGAGGATTGAACTCAGAGGCCTTCGACCACTGAGCCACATCCCCTGCCCTATTTTGTATTTTATTTAGAGACAGAGTCTCACTGAGTTGCTTAGCACCTTGCTTTGCTGAGGCTGGCTTTGAACTTGTGATCCCCCTGCCTCAGCTTCCCAAGCCGCTGGAATTACAGGTGTGCACCACCATGCCCGGCTTAATTAATTCTTTTCAAGTGTTAGAAAGTTATTTTACTTGAAATATCATAAAATTGCTATCTTTATATCTTAAGGGAAGTATGTACAAATAGGCAAAATAAAACCTAGAATTCCTAATGATCTTCAGTCTTTGGATTCCAAAGTTCCTCAGAAAGAGGAGAAAGAGGCATCACTGACGCCACCAGAGGGCCAGTGAGAGGTCTCAGAAAAGCCACTTACTCAGAACGCAGAGTCGCGTAAGACATGACGATCACCAAACGGAGCTGAACCATGTAGGACTCGGAACCTTCTAGGCACTGGAAGGTTGTTGGAGACAGACAGCCACGAGCTGTTATGGACTTTTCGCAAGCCAGGACCACCCGTGCCCCTGCTGTCTGCTGTCCCCCCAGCCCCTCATGCTCCCAGCCTCTACCTCTGAGTGCACACTTGCACCAGACACTCCCAGGGCTCAGGCCTCGGCCTCAGGCTGGGCTGAGCCACGGTCCCCCTGGTCCTGAGGTTCCAGCCTGGACTGAGCAGCCCCTGGCTTCCCTAATGTCCCTCCTGCAGAGGGCCACTGTGGGGCTCTCCAGCCTCTGTGTAAGCCGATATAATAGCTCTCTTCTCATGGATATTTATTTACATATCCATATGTACCTACAATACCCTATTGGTCTTGTTCCCTCTGGATAACTCTAAGAGACTAATAAATTAACTTTAATTTGCTTAATAGGAATGTCTATATGACTGCCTAACTCTGAGAAATTAAAAGTATATTTTGTATTATAATTTGGTCAATTTTTTTCATATCAAATCCAGAATAAAAACATCAAAATCCAGCTGCTCCTCAAACTCTCTTCTGACAGCTGACAGCCCCCCCCCCACCACCACCACCACCAAAATCATTGCAGAAGCCTTTGAACAAACCTCACGCTTCAGGCTACTTTTCAGCAAAAATAGTGAGTGGTTCTTTCAAAATGTAAGCCCAGTCACAGTCCTTGTGGCTCAAAAGTGTCCCTGGCCCCCTCTCAGTACAAGTGAGTGGCAAAGCTTCACATGCACCTCTGAGACCTACAGGATCTGTGGCCCCACTAAGTGCCTTGTCTCCAGCTGTTCTCCTCACGCTCTGTGTCACAGCCGGGAAAGCCTTCCTGCTTTGCACCAGACACACCCATCAAAGTCCCACAGCAGGAGCTTGATGTCTCACAGTATCTGAAACAGTGCCTGTCAAGCGCTGGAGCTTAGAAAATCACAATGAATGAGAAGAACTCACATGCACCCCAGAGTGCCTTCCAAGTCCCTGAATGGACGCACTCGTCTTACCTGTCACATCTTCTTTTGAACAGAAATAAAACAGCCCAGGTTTTCTCCACCCTTTGTACTAGGGACATTAGCTCTGAGCTTTAACAGACAAGTGAGACTCAGGAGCACCCTGGAGGGGCTCATCAGAGGCCCAGGAGAGGGACCGCTCCTCCTCCCCAGTGGCTCCTCTGCATTTCCCCTCTGCGCCCCAAGCCTCAGCTCTGGGCTGTCTGGCTTTTAAGCTTTTACTTAGAAACCTTCTTATTTTCACTCTGTAAGCGACATACAAGGCTAAACAAGTTTAATTTTTGAAATACAATTTGTTCCTTTTTCAGGATGGGTGCGGCAGGGAATGAGCTTCTCTGTCTTCACAGTGTCTGTGATTCATGCGTGTGAAGAGGACATTATTACCAAAAAACATAGGTGCGAACAGCCAGAGAAATCACTCTCTCTGATTATTTGACTTGCAATTACCTTCTTGAGCAGAGTTGCTGTGAGCTAAGGACTTCCTGCATATGGGATTGCAGACAAAGAACACATCTAGGTCACATTTCTACTGGGGACCTGTAATGGTGAGGATTGTGTGTTCCACTTACATACAAAAATATGGGTAAAAAAAATCTTTAAATATTTGTATTAAATTTAAAATAAAAGTGAAATAATGAAACCGCTTTCTGGACCTTGTTTCTTTAATTTATGCTTTGGACTGTAATTTTAGCTTTTTTAAAAATGGTAATGAATTCTATATGTTGGTTGTTATTCCAAATGCATAGTGCTAGGTTCAGATAATTATGTCATAGTGCCAACTATTATGTGTCATCGAAAAAAATAAATAAAGCTAAGGGCTGGAGATGTGGCTCAAGGGGTAGGGCGCCAGGTTCGATCCTCAGCACCACATACAAACAAAGATGTTGTGACTGCCAAAAACTAAAAAAAAAAATATTAAAATTCTCTCTCTCTCTCTCTCTCTCTCTCTTTTTCTCTCTCTCTAAAAAAAATTTAAAAAAATAAAGCTAAAACAAGAGGACAGCTTCAAAAGCAGAGCTCAGAGGGCTGAGGACGTGGTGTGGGGGTCCAGCAGATGGTACCCTGGGAGCAGGATGCCCCCTCACCCTGTGCACGTCTTCATCTTTTGTGACATCTTTTATACTAAACTGGGAAACATAAAAATAACCTAAAATGTAGCTGATAAAATAGCTAATGGTATCACTATGCAAACAAGCTCATGTGGGTTGATAGCAGGATACAGTCACATGGAACAGCTGCATCCCAAAAGTATGGACCAATGCTTCTGTGAAACAAGGAAGAGTTTTCTGCTATAATATATGGATAGACCTCCGGAGGTATCTTCATCTCCAGAATTCAGACGAGCTTGCAGTTGAAATTTTCACTGAATGTACAAAGGTCAATAAGAGCTGCTGGTATTTTCATTATTGCCTATGTGCTGGGCACTGGGCTTTATTTCAGTTGGTCCCCATGAACTTCCTCTAAGAGAAATCTTATCATTCTATATTAAATGCAAGAAAAAGTGAAGTTCGGTGAGATTCACGGTTCCCCACCATCACAGCCAGCAAGCAGCGAGGCTGAGGTGGAACCCGGGTTGGTTAGAACTCCAAGAGCAGGTTTTACCCTCTCCTCAGGTGCATCTTCTCAAGGCCAGAGCCCCCCTGAGGCAGCAGCTGGAGAGAAGTCTCCACAGCCTGTGAGTGGCCCTGAGTTCAGCCCTGGCTCTACCAACAACCAAAGTGTGGTACCAGGTCACTCAGGTTTCTAGTTCTAACAAAATGAGTTGATAACATTCAATAATTTCAGTTAGACGCTCTATAATATTTCCTGACTCAACACTTCTCTAAGAATTATGATTTTTAAAAAGTTACATGCAGTCTGTGGTGAGGTGACTTACATTGGTAAAAGAAATCTGTATATTTACTTAATCAGAAATTTAATGTAACCTGGTTACTTGAAATTAGAAAATCTTTAGGGGTCCTCGATATTCAAGACACAGAAAGTGATTTAGGAAGTGACTGCTCTGTGGAGTTGTGCGTGGCTCGGGCATCTCAGTGTCCATTCAATTCTGCAGCCAGGCAAGTGGTTAAGTTGGAATTTCTGGGTCCAGGGCAGGACATTGGACGCAGTGGGACTGGTCCAGATCTAGGAGGGTGTCTGGTAGAGCAGGAATCACAGATTAAAGAGCATATCAAGAAAGGTTTTACCTAAGAGGATAGAGCTTTTCCCCCCAGAGGCAGCCTCAGCTGCTCCCCAGCAGAGCCACACCTGCAGCAGAAGGTGTGCAGGATTACAGGACTGGGGAGGTGCAAAATATAAAGGGAGGGGGAGAAGGAGGGAAGGGATGGGGGAAGGGAGGAAGGGGAGGGGAACATGGGAAGAAGGGGTTTGGAGAGGAGGGGAAGAAAAAGAAGTGGAGCTAGGCTGAACAGTAGAGTAGGTCACCAAGGGAATTAACAAACGCTCCAGCAACATGGTAATAAGGTAGTGAGTTTGGCAGCTTGCTTGGCAAAGAGAGCAGCTCTGGCAGTGGAAAGTGTGTCTGCCAGAGGGTACATTTTGCATGCAGGGAAACGGGCAAAGGCAGAGGCGCTGAGGGAAGGGAACATCGTATAAGTATCGATATACAGTATCCCAAATCTTTCCATGACATCTGGTTATAGACTTGATTTTCTGATAGAAAACTTAATTGTCAAAGAAAAAATATTCTGTATGTATAAGAGATAGCTAAAGATACAAGTTTTACATTTTTCTTTAAGTACATTTCTGGAACTTCATTAGATTACAGGATTCAAAGCTTCCTGGATTCCTTCTGTTCCTGAGTTTTGGAAATAGTAAGACTATCGCTGCTGCCGTGTGTGGTCCGACACACACACGTGGACAACCTGGGGCAGCCGGCTGGCGGGTTGCCCTGAGCTGGAGGCCAGGTGATCCCAGGTTCTCAGGCTGGGCTTAGTGGGAGCTCCTGGCTCCCACTTTTATTTTTAGAAACCATATTATTTTAACAGACAAATCACAGTTGTATACACTTGTGGGGTGCCATGTGATGTTTTGATATTGTATACAAAGGAGCCTGATTACATGGGGCTGACCCACAATGTGACAAGAGCCCAGTGACAAGGCCCTGGGCTGCCATGGGACCTCCTCTCTAGCTCCCAGTCTCCTCCGCCCACCTCACCAATCCTCGCCAGCTGCTCTCTGCATCTTCACCTCTTTCTTCCAAGAAGGATGGCTCTTGCTATCTCCGTCATTTTCTTAAACTTGGTCTCTTATCTCAAAACACACTGAATGGCCAGAGGACATAGGAAGGAAGTCTGATGACATTGCTCTTCAGAAAAAAAGGAAACTTTTATACTAGAAAAATAAGGGCTATTGCTTAGCAAACTGGATACTTGCATATAAGACTAGCCAGGCACGCGCCTAGCAATCACTGGAAAGAGTAGCCCTGAAGGTAAAGTGTGGTAAGCCATTCTTATAGACCGTGGCCGCCATTAGAAGATGGCGCCGGCTTCCACTGTGGCCTGTGATAAACAACTCCTTTTATGGAGAGTTGGCGCGCAATCCCTTACCACCCTATGAGAGAGATCCACGTGGCGGCTGGGGATTGGGACGCGGGGGGCTTTATTAAGCTGTGCTTGGGTGTGTTCGGGCGGCGGGTGCTAGAAGATGATACATGACTCAAGGCCTGAATAAACTGCTGAAAGAAGAATCCTGTGTCGTGTTTCCCTTGCCGGCGAGGGGTCGCAACAGTAAAGGAAGCCAAACACAGAAAAGGCAACAAGAGGAGAAGAAAGACCCGAACTTGGAAAAGAAAATGGTGCTTTCCATCAATTTACAAGCCGATGCCCTCTGGTTCTCCAGCCAAGAACAAGGAAGAGGAAATTAAAAGCAAAGATGCCCCTTTCCTACCGCAGTCCACCCACGGCTGCCAGACGCCCAGGTGGGCTTTATCAGCCCGGCCAGCCGCGCAGTCAGAGCCTTGGTCTTGCTGAGCCCCGCATGGTGCTTCTGTATTCTTGGTCTCCAGGAAGAGCTGGCCGGGAGCAGCCCCACGGGGCTCACGGTTCTCCCTCCAGAGCCTGCAGTCTGGTGTCTTCCTGGTCTTCCCTGGGAGTGAGAGAGGGGCTGAACCCAGGAGCATGGCTGGAGTGAGGTGCATATTTGGAGGCAACAGGTCAGGCATTATTTGGAGACTTTTCAAACTAATAATTTTAAAGACATAGAGAATAATCATTCTTTCTTTTCTCTTCCCAAGAAATATGGGCTCCAAATTTGGATGCCCATTCAGTAAAATGAGATGAGTTCCAGGGATCCACCTCCCTTTGGAAGTGCCTTGCCGACTCTCAATGCCAGCGCACAGCCCGTGGGGAGTGGGGCGCAGGGTGGCCCCACTGTTACTGTCCTGTGAAGAGCTCTGGTAAACGGGACGTCCTGAACACCCTTACACCACCTCTTACCCCTCCACCCCTCCAGCACCACCAGCAGGCTTCACCGAGTGCAGCCTGGGAGCTGCCAGGTTGTCCCTCAGTCACCTCTGGGCTGTGACTGTCCTTCTGCCTTCCCTGCAGAGCGAAGCTCATCCTAGCGCACCGCACCCTTGTTACAGATGAGAACAGACTGGCACCAGGTCCTCCCTCTGGGTCTCTTGGCCTAGGCGTGATCCAGCTTTATTTTCTTTAATTACAATGATGTAATTTGTATTAAATCAGGTGATTAAAGGGGAAATATCCATCTTCAGAGTAAATTGATCACGGGGCTGGTTAGCTAAAACACCTTTCCATCAAAAAAAGTTATTTCATGATCTACTTATAATAGTGAAAAAAATCAATATAATCCCAAGTTTTTAAAGCTTTCTTTTCATGCCTGATTCTTGTGGGATTCTCTGTATCACCAATGTTTTATTTGATAGAAAATGGAACTAGCCAGAAATCTTTTCACCTTAGGAATGGTAGGGTGAGGGGCTCTTCAGGTGGAGCTAGATCCTCAGTGGAAAGGAGGTGGACCCGGCGTGTTAATGGGCGGCAGGACATCCGTGCGGTGGCCGGTGTAAGCAGGTGACTCCCCTTGGCCCTGCTCTCAGATGACTTGGGGGTTCTCTCAAGCATCTTAGCATCTCCACTAACTGCTCCCACATTACGGCAAAGCTAAGATCGGGGAGTTGTCCCTCAGACACCGCCCAAGTCCCAGTGTGCAGACTGCCCCACTTCAATCTCGCCAGCGCCTCCAGGTCCCTTGCTCCCAGGTCCCCACTGGGCCCCCTGCCCACCGTGAGCATCCCTGGGAATTTCCTCCTGGTCTGCGGGTCAAACCCCAATCCTGCTGCCTCCCTCACCCCGCTCAGCTGTGCCCCAGCCACAGGCAGTGTGCCCTGGACCCTCCCCGTGCACCGTCCCCAGGCCTACTGTGACTGGATCTCCCCTCCTAGAAGGACACCCGCTTCCACGGCCTGCACCGTGGGGTCTACCCGACAGCCTGTGCATTATCTGTAAGTGGTCTCGGCGGTGACAGTGCAAACTTAAAAATTCAAAGGCCCAATAACTGGGTTGTTGCCATTATTACATGTTCTGATTAACAGCAAATCACACAATTCTTGAAATTCTGTTTTGTTTTTAAATGAAAAATACATTGGTCTACTTCATGGCCTCGGGAAGCAGAATATATTGAATATGACAGCTATTTTAATGAGGATTAAACCCTATTTTAATGAGGATCAATATTTAGGGCATATATAATCACTATAAAGAGAACAGTGGAGTACAAACTTTTTTTGTCATATTTTTATTTTTTCTTAGACATAGGTACTGACACCAAAGTACACTCTGGAAGATTTTGGTGGAATTTTGTAAAGTAAAACTTCGGTATGACCTTACTTTTGTGTGCTTCGTATTTTCATCATTTTGAAGGAAAAAATAGTTAATGAAGGGTTTCAGTTATATGGGTTAAGCTTAATCAGGACTCAGGGTACTGGAGCTCAAATTCTAAAAATGGCAACAGACTTGGGCACCTTTTGAGGTCGTGTATTACATTAAAGTCAGTGATTAAATGACCAGTCCTTGAAAAAGATTACAGCTTTCTTCTGCCAGAATTATTTTAATCATGAGCGCCAGTTCCCACAGTCTGTTGCCGGCTGCTGTGCTCCTGGCTCACGCGGCACCTTGGGTGCTGTTCCAGGGAATGTGCTGCTTTCCCTGCTGCCCGTAGCTAGACTCAAGTCAGTATTCCCCCACCTCTAACTTGCAGTTACTAATTGAGTGTATGTAATTTCCAACTATTTATTTTCTCTACTTTTAAAATTCGAATATGAAAAGTTGGGTCAGCATGTTGATTTCAGGAGTCCTATGATCCCGTGACATCTCATGTGAACTCAAATGCTTTTGAAAATGGTCATATCTCTCATTTTGTGCCCTATAAACAATTTTAGCTTTAGGGACTAGAATTTCAATCCTAGAATTATTTTACATAAATACAACTTACATTTCCAATTTTTGAAATTTGCCTCTTTTTCCTAAAAAATAGTGCCTTTAGCACACTATTTATTTAAACAAGCAGTGGTTACATCCTGTGTTTCTCTTTACTTGATCCTGTTGTGTATTTATTTGGTATAAAATATGCTTTACTAAGGAAGAAGAGTTCTCCCCTCTCCATGAGTGTAACCATCTCTCATCACATGACACTAAGATACAGCAGCCTGCAGAGAACTTGGTAGGCCCTATGATGCCGCCAGCCTTCTGCCATATGAGGCTGCCACCACAAGATGCCATCCATGGAGCCAGTCCTTGCTGCCATCTGGCACTGAACATGTCAGCATCTTGATCTAGGATTTCTGGCCTCCAGAGAACTGTGAGAAATGAAGTTCTGTTTTTTATAAGTTTCCTCGTCTCAGGTATTTTGTTATAGCAGCACACGTGGACTAAGACAGTGGCTTGTTGTGCAGTAATAAATAACCAAAGTGGAAAGAGAGCGATCATGTTGCCATAGTGATGCGTCACAGAGCACAGGGCAGGGCAGGCATTCCCCCAGGAAGAGAACAGAGCAGAGGTGGAAAGTGAGCAGTCCTTGGAGGCACGGGAGGAAGAAGCCGCTCAGGCCACCACGCTCCCCCCTGTCCCTCAGGGGCCCCCCCTCCCACTCGTTTACAAGGTGATGGCAGCCTTTTTGGGAGACTCCGTGTGTGGTGGCTCTGAAGCCATGAGCTTTCCTTCATCCCAGGGTAGTGTTTACCTCACACCGAATCACACGCCCAAACCCACATCTTCTTACTTACCCAGTGGTGCATCTGACACTGTGTTAGAGGCTCAACAAATGTGCCAGGCGAGTAGACAGAATAGATTTTACAGACGCCCATCGCGTGAGATGTTTTCTAAGCACGAAGATACCACTTGTCCAAGGCTGAGCCTCTTCACTCTAAAAGGACAACCACTCAACGCGCCCCCTCTGGGTGGCCCCTCTACTGTGTTCGTAGCCAGCGGGACACTCCACAGAACTGACCTAGATCTTCAGGTGGCTGCTTCCGTAACATGCGGCAAATTCACTCTTCTGCCAGGCTCTGCAACTCCTGGGAATCTGTGAGCAGACTTGAGCTGGGCAGGTGCCTGCTTTGATATGAATTTAAGATGAGGTTTCGTTGATGGGACATAGGGGCGTCCGCTCTGCCTGGGCTCTGAGCAGTCACTGTGCAGGATGGAGAGCGCAGCCTTGGCAGCCATAAGCCATGAGCAGGAGGTAAAATGAGGAACACAGAAGCCGTTGTGTGCCGCCCGGCTGCACCTGCGCTTCCTGAAGCTCTGGAGGCTGAGGCAGGGGGATCCTGCAAAACCAGGGATGGGGCCAGCCTAGAGTTAGCCTGGCTCAGAGGGAAGAGGAAAGGCTCCTGTTCATCTGTGGGGTGTCTGCCCAGGCCTCGGCCCACGCCCTGGCCTGTGTCCTGCTGTTTCTGCCCCAGCTGTCACTGATGGGAACTTCAGCCCAAAATGAACTCATGGTGACAGGGAGGAGCTTGGCTGTTTCTCCTTTCAGACGCCTAGGGACAGGTGGCTTGTGACACAGTGGTAAAGAATGAAGCAGAGATGGTGTCATCACGACAGGAACTCGTCAGGGAACGCAAGGGCAGGCAGGGTGGCATTCCCCCAGGAGAAGGTGCCCGGGCAGAGACATGGAGGTTGATCAGAGAGTTGGGGAGGTCACTTCTGATAACAGCACCTACTCAACTGGAGAAGACGAGTCTTGCCAAGTAGGTCAAGGCTCCATAATTCCTAGCCTCCCAGTGTTGACAGAGCAGAGATGACAACAGGACGGTGAACGGGTGAAGGAAATTGTCAATAAGGCTCTTCACTTTATTACAGGCCTGAACCATGAGTAGTTACGCTGGCTTTTGTAATCTAATAGACTGATGTATTTTTCAATATCCAGATATTTCAATTCAATTAATTGTAATTGCAAAGGAAATAGAACACTTACTGGCTATTTTATTGACTTAATATTTCCATTTTTCTAAAACATGGCATTCAAAATTATCAGCTGGTTTGGAATAAATAATTCCATAGAGAATCTGCTAGGGGAAAATTGAAGGTATAACAATGCTTCTGTACAAGGAACGTCTGTCTGAGAAATGCAGTTAGTTAATCTACAGTTCCATGTCTAAAGAAAAGAATTTGCTGACTTGGATCTCAATGGCTAATCTCATATACATATATACATGTACAAACACACACACACACACACACACACACACACACACTTTGTGTTTTTATTGATCCCATTTCCTGATATGGCTTTACCAGGTCTAAGAACACATGTAGTCCGGGTGTTTGAACACAATTTTGAGGAGCCTAATTTGCAGAGGCTGGTGTCTGAAGTTCAGCGTGTGTGGGTTGCGGAGACCCTTCCTCCTGTCTATAGTCCTGTTCACAGCCTGGCTCCGCGGACAGTGCCACAGACACGGTTCCTCCTCCTGGGCTGGAAGTGCTGCTCTTCCTCACTGCCTCAGGTTTCTGGCTCAGAGGAACCTTAAATGGGTTTCAAAAAGAATCCCATCTTTTTTTTTTTTTTTTTTTGTTACACGGGATTGAAGTCAGGGGCACTTAACCACTGAGCCACCTCCCAGCCATATTTTGTATTTTATTCAACACCAGGGTCTCACTGAGTTGTTTAGCACCTCATTTTTGCTGAGACTGGCTTTGAACTCACGATCCTCCCTCCTCAGCCTCCCAGGCTGCTGGGTTACAGGCCTGCACCCTGGAGCTCAGACAAGAATCCCACTGGAGACACGGAAGGATGTTGTTATTTTGTTTGTTTAATGCCCTAAGAAGAGCATAAAGAGAAGGTGTTAGCCGTGGTTAGTTCTTGAAGGAACTGGAATGCAAATAAGTTAAATGACTTCTCTGTTCTGTTGTCACAGAATAGCCATTGAGACAGGAAGCCAGCCTGGGACAGGCTGCTTGTTCCCCACCCCAACCAGAGTCCACCTCCCCTCTCTGTGAGAATTAGCCATTGACCATGTCCTAACATACAGGCTGAGGTCGCCTTGTGCTGGGTATCCTGAGTGAACATCTTAAGTCACCACTCTACATTACACACTGTCTGTGTGTGCCCCAGGGCCTTGGTGAGAGGTGGCATGTCAAAATGTCCCCATGGCCTCGATTTGGCCAACCCCAGTGTGTTTGGCAGCTGTATTTGTGGTCATAGCTGCGCTTTCTGGGTTGTAATAGAAACACATAAAAATCAAAGAAAATGCCCCACATTTCCAGCAGATAATCAACTTTCCCACATAAAACTCCTGGTGCACGTCTTATAGGTACCTAAGTGTCCTTGCATGTACTTACACATTTTCGTCAGGTGTTGCCTTGTGGTGGAGAAACTCTTGCACAGGGATAACTGAACAAGCCTGGGGGGCGGGGCAGTGAAATTGCATTTTCAATATAATTAGCCCTCTAATTGGAAGGCCCAGCTTATTTGAAGCATCTAGAAACATAATTAATTATTATTTATTTAAACACTGTTTAAATGCATTTTGTAAAAGCTGATTGCACAGACAAAAAATATCAGCTTTGAAATCAGCAGTGCTTATAAACATCTTATTGTAATTTTTTAAAGTTAATATAGTAATTATAAAGTTAGCTTCAATTGCCTAAATGTAATTTTAAAGATGCAGCATAAAGCAGTATAAATTATAAGAAATAAAAGTCTGTTTATCTCAAATCAGCTTGTAATAAAAACATTTCTACTTGGACAAATAATCAAAATATTTTAAAGCCAAAAAATTCTCATCATAATTTATAGTGTAAGGAATATGAAAAACTACACATCAACCCTTTGAAGATTTCTGGAAAATTATTTTTATATAGATAAAAAGCATATAATATAAAATTCACCATCTCAGTTTCTAAGTGTACAGTTTAGTAGTGTCAAGTTTACTCACGTTGTTGTACAGTTAATCTCTGGAATTTTTCATCTCATAAAACCTAAAATCTATACCCAGTAGACAAAACTCCCCATCCTCCTTTCCTCCCAGCAAGGCAACCATTGTTCTACTTTCCTTTTCTGTGAATTTGTCTGCTTAGAAACCTATACAAAGTATCTGTCTGTTTGTGATTGGCTTATGTCACTTAGCATAATGTCCTCAAGGTTGTACCATTATCAGAGTTTCCTTCCTTCTTAAGGGCTGAGTAGTATTCTATTGTACGTGCACACCAAGTTTTGTTTATCCATTACCCACCAATGAACACCTGGATGCACCTACTCAGCCACTGTAAATAGTGCTAATGTGAACTTGACTCTGCAGATATTTCTTTGAGAGCCTGCTTTCTTGTCTCCTGGATATATTCAGACGTGGACTTGCGGGATCATATGGCAATTCAATTTGTAATTTTCTGAGCAATCACCACGCTGTTTTCCAGAGCAGCTACGCCATTTCACGTTCCCACCAACAGCACAGTGTGCCAGTTTCTCCACTCCGGTCAGTGTTCCTTGTTTTCTGATTGACAGTAGACATCCAAGTGGGTGTGAGGCCATGCCTTGTTACAGTTTTGACTTGCATTTCCTTAATAACTCACATGCTGACCACCTTTCCATACACTTGCTGGCCATTTGTATATAATCTTTGGAGAAGTGTCTATTCAAGTTCTTAGCCTAAAAGCAAATATTTTACTAGACTTAGAAAATTCATTGAATTTCCTAACAAAAGACAGAAGAAATTAATTTTTAAGAAATCGGGGTTAATAAGGTTCAATATCAGAATAAAGAAGAATTTGTGAAATAGTTCTCAAAAACTTTTGTTTTATTTCATCTTTTATTTGAAGAAATGAGGATATCTGGCATCCTCTACCCACAGGGGAGTGGGCAGATCAGCAGGAACACCACAGGCTCAAACATGGTCAGGACTTGGCAGAAAGTCCCAGTGCCCTTGAGGTGCCATCACCTGAAAAGCAGCAGAAGGGGACGGGAAGTCTCAAGTTACTGAGACATCAAGACCGGAACTTACACTAGCTTTAACTCTGTTTCTAAAGAATAATCTCACCTGCAATCACAGTGACTGGGGAGGCTGAGGCAGGAGGATTGCAAGTTTGAGGCCAGCCTCAGCAATTTATTGAAGTCCTAAGAACCTAAGCAACTTTTGTCTCAAAATAAGAAATGAAAAGGTCTGGGGATGTGGTTCAGTGGTTAAGCACTAGGGTTTTATAACCCTGGGTTTAATAACTGGTACAAAAAAAAAAAGAAAAAGAAAAAGAAAGAATGACCTCTGTGCTGCTCTCTACTTCAGCAACTCGAAAACCCCCTGTGTCTGTGAGGGTCACCTGAGTAGGACGCAGCGGATCCTTGGCCTGCCCCATCTTCCTGGGAGTCTCGTCCCAAGGTGTGAATCTGACTTCCTGGCTGGGAATAGCTGGGGACGAAGATCTGCTCTAGGGCATGTTGTAAGTCCAAAGCCTCCAGCTGTGAAAGAAGCTCACTCCAACAAACTGCAGCCTTCATCCGGAGACAAGGGCACACAGGAGTGTCCTCTCCTGATTCAGGTGCCACCTCTGCCAGGCTTCACCCTGCGGGCCGCACTTAGGCGGTCCAGCCCTTCAGATAAGGGCCTCCCTGTGGGAAGGACCTGAATGGGTTAGACCCACGAGGAACCGGCACGTCGTCTGTACAGCACCTTCCGCTGTGGGGCGTGGAATACATCCACCCGTAGGGACTTGGGGCTCACCGCCTTGCCAGTCCCCGGTCCTGGAGGGTATTCCCCCGAGAAACACAACGGTAGGGTTAAGAGAATCCTTTGTGTTCTTGGCTCCTGCTAAGGATAAGTCGGAACAGGAAAAAAAAAAAAAAAATCAAGTCAAAACAAAACCAGATCCAGGGCCACCGCTCCAGGCGCAGGAAGGTGACTCTACACCTGGTGTGGCTGCCAGCTCGGGCACATCTCCGTGAGAAATCTAAGCGCTCGATTGCTCAAGAGCCGGCTGCAGATGCTCCAGATGCACGCCCCGGCCCCGGGCCGGGCGGCCTCCCCCGCTGGGCGCTCCCCGGGCTCGGGCTTGGGGTTGTCCCCAGCGTCTTCCCACCTCCACAGGTGCCCGGGCCGGGAGCTCAGCTCCGTTCACGTTCACTGCGCAAACTGCACTCTCTCCCTCTAGTGCGCTGTCCCCTCTGGTCGGCAACGACTGCCCTCCAGGAGAGCGTGGCCACCTGGCCAAGCCGGCGAGGGCTCCGGCGAGGTGGCCCGGGAGTCACCCCCCTCTCCTGGCTGTCCGACCGCGGGGCGCACCCCGGGGACTCGTCTGGGGGACACGTGTTCTCGAAACCGTCTCCGCTGTATCAAGACCCACCCACCTGCTGCCACCGGGACGCGCGGGCTGCTGCGGTTTTACTTTTACTTTTATTTGTTGGCGGTGGAGGGGGCGGAGTAAGGTCGCGTTTTCCCAATTTGACTTTCTTTTCTCTGGAAGCACCGGCCTCCTCCAGGCTCATGAACACTGGACGGACCAAAGCCTTTTGGTGCCCGGTGGAATCTGAAAGGTGGATGTGGACGTCAAACTTAATCTACAAAAAAGGGTCCCAAAGGCCAACGCCAGACAGAGTGGACAGACAGAGGACCCTGGAAACACGAAAGGGTGTTGCCTCGGTCCACGGTCCAGGAGGCAGACAGAAGTTCCCTTGGCGTCTCTGAGCCTGACTTTCCGTTGGGCTCTTCATCCTGGACGTCTCGTGTTCTTCCTCGTGAATGTGTGAGATCCCATGTCACCTGCTTATTGGGAAGACGCTGGAATTCGTGACTACTCAGATTGGGTTCTGAACACTTTTACTTATCTAAAACCTAGCAGTAATTAAAATTGAGTTTCCAGTATCAACGATCACTAATACTTAAAAACTAGATATAATATTTCTCATTTTATGCTTGCCCGCATATTTTCGTATAATCATATGAACCGCTGTAGATCACAGACCAGAGAGGCTGTGAACTAAACAACAGCAGAGCACGAATTCCTTCCCAGGCCTCCAAGGGCCAACCTGGTGTTTCCATCATATTGCATGCTTCTAAAAATAGTTATTTTTTAAAATTCAACTTCTTTTTATTCTTAGGAGTTAAAGTATGACCTGCATCATCAGATGTGATGATGATTATAACTCATTCAAGTTACTGAGCTGTCTGGGGGTAACCAAGTTTAGAATGGATTCATATAAACTGATATTTAAAGACACTAACCCATGAGCAACCTCACAAAAGCTATACTGTGAGCTTCATCATCTAAAGTTTCTTATTTAATTTGCTTTTTCAGAGGTGCTTTATAGGAAACTGAGTTGCATTCTTATTTTAAAATATTTATTTATTTATTCTAATTACATATATATGACAGCAAAATGCATTTTGATTCATTGTACAGAATTGCAGCACAACTTTTCATTTCTCTATATGTACACCATGCAATGTCACACCAAAGGTGCAGTCATACTTGTACCAAGGGTAATGATGTCCATCTCATTCCACCATCTTTCCTGCCCACATTCTCCCTCCCCTCCCCTCCCCCCACTTTGCCCAATCACAGTTCCTCCATTTTCCCCTTGCCCCCTCCCCATTATGGATCAACTTATCAGAACATTTGGCCTTTGTTTTGGGAGGACTGGTTTACTTTGCTTAGCATGATATTCTCCAACTCCCTACATTTACCTGCAAATGCCATAATTTTATGCTGAGTGATATTCCATTGTGTATATATACCACAGTTTCTTTATGCATTCGCTATTGAAGGGTACCTAGGTTGCTTCCACAGTTTAGCTATTGAGAATTGAGCTGCTATAAACATTGATGTGTCTGCATCACTGTAATATGCTGATTTTAAGTCCTTTGGGTATAGACTGAGGAGTGGGATAGCTAGGTCAAATGGTGGTTCCACTCCAAGTTTTCTGAGAAATCTCCCTACTGCTTTCCAGAGTGGTTGCACCAAATTTGCAGTCCCATCAGCAATGTATGAACGTGCCTTTTCCCCACATCTTCGCCAACACTTATTATTGTTTGTATTCTTGATAACTGCCATTCTGACTGGTGTGAGATGAAATCTTAGAGATTTGTATTTCTCTAATTAGAGATGTTGAACATTTTTCATATATTTGTTGATTGATTCCATATCTTCTTTTGAGAAGAATTTGTTCAGCTCCTTAGACCATTTATTGATTGAGCTATTTGTTTTTTTGGTGTTGGTTTTTTGTTTGTTTGTTTGAATTCTTTATATATTCTGGAGATTAGTGCTGTATCTGACATGTGTGTGGCAAAAATTTGCTTCCAAAATGTAGGCTCTCTTCACCTCATTGATTGTTTCTTTCGCTGAGAAGAAGCTTTTTAGTTTGAATCCATCCCATTTATTGATTCTTGATTTTATTTTTTGTGCTTTAGGAATCTTGTCAAGGAAGTCGGGCCCTAATCTGATGTGATAAAGATTTGGATCTTCTTTTTTCTTTATTAGGTGCAGAGTCTCGGTTCTAATTCCTAGGTCCTTGATCCATTTCGAATTGAGTTTTGTGTATGGTAAGAGATAGGAGATTAGGGGTTTAGTTTCAGTTTGCTGCATATGGTTTTCCAGTTTTACCAGTACCATTTGTTGAAGAGGCTACCTTTAAAAATAGTTTGTTTTTTTTAATCCAAAATTTAACTGTCAAAATAATGGTCTTTATGGAAACCTATGGAATCTGCTTTTCTGTTGCTTTGGTCTGTTATGCACACTGCATAAATGAACACCAATGCCATGGATAATATTGCCAGGGAAAAACCACACAGCAGTAGGTAGGGGAGATTCTCCTGCTTAGCATTTGAATCCTTAGTAGATGGAATTTGTTTCATACTAACAAGAAACACAGCATCATTAATCTGTAAATTCCACTAAAAGGCAACTAACAGTACCCCATGCACCCGGGCTAATTGATGGATCCCTGAGTAAAGGTGTTAAGGTTTACTGGTGTAGTTTAAATGAACAAGAACACTTTCAGCTGTGGGTAGGTTTTGTAGATGGTGTCTTGTTTTGCTTGTCCTACTTTGGGCTGTTTTGCTTGGGTATGGGTATTGAGTTTGTACCAAAGTCTTGTTCTGAAATCTCTTTATATATATAATAGCTTATTGTACTTTCATCCCATTTCTTTCCCTATGTTCATAGTATCAAAATGCCAGTGGCAACTCTTTCACTAACTCCCATTTAAAACCATGTTGACCCTGAAAGAATTCCCCACGCAAAGACACTTCGCCGGGAGAATTCCAATTTTATTGCAAAAAGCAGTGTGCTTATATAGAACTAAGGGGAGATGGTAGGGCTTAGATAAATGGCAGGCAACCCGTTTATTGGCAAGTTCTTCCAGATATCAGCTCCGGAGCCCAGGAATTAGTTCTCATTGGGGCTAAGGTTCCCCGCCAGCGAGATTTGAAATTGGCGCCAGCGGGAGAGTTCACACGGGCGGGAACTTTTCGCGCCACTGCAGAAAAGAAGAAGGTAGGAAGAAGAGGTGCTTAGGCACCATGTTGGGGTTTTTTCTCTGGGGTATGGCTGCCGTTTATACTTTTCCCAACAGACCCCAACACCAGAATCTCAGTTTCTGAAACTCCTGGGACTTCTCCTGGGGGTTTTCCTAATAAATGTCTGCTAGGAAGCCCTGCAGACCCAGAAGACCATAATGGTCTTCATTTCCATCCCTAGGTGGATCCTAAGTTCGGGTAACTTCTCCTTTTCCCACAACAGGAAGAATAATTCAGAGATCATCTCCTACCAAACCCTCCCTAAAGCTTTTTCCACCAAAATCATGTAAATTTTTGTTTTTGGAGGATTGTCACCTTTAAATTCTTCCAATTACAAAATCATTCACTACTGCAAACCTGCTTTTTTAAAAATTTAAGTTGTACCCATTTTTCTTCTTTCATATGTTAGGCACAGAGCAGCCAGCACTCCTTACTTATTGATTTTATGGATTTAGAGGTAATGCCAATCACCCTTCACCTTTTGTGTCTCATGTTGTTGGTCTCAGCTTACTTGACTGTTTCCCATGGACCCCAAACTGCCACCCACCTGCTTCTTTAGCTTTTCCTTCAACTTAACATTCAACCATGACGAATGCAGAATCAGCTGGTTTTTTTTTTTTTACTTTGTGACAATGAACATGTTCCCTGACCTCTGCACAACTTCTCTTAACTTATAAAACATGGTACTAAACCTTAGATCATAAAACTCTGTAGGAATTAAATGCAAAATAACTGCACAGGATGCATTTAGCACCGTGCTGGAATGAAAAGGTACAGTGCAGCCCTCCCAGCTCCTGGGCCGAGGAGGTGTGCAGAGGAGGGGGTGTGCAGAGGAGGAGGTGTGCAGAGCAGAGGGCCTGTCACTTACAAGACATCTCCCCTTTAAAGGGAGAGAGAAGCAAAAGAACCCAATCACCAAGTTATCCTTTTACCAGAATTCAGGGGTTCCCCAAGGAAGGTGTTGTCCCCAGGTCAGTTCTGCAGGCCACCCTGTCATCCTGATTGTGAGCCAGGCTGTGTTGGAAGCCTTGGGCTCTGCTGGTGGCTTTGCCTGTGGCCTCCTCCTAAAGAGGCTGTTTCTTTGCAGACACATCCTCTGATTGCTGACACCCCTGTGCTCTGCCTGCTGTTCTCATTTCCCCACCTCAGGAGCCATTGCAGACATTCTTCAAATTGAGGGCACCCCAAGGACGGAAACTTGCAGGGCCAGGAATGAATTCCATCCCATTGTTCGGTTCTATTGTAAACTGCTCAGCCAGCCAGGAGCAACTCCTTACAGAATGTGCTGCTCCAAGGGGGAGAGAGACAGGAGAGGTAAATCCCGCTGGGTTGGCCCCTGAGGCCGTCTCAGGGTTAATTCCGCCCCTGCTGGGAGCAATCTTGCTCCTCCCTAACCCTGGGTCTTAAAGAGAGAAATATTAAAATTTGTTGTCAATCAAAAATATGAGAAATTCCCCATTTCCTGTAGTATAAAGCTAGTGGATGCTGCCAGTATTTCTTTAGGGCTGCCCCTGGTCTGGGAAGGTGGATGAGAGTTGACAGGGAACAGAATGTGGGTGCATTTTCAAGAGGGTGCAGCATAGGAAGTGTCTTGCCAATTATTGTTCCTCTTTCTTGTGGCCCTTCTGCCTGTGATTTGATTTGTAAGATGTCGCCTGGGTCCCTTAATGAAGGGTGATGGATGCTGCACCTGCTTCAGAGCTTTTTATGATGCAGTTTCCAGTAGAAGGGAATGGAAATGCTCTTGGTCTTTTTCGTTTTCTATGCATTTTGTCTTTTAAATATTCTTTAGGGACCATCACAAGGGACTGTTTTTGCTATTATTACTGGTGACATCTAAATACATCTTCCTCCTCAAACCCCAGAATGTGGTAAAAGTGCCAAGATGGGGAAGAGAAAGCTAGTTTTGTTTATTTGGTCCATATTACAATTTTTTTTTCTTTTGTCCTTCATGTTGTAAAGTTGTGGTGAGTTAAACAAAACTACAAATTTTGCAATATTGTTTCTATTCTAGGTTATACTCATAATTATTTTGTTTATGATATGGAATTTCAGGATACTTCCTCTGAAATTTATCTAGGGTGCTAAATGTTGTCACTTTGAAGAAGTGTGTACCTATGTCTTATTTGTAAATTCTGGCTTTCAGCTAAAAGGTTCTGACAAAGTCTCCCTTTATCCCAGGCTACTCGGACTCTTCTTTCCAAGTAGCTTTCCACCCTGAGTTTCCCTATTTCCCACCCAGAGACCAGTTGTAGCAAAAATCCTGCTAAGTCAGTTTAGAGAGTGTGTTGCTCAGCTTTCTGTTTCTGCAACAAATACTTGAGACAGTCGACTTACAGAGAGGAAAGGATTGTTTGGCTTGAGGTTTGGGATTCCAGTCCATGGTTGGCGGGTGGCGGTTTGGGTCTGTAGCAAGGTCATGCCTCGTGGTGGGGGGAGCACATTGCTCGGCCAAGCTGCTCACTGCGTGGAAGGTGGGAAGTGAAAGAGGGGGTCCCAC
Organism: Marmota marmota marmota; assembly: GCF_001458135.2. Lineage (NCBI taxonomy): Eukaryota > Metazoa > Chordata > Mammalia > Rodentia > Sciuridae > Marmota > Marmota marmota. Next base: position 3,133,651 of record NW_026000037.1, read on the forward strand.
AGTTCCCTAAGAAGCAATGCTCCCAGGGCAGGAAGACCTCCCTGAGGCCACACTCCCAACGGAGTCAAGCGGAGGGCTAAGGCTTTAACACATGGCCTGCGGGACATTCCAGGTTCAGAGTAGAGCAGAGAATCCCTCACCTTGACTCTGAGCACTCTTGGTACCCAGCTGAATTCCACAGCCCGGCTCTTGACACCTGGTCTCCCTGGCCTGCCTCCAGAAGAATCCCATGAGTTCAGGGTTCTGTTAGCGGGAATCCTGTTGGCAAGGTCCCCACCAGTGAGTCTTTCCTATCAGCACTTTTTCATCCATGACCTGACCTTCAAACCCGCTCCTGGGCTATGCCTCTCCCAGGGGAGTTGTTTTTAGAATTCAGGCTGATGTCTTTCCCCCATTTTGATCCCGACTGTGATAGTCCCAAATAGATTTCCTTCCCATCCTAATGATTGCCAGAGAGCTGCTTTCTTTAATAGTTGTTCATCTCCAGTTTCTAGAAGTCCTTGCAATCTATTCATGCAGATTCCCAAGTAAATCACAGGTGCCCACTGAGGGAGCTAACCTGCACCTCTATTTTCCAAAGTTAAATATTTCACGGTACTCACTGGTCTTTGAAGAGAACGTTTATTGCTAATACTAGTGCAGCTACTAATCTGCTCTGTCTCTTGCTGATTTATCTGTTTCACCTCCGTTACTAACAGGGCATTCTTCAGGTATACAATTCTATTCTACCTCCAGTCTCTAAGCATACAATTACACACACTTCAAGCAATCCTCCCCAGTGAGGGGGAGAAGAGGTGCCCACACACAAAAATTGAGTGTTTTGCTGGAATTGACTTTTCCCATGAAATTGAGTGATTAGGCTTTCTATGAAGGAATGAGCTATTCATTTAAATTCACAGACACATTCTACTCTGGTCTTAGTCACTTTAGCAGGAAAAGACAAAAATGCATGACTCAAGAGGTAAATCAGAACCAGTCATGCTCAAGTCACCCTGGATTATCAGCCAATGAATGGGGCACACTTTTTTATTCAAATCAGTTAACCTAAAATTCCAGGCTCTCCAGTAGCCAGTGTGAGAAGTGATGAGAAAAAGGAGAAGGCACACCAGTGTTGATACACGGGACCTCCAGCCCTTGAGCAAGCCTAGAGAGGGAAGGGACTTGCCTAAGGCCAGAATGCCAGGAGAGGGCAGGCACCAGACCTGAAGTTCCTGGGACCGACAAGGTCCACTTAAGCCCCAGCGCAGCAGGACCCAGGCTCTCAGGCTCAGCGTGAGTGGGCTGGTGGACTGCTCTAGGGCACCCAGGAAGGTGGCCCTGGCCATGAGGAGCCAGGCTACAGCAGAGTGCAAGGGGACAGGCCGGCTACTCACAGGTGGGAGACTGGTTAAAAGGGCCTCCTCAGAATCAATAAGACTTAAAATACCCAGCAGGAAAAAAGTTGAAAAATTAAATGGGGAATGAGTTCACTTGGTAATTAAATAAAAGGCATTCAGGGAAAAAGTCCTCTCTGCTTGGGCCCCTGGGGTGGGCTCCTTCCCATTCACCTGCCCCTCCCTAAGCCAGCCCGGGTGAGTGGCTGCTATGTGGCTTCCAGGGGGTGTTTTATGCAGATCTTATTGTCACCTTATGCAAACAGCAGCTCAGACACACACTGACCTCATACCACACAACATCTCTCAGATCTTCCCCATTCATTTTTCTTTTTTGACAGTTGCAGAATGTCCCGTTGTGTAGATATACACTACGTCTTCCATGGGAATAAAATGTTTACATGTTGAAAAAATTCTCTTTCCGGGGCATAGCTCAGTGGCAGCATGTTTGTCTAGCACCTATGAGGCCCAGTCTTAATACCCAGCACCGGAAAGACCAAAGCCAAGACCAAACAGGAATCCTTTTCTAGAGTCAGGAATGGTAAAGCGCATCTTGCTGGAGAGTGTCCACAAGTGTGCGAGAGGCGTGGTCGGCTGCCTGGGGGAGACCTTGCCTTGAGGAAGTCAGTCTGCGGGCTGTCTCCTGAGGTCCGGGGTCACCAGTCTTGCTGCTTCACTCTGGCAGCACTTGGGGCTCTTCCCCCCACCCCCCACCCCAAGGTCAGCAGAGCCCTGCGGGCTCCCAGCAGACCACGCCCTTTCATCTGGGAATTGTCTGGTCTTCTGGTTTCACCGAAAACCAAGTGCCTGCTCCTGTCCACCCTGCTACTTTTCCTAGCACCAGAAGAGGGAAATGCCGTCCTGGGGGCTGTTCTGCAAGCGCTCACTGGCTTTCCAACAGGAGGCCAAGTCGATCATCTAACAGTCACAGTTAACTGGGTAGAGTCAAGTTGTGATACTAAAGGATTTGCGAGTTCTTTTATCATTGTTGTTATCAGAACCTGTTTGTGGGGAAAGTGCGTCATGAAGGGACAAAGTGAGTAAGTTTTGAGGACGTGAGGGAACCATCCTTTATCTCGAGTGTGGTGGTGGCCACATGAAACCGCATATGTGATAAGATGTCATACAACTGTGAAAAAGAGTGTGTGTACAAACGCGTGGAATACAAATAGAGGCTGTGATTTTTTTATGATATTCTTCTGATGTCATTCCCTGCTTAGTAAATGTACCATGGTAAACATGATGTATTATTGGCAGAACCTGCATAAGGACTACAGCAGATCTCTGAACAATTTTTGCAAGTAAGATAAAAAGTTTGCTTGCAATTGAACAGGTTCTTGTTCTGAACCTTACGCAGAAACTGAGAACTTGTAGACTTTAGAGATATTTATAGATAGCTGGAAATGACAGTATTGTTCAGTCTCTGCACACCTAACGTTTAAGAGTCTCACGTGTGTTGTGGCTGTATTTCACATAGAATAGTTATCTTTCTCCACTTGAAAAATGGGATGAGAGATTACCCCCACTGTGATGTGTGCTCCCTGTACCGATCTCTGACGGGGAACAGAAGCACTTCTATTCTCTGTGTGACAGGTTGAAGAAGGAGATATGATCCACTCTCCTCTGAAATCATGAAACTCCACCCTGGGTTCCTATATGGGGAAGGAAGAATGTCAGAAAAATCCATGTGAAGAGTAAAACATAAGATCTCAGGGGCTGAGGCGTGGGTGGAAAATCACTCAGCTTGGATTAAGAGGCTCCGTTGTATGATGAAGACAAGCCTGAGTCACTTGTTAAAGAAGAAGTGGAACTAGATGGCCCGGGCAGGTCTTCACAAGCAGACTGGTTTTCAGAAGTCACCAGGGAGCTTCGGAAGAGGGTCTGATGGTCAGCTGGGTGGAGATCCACTGATCCACAGCAGGCTCTAGGTCGGAATCATTGTTCAACCAGGACTAGGGCAGCAACCACTGCAGAGATAGATGATATTGCCAACTAAATAGCCCATTGATTGAAGAGAGAGAGAGAGAGAGAGAGAGAGAGAGAGAGAGAGTTCTTAATAACCCATTTTCAGCCCTTAAAACCACAGTTATCCTTGTTTAAAAATGGCTTTCATCCATTGGAATGTCTGGATCATCTTCCAGACTTCACTCTCAAGCACTCCCTTTAGAGAGTCTTTGACTTAAACATCCTGAATAACATATTTCAGTTCAACAAAGTCAAACTTTTCTTTCAGATGTTGTGAGGCGCTGTGAATAATCTGTTATTCAGGATTTAAATGAATTTGCTGGAAAGCAAAAGAGGAAGTCCTTTGGATGACAGCTGTAAGTGACTTTACAGGTGGTCAAAAATTTGGTAATATAAATTTATTTTATATTCCCATTAGCTCCTCATTGCTTAAATTAAAATATATATATATATATATATATATATATATATATATATATATATATATAT